>NC_030677.2:77806846-78143721 GCF_000004195.4 Xenopus tropicalis | reverse complement strand
ACTATGTTTAAAGTTCAGGCATTCTGGAAGTGCATGTAAAGGTGTCTCTGCAGAATTTGGGAAGAAGTTCTGTGACTGTGTTGAGAATTATATATTCCCATTCTGTACATTAAAATGGCCAGTATGCTGCAATCACAATAGTTTCTTTGCTGCTTTTTTCATTGAGGTTTCAAAGAAAGGCAAACATCTATATTAATTTCACATTATAAAATTAACATTATTCCTGGCGGATTTATTATGTTTTCTTTTCTTTCTACTACATAAAGAAACAAAGTAGCCACAGGTTAAGGATCGATTATCCATAACTTATTTTGAAATACTGAACTGCAAATTTCCACAGAATCCTTTTCAAGAAAAAAAAAATCTAGTTTTATAAATAAGCTGCATAAATCAATGCTTTTTATTTATTTTTATTTTCATGTTAAATTTTATTTTTTGTAATAGTTCTCATTAAAGTTTCCATAGCTTGTATGAAATTCCAGTCATTGTGAGGAAACCACTTGAATAGAAGACCCTGTTGTAACAACACAGTACAACACCCAGAGTTTCAAGGACAAAATGACCTACCAGAGTCCCTTGGTATTAGGCACACGGAGGTGCCACACTTTCCTTTAATGCTAAAAACTTTTATTTAGAAGAATGCAATCACTTACATCAAACTCAGGATTGCTACAAGTAGCAGAGGAATTCTGGGAATTTGTTGGGAATTTATAAATAACATATGATAAAAATTAAAAAAAAAAAAAAAAAATGTTCAACAAACTCAAAGGAGTGGGCCATTTCCCTACTGTCAACTTTTTACGAGCACTACAATTTGAAACAGGGTATGTTGGCTAAGATTGGGATAGAATTTCGGAAATGTATTTGCCCAAACCAATGATAATAATAAAAAAAGGAATATAAGGAACTTTATTGATTATTAATTTGTTAACATTAATTACTTAAGGCCAGATTTATAATTTTAAAGGGCCCAATTAAAGAGCTGCATAATACATCCTGCATCAATTTACTGGTTGTGCCAGATTTGATGTACTGTATATGGCTCCTAAAGCAAGCTATGGCCTGCACAGGCACAAGTGAACCCCGAAAAATCCTAGAGGTACTGTGTGCCCTGAGCCCATATTGAGTAATCAGTTTCCAGAAGTGGTGATCGTGATTCTGGAATTCTGCATAAAATGTTACATTTTAAGTTATATGAGCCCCATACACTGGAATAAACCTATTCAGAATGTCAAGATCAGATTGTAGTATTGACTGGATGAAGTCATATGACTGCCAGGAAAGAAGAAAAAGGAGAAATTTTGCAGCTCTTAAAATCACAAAGCTTTTAGGATCTCTTAAACCTTTCGTTTAATGTATGTATTTAGTTTACACAAGAATCACTTAAACTGAATTATTAGCAAATTGGTTAGGTTGATGAGCCAAGGACATGCTGTAACTAGGGAAATAGAAAATGAGAAAGGGCTAGGAATAAACCAGTCCTTAAAATGCAAGCCATGACAAACTGTCATGTCATGTCAAACTTCTATTTGCTCTCCTAAACATAAGTGGCAGCCCATCTTTCAGATCTATTAGAGCAAGAGCTGGGTGCATTTTGGATGTTATGGATATTTTTGATTAGTCTTGTTATGGTCTAAGGGGGACACTGGCCAAATGGTGAGCCTCATCGGAGGGCTTGAGTTAAATAAATCCAACTACCACTGTTATGCATGAAACCTTTTTCAGAATGCTGATTGTCCAGCAGCTTCTCATTTTCTCTTACTGTGTTATCAACAGATTACCAGTGATTAAATGAATGTTCGAATTAGTGGAAAGCACAAATTAATTTCATAATAGCAGATTTACTGTAAATCATCCAGACTGGCTCCACACGACAGAGACCAAGATAGAAAAGGTATACTTTGATAAAGAATTTGTTTCTAGTACCAGTAAAGCAATAGATATGTAACAGAGACTGTAGCAGTTTCAAGTACTATCTTCTTATTATGACACATTATAAATTATGTATTTCTTAACGTAAAAAAAAATAGAGAAAGGACCATTTCATCAATATGAGAACAGACTGTGATGTTCAGATAACCCAAGTGACTCCATTGTGAGTGCAAATGGAACCTTTCCAGGCTTTGACATTTTATCATATGGAATAACCCGATGACATTTCATACACTGTGTTATCAGATTATACGTGAAGGAAAACTATTTTCCAGTGGGTATCAGAGGAATGAGATATTTATACTATTGATGTAATAGATAAATGCGCCACCCCTTGGAATGGCCTGCATTGTAATATCAAGTCTTGGATTACTGTCCTGGTGCCGTTAGCCACACAAATAACATTTATAAATAAGCGCAGCAATGTATGTCTATGCTAAGAGAATGTAGTGTACAGAATGCAATATTCAGAGAATGGCATGAATCTATTACATGACAGCAATAGGCAATTTTCTAAGAAGGGAAAATAAACCCTTGTGAAACCAAGGTACAGATTTATTATCCATCAATCATCAGGTTTGTAGTATTTGTTGTAATTAAAAAGTGAGAGAGAACTTCTCTTGTGTATTCCTGCATCAATTGCTTTTTTCCTTTTGCCGGATATTTTTTGACCACGATGTTTTAAAAACAAAATTACAATTTCCCTATATAACTGCTGAATAACTAAATGGTATAGGCTATTGTTAATAAGAACCTTTGTGTATCTTCATGTGTTTATGGGAAAGCTCAGCAAGGAGTGAAAGGACCTGAGCCCATAGGCATTGACCGTGTGGCCAGGTGCAAAATTTGAAAAAGCATGGTGGCTTTTGTCCAGCCCTGCTGTTGGCAATTGATGCACCTGTTGTTTTGATGAGCATATTTAAAAATGTCCTCATAGGCTTATTACACAGTGCCCTCCAAGGGTTTGTAAACTGCTTGTAAATAAAAAGAAATTCAGTATAATGAAGATGTGGAACCTGAATTTACATTCTTGACATGATGGACCCATTTTGATTTGTCAGAGGCTGCCTCAAGTGTTAGTTTCATTTAGTTACTATATTCTTAATATTTGAGACAACTCAGCTCATCATTAATAGCAGTACTGCCTGACTACCCAACAATGCCCTGCATCGAAGCAAACACTAAGGGGCACATTTAGCATAGGATGATTTATCCACAAGTAAATTTCAGTAAAGATAGCATCTTTTTCATAATTTTCTATTGAGGATAGATGCGTGTTTTGTAGATATTTACTTTTCCTCTAAAAGCAGTGATGTGGTAAAAACAATTATAACTTGGCATATGACTAAAACTAGTATAGGTGCATGTTTGTTGAAAAGTATTCAATTTACAGGAGTTAAGAATGCTGCCAATAATAGTAAAGACCCTGAATAAATCTAATTTTTTTATTTAAAATGTAGAATTTATGGCAACAGATGCAAGTGGAAATGCACTAAGTGGTGCAAAATACTTAGTTTTACAGAGCACTTGCATTCAGAGCATTGCTGCACCATGCACTTTATGACAAATCTTTAATCTGGTGAAAGATGCATAATGCAGTTCTGTCAGGTTTAAGGCAGCCATGTATATAATACAAGTAAAGTACCAAAAGTTCATACTCACAGTTTCCTTTTGTGTAGTTTTAAAATAAGTTGTGAAGATATCCCCAAGATATCTCCAAAAATGTTTGTTGCGGCGTGCACAAAAAGCCAAACATTTCAAGGGCCTTCCTCCCCCTTCGTCAGTGGAAAGAGCGACACTGACGCGTGTGTTTTTTTTTTCTTCCTGTATAATATGGGCAAGAGGTACGTACAGGTATGGGATCCCTTATCCAGCAACCTGTTATCCAGAAAGTTCTGAATTATGAAAAGGCCATCTCCCATAGACTCCATTATAAGCAAATAAATCTAATTTTTAAAAATTATTTCCTTTTTCTCTGTAATAATAAAACAGTACCTTGTACTTGATCCCAACTAATATAATTAATCCTTATTGGAGGCAAAACAAGCCTGTTGGGTTTATTCAATATTTGAATTATTTTTAGCAGACTCAAGTTATGGAGATCCAAATTACAGAAAGATCCCTTATCCGGATAACACCAGGTCTCAAACATTCTGGATAACGGGCCCCATACCTGTATAGGCAATTACAGTATATGATAAATAATCGCAATAACAAAGAAGCATCATTCTTTAAAAAAAATGGCCTGGCATTGTGGAGTTATGTGCCTCGCTTACATTACTAGGTTTTTAGTGTCACATTTGCTCCCACAAATTATTCAAATACAAAACGTGGGACTTGTTTTTGTTTTCTTGTATTGTTTCCCACTCTCTTATTTTTCTGGCAGCAGAAATCAGAGAATGTCCTCATTTGTTCATGAGCAACTTGAATTTTTTGTATAAGCATTCTATTAACTAGAAATCAAAGATTCTAATTGTTAAAGAGGTTTTTTTATAGACCAAAAACAGAACAAAAAGCCTAAGCTACAAAGCTGTGCATTCTTAAGCAAGACCAAACTAAAGCAATAAGATCTGATTCACGCCTCAGGTGGCATTGATCCATACAGGAAGAAAGTCCTGCATGACAAAAAAGCATCACATTTATTACATTTCTCAAAAGATGAGACGAGTTCCTGAAACATGCTTATTGCAGTTCAGCGGGCGGTTAAGCTGCTTTGTTGAATTCTTGAAGTTCAAAGATGCTCATAGTTTTTTTCCACTTTAAATCTACTCACTTCACTGGGATGTTATACAGAAGGCAATAAGATCTCTTTTTCTTTCTCTCTGTGTATTTTTACCTTACCACTATCCCACATGCAATACCTTAATAGTCACTGTCATGCACACATCTCTATGCATCCTCAGGTGTGTGTAATGATAAGCTTGGGCAAAATACTTAGCTTCATTGTACCACATAAGTATGCAACATGGTGCCTTTATTTCTGATACGATTGGTCATGTTGGTAGATTATGGGATTCATGAGGATAATAACAGATAAGAACAGGGGGAAGAAAAAGCAAGCTCGCAGTAAAAGCAGTAAATCCTAGGAAGGAGATCCTCTTGATGGTAATTTATAAAGTGCCAATGCATGCTACAGTTCATTAGAGAACAGTTTTACAGTGGCAGAACAGCTGCATAAATTCGACATGTATAACAAAAATGACCTGGAGATCTCACGGAAGATAAAAGTAAAGGTTCATCTTAAAATGAATATTCTGTATGACAACGGCCTTTATTTTTTTCCTGAATTGTTGTGGTTTTATAGCTCTTTAGTTTGGAAGTGAATCTGCTATTTTGTGACTTGGGTCCACTTCCCTACCAACCAGGAAGTGGCATAGATTAAAGGTTAGAAGGTTAACAAATGAGCCTGAAATCAAATTGATTTAATAAATGTATAATTATATTAAATTATTTATAAATATGTAATTCCAAAAAACAAAGACATTAGGAAAGATCTCTAAGAACAAACCTGCTGAACTGTTACCATAAAGTGTGTCAGTTATTTTCTATATATGTTTAGGAATCAGATATAATAATTATGTTATCCAAAGAGGAAAGTGGAGCCCATGAGCAGTCTGGGCGATATAAATCTCCCAGAGGGCCTTATTCTGCCCACAGACTGCCAGTTGGACAGCCCTTCCTTAGAATATTAGTGTCTATGATGTAATTTTGAACACCCTGTATAATTCTTGTAAGATAAGACATTCCACTAACATTTTTCCATTATACATTTGGTCTTTACACTTATGGTGACATTTCCCTAAGCTTTACTCATGTGAACAGTATCCAATACCATTCCCTTATCCGCTTGAATGTTCATGATTCACTCGGAGCAAAATAATGCTTTTGATTTTTGCCAAAAGAGAATTATCAATAGAAATCAGCAGTGATGTCTTAAGTAAACCTCTCTACCTGTCTTGTAACCACTGTTAGATTACTAGCAGGGGAAGGCCAGTTCTCCACTAGAGCGGTAATTGTTGAAGCCGATCACATTGAGCGACAGTGTCTTTGATCACACAATAATGTTAGTTATCAGTGGAGCTGTGTTCCTGACAGCTGATGTGACACAAGAGAATTTTCTTGTATAGGTGTATACAATTCTATGGCATGTCTTTTACCCATACATGTTATTTTCTATCAGTTATTCATGTAGCTTTCTTGGTGCTACTCCCATTACAGTCCAAAAGGAAATGGAATATTTCTCTGTATTTGTTTTGTGATTATTGTATAAAAATTGTAGCAGAGATTGATGCATCAACAGTTTGCCATGTGAATGACTCTGTCCAATAGTTTGTCCACCATAGTAATTTTTAATTAGACTGTTTATTAAGTGTAGTGAAAGATTCTCAACCACTGTAACCAATGTCACTGCAATCAACTAGGCAAAACTATTTTTCGATATTTATTTGACAATGAAAAAATCAATAGGAATACTAGTGATCTGTTATTCTGTGCCCCTCCCCTAAACATGTTGCTGGCTGGTTTCGACAGCACTGTATGTCATTTGACAGTGCTGTATTTAAAAGTGGAGTAGGGAGGCACTTCAGGCAGGCAGTAAAGGTAGGGTTGGCCTGCGCCTTCTGAGAATGGTCTCTGCACCTCAAACAATTGCCAGATGATAATAGTCTGGAAACTTGGACCACAGTGTTTCTGGGCAACTACCACCTAAAAGAACTGGTAAAAGCCCCACACACCTGTGGTCATACTTACAAAAGGCTGAAGGCAAACCAATTAACAAGTAGTTTTGGAGTTTTGAGAATTATTTTTTAATTCTTTGATTATCTTTAGAAGGTATTAGTTCAGACTGATGTCAAGAGGAAGGCGGCTTAAAAGTTGCTTCACAAAGAGTGGAGTAAGTCCACTATTTCAGGTACTGCAGTTTATATTTCTCAGTTATTCAAATAATCAGATAAAGTGAAGCTGTCAACCTGTGAAGTCCTATTTTACTAGGTGACATCAGATAATGGAGGGACTTCATAAAAATTAGAGAATCTCATTTGTACACAGTTGAGGCTTTTAGAAGAATCTCGGATTGTTTTAATTAGTGTTGTTTTGTAGTTCTTTTTTGATCACTGTATAAGCAGTAGTGTGCTATGCAATTTCTTGTAGATCACATCTTTCGGGTCAATTTCTTCTAAAACAGGTGGACAGCTTAGGACAAAGGTGCCAAGATGCAATCTTTCCAGCCTGATTGGGAGGGTTTGTGCTAATCACAGCTATATCAGTCATGATTAGGGACAGAGAGTACATCTTTATTAGGAATCCCTGATTGCTTCAGTGGCGAGCTGGTGCATTTTATTTTCTAAATGAAGATTTCTACATTTTAAATTAACTCTGTCAGAAAATGATGTTTGGTGTTGTTTCAGCTTGCAGGGAACCTGTCTCTGTAACTGATGAAAATGCTTCTTGCCCTGAGAGCATTGGGACCTGGAGATTTAAGGCCAAATGAGATATTCCTAGAAAGATAAGATTTTGCCCTAAAAGCTAAAACTGCACTTGTTATCTGTTTAGTATTCTGTATGGAGGCTATATGCTTTATATTTGAAATTTAGCTTTAGTCTTCATCACATTTTAGACATTCAAGTATTCTTGTCTTGGGGTTATGGCACAGTCACAGATAAGCACATACTGAGGAAATAATCATGGCCCATAATCTTCTCTTGAAGGCTTCCCATTGCTTTAGTTCTTTTTGTTTTAATGATTTTAACTTGCCTGTTAGGAATATAAATACGATACAATTAAATGAAATACAAATATGAAAAAGTAATAATAAAATCACTGTTTTTATTGCCGAAAGTACTTTTAAAGTAGGACATTTTAATACATAAGAGAACTCATTTACAACCTCAAGTGCAGTGTGGGCAAAAGGCAATTTCCAAGGCAATAGTTTTATAACCCAATGCATTTTTTCACATAATTCCAGTGTAATTGCAATCGCCAGAGGCAGTTGCGTCTGACATAATAACAATCAATGCATCAAAATTGACACAGTCCATGTAAATCCAAATTTAGACACAACCACACTAAAAATGTTCTAAGTTCCGTTGGTGTAATTTCTGGCACTGAAGTGACAGTGACACATGATGCTGTGGGAACCCTAAAGCCACTGCCTGGTTCAGAGGTGGCAATGGCTCCACCTGTGTCAATAAATATTCTTCAAGTTGTGCATATTTTTTATCAGTAATTGTTCTTATCTCTCTACAAAGCAGTGCATCTATGCCAACTGTAGATATTCATTATCAAATTAAATTGCAGTGCAAGTATTCTGTGTATGCAGTGTTTATGTTGGTCTAGCTTGCTCTAAATGTAGAATTATTTGCCAAGAAATATAAATTATAGTAAGGTGGTGATTTCCATATTTTTGATGCAAATATCTTAAATTAGTGCATGTTATCACATTATTAAATAAGAAATTATTTGTGACAGTTATCTGCTGTCTTTGGCCAAATACCCTGTGTTGTTTCTAGATAAAGCTCTGCCAAAAACTAGCAACCCAAAATAAAGTGCATCTAATTAATTTATGCTTCTTGGTAAGCCTCAGCTTCCAGTCTTTATTTAAACTTGCATACATTTTTAATTGTTGTTAAAAAGGGCTTTCCTGTTGGGTTATTGATTTCTAGATTCTGTGAGCCAACAACTAATTAAAGTATATTAAACCATTTCTGAAAGGTTTCTTACTTAAACTCTGCTTCCTTGTATCCCCAGGTAGCTGTGAGTTGGTGCTTATGCCTCACATATACAGTACATTTTATAAATCGTACTCTCTAGGAATATAGTTTTAATGGTATTGCAAAATAAGAATCAGTCAGGATTATCCAAGTGCCTTCTGACTATTAAAGCATAACCGCTTAAGTGGTTAAGAGGAAGCATAAATGGATTCCCTGGTGGAAAATCATAAAACTCTCAGCTGAAGCTGTTTGCTTGCCCTTTATCTGGTACAAAGCAAACAACACTTATTGCTTGATCGCATTTAAAGAGTTTTATTTAATGCAGTGTAAGTTGAGCACAAGCACAGGATATAGAGCTTCTATAAGCCCTTGTTTTAAGGAAATGCACAGACTGAAAATTCAGTTTATCATTTAATGTGACACTAATGCCAAAATACAAATAGCAAAACTCTGTACTTTCATAGAAAAACACACATTTTCTTTGCTAACCTGTTGTTCGTTCCCATTCAACTGCCTGCAATGCAGTCACAAAATCACCTGCCTAAAAGTATCTAAGTTTATTAAAGGACCATTAAAGCCCAAAAATCTAAATTGTCATTGTCCCAAAAGAAAGTTGTATATGTATCCTGTGGTGCCGCTGTTTACACCATAGAGGTTTTACGCCATTTGATGATCAATAGCGATGGGCAGGTTTGTCCCTTTTCGCCCAAAAATTTGGAAAATGCTTTGAAGTCAGGCGTTTTTTTTTTTCGTGCCAACTTTTTTCAAGCAGTGCAACTTTTTTTTTACAATACATTGCAGTATGTGGGTTTTTTTTCTTGGCAAAACCTGGAGAAAATGTTCACCCATCACTAATGATTAATACCATGCTTAATTATGCCATTTGTTTTCTGGTTTGGTGTTGCCCATAGGCATGGTCGGATCAGTTAATGGCTATCACAAATGTAATTGGGCTTAGTGGTAATGAAAAGACATTTTCTTTTTTTGTAATTAATGATTTTGGTAAATGCTTTTTTTTTTCATTTATCAATTTTCGAGCTGTGAATTCGAGTTTGTTTTTCTAAATTGAATAAACTCGCAAATCAAATGAATACCTCGAATACCTCCAATTTTAAAGTTTACCAACTCGAAAAAAACCATAAATATCTTGAATTTAAAATATGGTTCGACTTTGCCTTTACATTTGAGTTTTCAGGTTTGTTTTTTAATAAATACCAGAAATTTAAGTTTTTGAATCACAATGCAAATTTGAGTTTTTTTTATCACAAAAAACTTGAATTGTGAAAAAAAATCAAACTCAAAATTAAAATCAAACTGCAGTTTTACTCCCAGTGTGTAAATAATAGAACATGTGTAACAGAGACGGTAAGTGCCACCCCATGTAACCAATAAAAAAGAGCAACGCAATTTTAGATAAATGTTACAGAACATGATAACCTGAGCCACCTTGTGTTCTCCTATTAATTCAGCTGCAGTACTGAATTCATAAAAAATGTGCAAAGTTTTAAAATCATATCAGGTCGCTGGTTTTTTTTTACGTAACCAAAACACAGTTGCATATTATAAGCATTACCAACCCAAATGCTTACAGCATAACCTATTTGAAGCACTAATTTTATGCACAAGTGATAAAGCTGAACAGAGATTTGTAAACAGCCCTTAGGCCATGGGGAGAGGACAAGCTGTGACAGAAGGTATATTTGCAAAACAACATGCTATGTGCAAGGACTCCTTTACAAAACATTTCATTCTTTCCCAGACATGCTATTATGCACAAGCAAAGCTCTGCCTACAATAAATAGGCTTTGCATGAATCTCCATGCCTTTTTTATTATGTAGATGTATAGACATATCAACAAAAGCTAATGTATCCTAAGAAAGGTATTTGTGGAATGTGGACTTCAGCATATGAATTTCCTATGGCTGTTTACCTGGAAGAAAGTTGTGTCAGAAAGGCTTTGCTTTGATTTATTTTATATAAAGTTGGGTGCTGTTCAGCACATATCCTAGCTGTGTTCCAAAACCTTGTACTTTTCTACTGCATTAGTGCTTTTGGCAAAAACTGGAAAATGAGGTGCATAATGTGACATTCTGGCCCAAAAACAGTGCTTGATAGGAAACTATATTGATATTGATATATAATGAATGAATTTTTATCCTATTGACCTAAGTGGCCTATTAAAGTTTATTTCCAAAATGGAATATATCTATTAGTAAATGTTGTCCCTTTTACATCTTTTACTTTGGGCCACCATTTTGTGATGGTCTGTGTGTTCCCTTAGAGAGCCAATAAATGGCTGATGTGACTAAACAAGTATGTGTACCCTTGGTTTGTGTGCACCATGAATCATATGATCCCAGGGGGAGCCCTTAGTACTTAAAATGGCAGTTTTCTATTTAGTATTACCCAATGGCATATACTACTAAAAAAGTATATTTTTATGACAAGGATTATTAAATGAAGCAGGATTTTATGTGTGGGCTGTTTTATGCAATATATTTTTATAAAGACTTACATTGTTCGGGGGTATAGTTTTCCTTTCATGATGCTATAAAACTGGTTCTGCTTTCTTTTCCACTATGACTCTTATTAAGTAAAAAGCATGATATTTTTATGAATAAGAATATAGTTCTACATAAAGAATCAATTTATGT
This sequence comes from Xenopus tropicalis, assembly GCF_000004195.4. Taxonomy (NCBI): domain Eukaryota; kingdom Metazoa; phylum Chordata; class Amphibia; order Anura; family Pipidae; genus Xenopus; species Xenopus tropicalis. Next base: position 78,132,427 of record NC_030677.2, on the reverse strand, counting down.
CTGAACAATTTGTCTGAACATGAGCCCATTCCTTTAAGAAAATGTGATTGATTTCTTCTTGTTGTTGAAACTCCCAGTCAGTCAGGTTGAAGCGGATTTTGTAAATGAATTGTGAACAGAAAGAAAGAAATTTATTTGCCTCACAAAACCTACTGCAAAAATACTGTCCTTTGCGTTACAAAATTCTATGTACAAAATTAGGGCTCATTTCTCAACAACGGGCATATTTGGACCTGGACAGTAACTCATAGTAACCAGTCAGCCAGCTGTAGGTTAAACAGTGAACATATTTGATTTATTGCAATGGGTTACTGCTCAGGTGTAAATTTATTTACTAATAAATAGGCATGAGCAACATTTTTAGCCTGGTCCTGGGACTCCGAATGCAAAGGAACCTAGGGGAAGGAACTTTAACTACGTAAGGCAGGTCGGAAATAGGTTTCTGCCAGGTCAGTGGGGCTGCTGTGGTTTGGTGGTAGAAGGGTTGGGGAGAGTTGGGGCTGAAGTATGGTGAGTCTGGGGGAAGCTCATGAAGAGAAAGGGTAAGTAGGGTTCTAGCACGTGGCTCTCTCCTTTCTGGGGGGACAGCAGAAAGAAACATATGAAGGAAACATTCCTACCTTTGGAGACCACCATCCTGATAGTTTGGTGGTCTCCTCAGGCATGCACATTGACAATGCCCTAGTCAAGTTTCTCTTTTATTTTTTTAATTAGAAGTAGGCTGGCCAGCACTTTATTGTATTTTTTTATTGACTTTTAAATAAAACAAAGAACATTTTACAGGTTGTATTTATTCCCCTTATTTCTCTTGTGCAGTGAGGATTTAAAGCGGCTTTGCTTAAAGTGACACTGCGAAGAGTCCAGGAGTTATGGGGAGTGTGTGTTGGTGTGTGCAGAATGTCAGCAGTTCAAAAGCCTGATGGCTTGTGGGTAGAAACTGTCTCTGTATCTGCTGGTGCCTGTCTGGATGCTTCTGTACCGCCTGCCTGATGGTAGGAGCGTGAAAAGACTGTAGCTGGGGTGGCTGGGGTCAGAGAGGATCCGCTGCATCTTCCTCCTACAGCGCTGTCTGTAGAGGTCCTGCATGGCCTGCAGTTCAATCCTTGTGATGCGTTGTGCTGATCTCACCACCCTCTGCAGAGCTTTTCGGTCCAAAGCTTTAGTGTTAATAACTTTTATATTATGATACGTTTGTATAAATATATAAGTGGATGTTCGAATTCATAGAGCTCTAATTAACTTTATCTAACCATTACTAACAGACTGGTGGCTGGTTGAATCAACTTGCTTTTCAATTCAACAAAAAAGGGATAAGTATTCTTTATTAGCTTTATTCAAAATCATTGTGTTTTTTAACTGTTGGGTTTAATTTTTTCAAAAGTAATTCTTGTTTTTGGTGCTAATTTACAAAGTTTGGTGAACTATAAGGCTTACAGCAGGTTTGCCAGAAGTTACATTCCTTTGTAATTACCCTCAGTTTGAGGTGGGTGGGGTTTGATTAGTTGACCTTAACAGACTGTATAAATAGAACCACTGGCACTCCAGTGGAGCTTGCTCTTGTGGTAGGTGCTCTGTAAGGGCTTGATCTTTAAGTGGGGGCTCTGTAAGTGGAGTTAAAAACACAGGAGTTAGTGGGGCTCTGTAAGTGGAGTTATAAACACAGGAGTTACAAACAAAGGGAGTTTCAGACAAGGTACAAAGTTTGTATTTATTTCAAGTCTTTTCACCTATTTTTGTTTAACTGTTTCTGTAACTGGAAGAATGAGTGGCAGCAACATTGAAGGTCTGACGCAGTGTACAGCCTGTCACATGTATGCAGTTGTGGAACAACAGTTCCAAAGTCCATACCTCTGTTGTGGATGTGAGCGAATTGCCACTTTAGAGGCTCGCGTTAGAACACTAGAGGAACAAGTTGCAAAACTGCGTTCGATTGACAATCTCTTGCTTACCGAACAAGAGCTAGTGGGGTCAGATAGTATGGGGCGGGGGGCAACGAAAGGATGATAGGGCAGTAAGCTGGGTGACAGACAATCTAGTGTGGGGAAAAGGAAAAGGGAGGCTGCTCCAGGGTTTGCGCATCCTAACAGATTTGCCCGATTGTGTGAAGAAGATGGGAGTGTGAACTCTGGGCTGGCGGTTCTAGATGAGGCTGATCTCTCTAGCAGCCGGGAGACCAGTTTCTCTAGTAGTGGTGGGGAGGAGAGCAGAGCTAGGCCTAAACAGATGGTGGTTATAGGGGATTCAATCATTAAGAAAGTGGACAGGGTAATCTGTCGAGTGGATCGCTTCAACCGAACAGTTTGCTGTCTTCCTGGTGCCAGGGTTCAGCATGTGGTTGATCGGGTTGACAAATTATTGGGAGGGGCTGGGCATGACCCGCCTGTCTTGGTACATATCGGTACTAACGACAAAATGAACGGTAGGTGGGGGACCTTAAAGAGTGAGTTCAGGGATCTAGGCTCTAAGATTAAGGAAAGGTCCTCCAATGTCATTTTTTCGGAAATTTTGCCGGTGCCACGTGCAAGTTTAGGGAGTCAGTGGGAGCTTAGGGAGCTAAATGCGTGGCTAAAGTCTTGGTGTAGGAAGCAAGGGTTTGGGTTCCTAGAGCACTGGGCTGGCTTTTCTTTGAAGTACAATCTATACAGCCGTGACGGATTGCACCTGAATAGAAGGGGATCCGCTGTGCTAGGGGAGAGAATGGTTAAGAGGCTGGAGGAGTGTTTAAAATAGACAAGTGGGGGGGGGTGAGCTAGAGTTCTATAGGAAAGCTAGTGTAGATGGGGCAGTGGGACTAGCAAAGGGTTGTGGGGGAGGAGTGAGGGGGGCATATAGTTTATCAGATAAGGAGCTTCCGTTACAAGGAAAACAGTCTAATATTTGCCTTAGCCCTAACTCTCCGTTAGCTAATGTAAACATCAGAGGGAAAAGTAGTAATCTCCGCTGCATGCTGGCTAATGTGCAAAGCTTATCGGGTAAATTAGGGGAGCTGCAAGCTATTGCATGTATTGAAAATTATGATTTAATTGGTATCACTGAGACCTGGTGGGATGAAAACTGCAACTGGGCCGTGAATTTAAATGGTTTCACACTTTTTAGGAGGGACAGAGAGATTAAAAAGGTTGGAGGGGTTTGTCTTTATGTAAAGTCAGATTTAAAGCCATGTAATAAAGACATTACCAATGGAAACGTCGAATCTCTCTGGGTAGAAATTTCAGTAGGGCTGAAGGTCACAAAGAAAATTATCATTGGTGTATGCTATAAACTACCCCGTATAGATGAGGGGGATGAGACCCAGCTACTGTTGCAAATGGAGGAGGCTTCACAACTAGGTCAAGTTGTTATTATGGGGGACATTAATTATCCGGACATTGACTGGAGTAATGAGTTGGCTAAGTCAGAAAAAGCTAGTAGGTTTGTAAATATGCTAAATGACAACTTTTTATTTCAGGCGGTTCAAGAACCTACTAGGAATGACTATTTTGGACCTGGTAATATCTAATAATACTGAACTCATCTCTAACATTTGTGTGGGTGAGCATTTGGGGAACAGTGATCACAACATAGTCTCCTTTGAGATAATGCTGCAGAGACAGCGCTATAAGGGAGTAACTAAAACGCTCAATTTTAGACGTGCAGACTTTGCCAGTATAAGGGCATCTCTGCTATGTGTCAACTGGGAAAGGCTTTTCATAGGGTTAGACACAGAAGGAAAATGGAACATCTTTAAAACATTGCTTTGCAGGTATACACAACAGTATATTCCCCTTGTAAGCAAGGAGAGGCATCGCAAAGCAAAACCTTTATGGCTGAATAAAAGTGTTAGTGTCGAGGTTGGTAAGAAAAAGCGTGCTTTTAAAGCATTCAAGTTAGCTGGGACAGCAGAAACTTTCATCAGGTACAAGGAAGCAAATAAAGCTTGCAAAAAAGCTATCAGGCAAGCTAAAATAGAGATGGAAAGGGATATTGCAGCTAGGAGTAAAACGAATCCAAAATTATTTTTTAATTATGTGAATAGGAAAAAAATGAAGCAAGAAGGGGTGGGAACCTTATTATCACGGGGGGGGGGGGGGGGGGGGGTAAGTTGGTTGATGAGAACGGGGAAAAAGCAGAAATTTTGAACTCTTATTTTTCATCTGTCTATACATCTGAGGAGCCACCCAATGAAGGCTTCCCTTTTAATATGCCAGTTCTAGTAATTTAGCTACTGACGCATGGGTCACTCGGGAGGAAATTTAAAAGAGACTTGAACATGTAAAGGTAAACAAAGGTCCAGGACCGGATGGGATACATCCCAGGTTATTAAATGAGCTGAGCGCTGTGATTGCCAAGCCTCTTCACATAATTTTTCAGGATTCGTTGAGGTCTGGCATGGTGCCGAGAGACTGGCGAATTGCTAATGTGGTGCCGTTATTTAAAAAGGGATCCCGTTCTCAGCCTGAAAACTATAGGCCTGTTAGTCTGACATCAGTAGTAGGAAAACTTTTGGAAGGGGTAATAAAGTATAGGGTACTTGAATACATTGCTGTTCACAATACTATAAGTTTGTACCAGAATGGTTTTATGCGTAACAGATCTTGCCAGACTAATTTAGTTGCCTTTTATGAGGAGGTGAGCAGGAACCTCGATGCTGAAATGGCAGTTGATGTCATCTACTTGGACTTTGCCAAAGCGTTTGATACAGTACCTCACAGAAGGTTAATGATCAAATTGAGGAATATTGGCCTAGAACATAATATTTTTAATTGGATAGAGAACTTGCTGAAATATAGATTACAAAGAGTGGTGGTAAATGGAACATTTTCTAATTGGACCAGTGTGGTTAGTGGAGTACCGCAGGGGTCAGTCCTTGGTCCTTTGCTTTTTAACTTGTTTATTAATGACCTGGTGGGCATAGAGAGTACTGTTTCTATTTTTGCTGATGACACTAAATTGTGCAAAGTTCCATGCAGGATGCTGCTGCTTTGCTATCTACTGAATGGTAGTTTGTTGGGGGTATCCTTAATGGAGAAGGATCTAGGGGTTTTTGTAGATAACAAGTTGTCTAATTCCAGGCAGTGTCATTCTGTGGCTACTAAAGCAAATAAAGTGCTGTCTTGTATAAAAAAGGGCATTGACTCAAGGGATGAGAACATAATTTTGCCCCTTTATAGATCCTTGGTAAGGCCTCACCTTGAGTATGCAGTGCAGTTTTGGACTCCAGTCCTTAAAAAGGATATTAATGAGCTGGAGAGAGTGCAGAGACGTGCAACTAAACTGGTAAAGGGGATGGAAGATTTAAGCTATGAGGTTAGATTGGCGAGGTTGGGGTTGTTTTCTCTGGAAAAGAGGCGCTTGCGAGGGGAAATGATTACTCTGTACAAGTACATTAGAGGGGATTATAGGCAGATAGGGGATGTTCTTTTTTCCCATAAAAACGATCAACGCACCAGAGGTCACCCCTTTAGACTAGAGGAATGGAGCTTCCATTTGAAGCAGCGTAGGTGGTTTTTCACGGTGAGGGCAGTGAGGTTGTGGAATGCCCTTCCTAGTGATGTGGTAATGGCAGATTCTTTAAGAGGGGCCTGTATGAGTTCTTGAACAATCAGAATATCCAAGGCTATTGTGATACTAATATCTACAGTTAGTATTAGTGGTTGTATATATAGTTCATGTATGTGAGTGTATAGATTGGTAGGTGTGGGTTGTGTGTGCTGGGTTTACTTGGATGGGTTGAACTTGATGGACTCTGGTTTTTTTTCAACCCTATGTAACTATATAACTATATTAACCATGATTACCCATGTAGCCTCTAGCTACTAACAGCTAAGGACAAGTTAAATGTATCCCTAAATAAATTTGGAGTGACAGGAGGCATTTGGAGAAGACTGATGCTTTTGGTGTCCTTGCAGGATAGAGTTTGAAATCATCCTTTCATACATTTACATGTAAGACATATTGTTCATGTCATTTTATATAGAACACAGGATTGGGTCTTTTGAGTTCAGTACATTTGCCTGTCATAGGAATTTGCCTTCTGTAACAGAAATAGACATGGTGTCATAGACGAGAGTCTATGTGTGCAGTAACACCTTCTACATAGAGGGTTGTGCTGATACATAGCCATGTCAATAGTAGGCAATTCCTGTCAATATAATATCTATTACTGGCAAATGGGTGGATTTAAAGTGCAATATGATCTATGCTAAACCTATATAAAACAAAGCCTAATTTGCATTAGTGAGGAGAGAGGGTGGGAGAGAAGACACTTCCAGAAGGAACATCAAGACCTCAGAACCCTTCAACATCAGGTCATGTAAGATAATAGGCCAGGCACCTTAAAATAACTTATTTTTTGTGCCAATTAAGAACTGTACTTTGTTTGTTATATTCTGTTGATGCTTAATGGATTAAAAGACACTTCATTTGTTAATATTCATGTTTACTTGTGGATTTTGAGGGTTCCCAGAGAGTACCCTCCCTTCACCTTCATCAATCCTCCGGTAAAAATATTATATGATATAATTATGGATTATTAATTATTTTTTATAATAATTCAGATGTCATTGCATAATATAATAATTATTTTTATATGATATATAATATTATATGATAATAATAATTTATTTTTTTACCAGTAAGACCTTAATCATTCTGATTAGAAGAAAGGAGGTTCCATTTTAATATTGCAAACAATATTGCTGAGAGCTGTGAAGATGTGGAATTCTCTCCCTAAATCAGTTGTACTTACATTAAATAGCTTCAGAAAGGGGTTAGATTGCTTATTTTTAGCAAGTGAGGAAATACAGGGTTATGGAAGATATGAAAGCTCTCAGCTCTAAGTTGATTCAGGGACTGGTCTGACTGCCATCTTGAAGTCAAGAAAGAATTTTTTCCCCCTCTGAGCCAAACTGGAGTGGCTTCAGAAAGGTGTTTTTTCATTCCTCTGGGTCAACAAACAATCAGGCAGGTTTTATATTCTAGGCTGAACACAATAGGCGTATGTCTTTTTTCATACATTGTTGTTAATTTGTGTTGAAAAAAGACACCTGTGTATCAAACCCAACCCTTCAATGTATAACCTGGCATCACAAACATTAACTGATAAAGAAACTCCACAGTTACTGCTGATTGTGCCTATAGAGCAAGAAATGTAAAATGTTGTCCTTACTGCCCTGGTAAGCCATAATAATTTCCTGGCTCAACATATTAACTTGTACTTCAGAGAAATTAATTATGGCTTTAAACATCTTTTCCTCTTTGGATAATACAATTTACAAGTGGCTTTAATTCATACATATTAAAAGTTCTGTGATCGTGACTGATGACTACCTGCGTGACTGTGTTCATTTCAATGCATCAAACCAGCAGGAAAGCCCAAAATTTATGCCGTCTATAAATGGCTGTTAGAATAGTACTGTAATTACCAGCGGATAAATACTAATGAAAATGATAATTGTTTTTGTGCAAAATGAATTGGGATAAACATGAATTAGATTTTAGCATTTAAAGCAGCAAGGCCACCCACCTAGACAATTAAATGAGTGATTAGTAGGTTCTCTTAAAGGCAAGAGTCGCAGACTTGCTTTGATCCCTTCAATTAAAAAGAATATTAAATACAGCTAATGGTTGCTACAGTTATTTGGGGCCTACGGTTAAATAACAAGGGATAAAAAACGAAATAGTAGCATATTAAAATGAATATATTACTGCAAATATTAAAGATCTCAATGCAGGAACATATTTATTTATATTGGAGGTTTTATTTTATGTTGTTACACACATGCACACAGGCACACACAAACTCACACACACACACTTCTGTGGAAGATTTCCCTAGTTAGTATCTTAGTGCTCCTAAACATATCAATGTTCCAACTACAATGCCCTTGAAGCTTTGCAGACCAAGGTTGTATTTCTGGAACTGCAGACTTGAAAAATTTTAAAGGGGTTTTTCACCTTTGTATTCACATTTTAGTATGATCTAGAGAGTAATATTTGAAATGTATTTTATTTATTTCAAATTTTGTTCAGCAACTATGCAGTTTGGAATTTCAGCAGTTACTAGGGTTCAAATTACCAGGGTTCAAATTACCTTAGCAACCAGGGAGTGGTTTAAATGAGAGACTGGTATATGAAGAGGAGAGGACCTACATAGAAAAATAAGTAATAAAAAATAACAATAAAATTGTAGCCTCACAGAACAAAGATTTTTGGCTGCTGGGGTTAATGACTCCCATTTGAAAGCTGAAAAGAGTCAGAGGAAAATAATTAAAAAACAATAAATAATGAATATAAACAATTACCCAGAATTGGCGATTCTATAAAATATTAAAAGTTGACTTAAAGGTAACCTTCTCTAATGCTGGCCTAGCCTTCTTCATTGCCTGAGGTCGCTCTTCTCTAATTAACCAACATATATCGGTGCATTAATTTTGAAGGTACTGTATGGCTGACCAAACATTTCAAGTGCAGCAGAGACCAAAAAAGAAAGGCTGTGGATGCATGAAACTTATTGAAAATAAGTAATGTTTATCCTGTAATAATATACCATTTTGAAAGAAGAATAGGTCATTGGCGTTAACAAATGGGATGGATGATTTTGAACTTGACAAGCAAGTTTAATAACATATTATGTCTTGTTCACTAAATTCCCTTTCCCCAGGATGCAAAGGCATATTAGTAAATCACTAATACTCCTAGAACAAGCTGTGCATGATTTTGTGCTGGAAGCCTATAGGCAAAGCTGCTTTCTTGTGTATATAATTCCTTACTTTGGCATTTCCATGCAGTAGGAAGATGATAAAAAAAATTACCATCAGATCCTTTAAAACTGACAAAATAATAATATTACAAAATGCAGGAAATAGTAATCATTTCTGAATTGAATTTTTGATTGAACATTCAGAAAAATATCTCTATATACCGCATTCCAGCACAGTCTCTGAGAGCATTAATAGAAATGATTACCATTTTGAGATACACTGGAATTTTTCAATGGTATTTTTAAAAGGATTGATGTTCCTCAATACCTGTATTAGAATTTATATGGCTAATTTGGGGAATACCATTTTTAATGTTGCTGCTGAAATGAATAGAGCTGTAGAACAACAGATAAACTGGTTTCCAAATGGGGGAAATAATTTGTAGTACTTGGAACATTTTGAGCATATATTTACTAGAGCAGATAGTCCTGGGAAGCATACAAATCTTTTTGGAGGGTTAACCTGCAGGCCTGCTGTTGGGCATTACTGTACTAAACAGAAAGTAATGCAGTCTCCCAGTCAACTAATATGGTTTTCTCTTACAACTTACTATGTAGTTACATTAGTCACATTATCGTCTGCACAATATTCTATTAATGTTTTTGTTAGTATTGAGTGTTACCTCTGCTTAGATTATCAGTCTATTCTTATTGTTTAGAGATCGGTTTTATCTGATTTTTTAGATTTATTACTTACATGTAAAATTATCTTGCCTCATGGCTTGCATCAGCAAGCCTTTGTAAAAATATACAAATGCTTGTTCTTTTCTCTCTTTTTTTAAAAGGATTAACATTACATAATTCACTGCCAAAATGAATCTATATAAACTGTCTGATTATTCATGGGCGCTCCTGGCATGTGGCATGAGGCCCCCCTGGACCCCCTCCAGTACAGTAAAGCTAAGCATTGGGGAAGAGGGGGTAGCATAGCAGGAGCAGCCTCAGGGCAGCTCGATTGCGAGAATCTCCCCTGTCATTAAAGATAAGTATTTACCAATTAATAATGAATGAACCACATTATGCTAGACAGAAACCCTACAGATGCTGTTAAATCATTACCTGTGTGCAGTTATCATTGGAGTTAGAGTTTAACAGCAGCTACTTGTGTAGGGTCATTGCCATTTCAAGTACATGGGGCCGTATAAATAAGCAATAACAATTGCAATAGCAATAAGACTGTGTAGTCACATGTTCTTGGCTTTGCTTTAAGTACAATGCTGTATATCAGAGTAAGTGGATCCTTTGAAGATATATTTTGCAGGGGGGCCCAGCCCAGAGTAGCAGACTTATCCAGCTTCCTGCCCTGACGTGCCCTCCCATTGCCCTGTCGCATAACTTGTGGGCCCACTCTCCTACCTTGGAGCCAGGACGGATCAGGGATTTACATGTAAAATGGAGGGAAGTCTGGTTCTTCTATTGTTACTCCACTGATCAGAATGTATTCTAATAGCAGTGTTGAGGCGAACTCTCCCCCTTTAGCAATAAGAATTTTTTTCTAGTGCTATATAAATATAAGTGAGGAATGCACTGATGTCTGATTGGCTGCTATGAGCAACGTCACTGGTAATGTTTTACTCCACTTTTTACACAGCATGATAAATATATCCCTAAAGTGTCTTACTATAACATTAGAATATTATATTCATTAATTAGTGATTTTGCTTGCCCTTCTGTTTAAAAAGCCAATACTGTAGATTATCCTATTTAACTGGCCCCCACCCCTTTTATTCTCTCTTTTTTCTATTTTGTATATAGACACAGTGTATGTATTGTTAGTGTGTCCAGTGTGTCCACAACCCAGAGCCCTTACAGAACCAAATGCCAATATACCATTGGAGAAAAAGGTAAAGAGCTGCTTGTTATGTGAAGGTTTTGTGCTTGAATGTAGTGTAGGCAATTCATCTTCTTAGCAATCGCTGTATGACTCACCCAGCCAATAATTCATTGTTCATACTTAATAGAAGCACAACATTTCTTTGATATCAGAATTTACTTGGCTGTTTATTCTAGTAAGCGTGTGTTACGTAGGTTGCATGTTTTACAGTCAGTTCCACTTTACAGCGCTTTCTGTTCAGTAATTGACATGGGCTTTTACAATGGAATTCCAGGCACTGATCAATGCAGATCATTGTTTTCCTTTTCACCTGCAGAATTGACTTGGCACAGCATTGGAAATATTCTTGGGTGTAAAACAACATTCATAGTTCCCAAGAGCTTTAGTTAAAGGGAAACTTAAGCCATTTAAATCTAAGCAACCAATATACATTACTTATAATTAAAGTAAAAGGAAAGGCTAAGTCACTTGGGGGTGCCAAAATGTTAGGCCCCCCCCAAGTGACTTTAATTGCTTACCTTTTGCCCCGGGCTGGTGCCCCTGTTATTAGAGAACCGCACCAGCCCAGGGTAGCTGAGAGCATTTCCTTCTTCCTTGTTCGCACGCTTGCGCAGTAGAGTGAAAAGCCGAACTTTAACAACAATGTCGGCTTTTCACTCTACTGTGCATGCACCAGCCACCGGAATCTTGCCTGCAGAAGGAAGCGCTCACTACAGGTAACCCGGGCTGGTGCGGTTTTCTCCTAACAGGGGCACCAGCCCGGGGTAAAAAGTGATTAAAGTCAGTTGGGGGTGCCTAACATTTTGGCACCCCCAAGTGACTTAGCCTTTCCTTCTCCTTTAAAAAGCTATTTGTAAATGTTATTACAATTGAAAGCCGCATTTGCTGAACTCTTTCTGCACCCCTATTTCTGACTGTTGGAATAATGAGGTAGAAGCCAGGTCTTCTGCAGCCAAATCTCCAGTTTGGAAAATACCTTGCTTCTTCACAGGTCTGCTAATTAGCTGGTTACTGCTATACAGAAAGAATCAAAACCAACAATGCAGAAAATAAAAATATTTACAAATAAATGTATATTGTAGTGTTTCTTAAAAATATATTTTCTGTTTATTGTGCTAAATAAATCGGAATTAGTGTTAAAATCACAAAGTGATAGTTCACCCATGCTTTTTTGTACTTGTATAGGTGTTTGTATTTTTTTTTTTGTTAATCATCTTTTTAAGTTAATTGCTTATTGTTTCCTGCCATACAGACTTTCACTAGTACAGTGCTAACTAATACAGAAGGGTGCTATAAAATCCCCATGAATTATCTATATTGGCACGACACCCCATCTACAGATTGAAAGGTTTTTCTTGACTGCCAGCTGAACTAGGAGGAGATGACCTTAAGGGCTCAATATTCTATTCATTGTGTTTTTTTTTCAATATTGGAAGTAAAAATTAGACCTCTCTGACCTGAAATAAATCAATTTGAGGTTCTCTTCCTGTGTTTATTTTACCTTCCATTCATGGAAATATTTTTCTAGATGTAAGACTTTGCATTCTCAGGGCTGTTTTTAAATGAAAAACATCCATTTCTTTTATAAAAATGTAAGCTAATTGCCTGGACGAATACTTCATTCATAGTGGCATCTGCAAATACTTGGCATGTACAGTATGGAAAGCCATAATGCCTTACGTGTTTCAGCTCTACTGCCCTTAATCTCCCGAAATGCTCAAGGCATTTTTTGGTGTTTTTAAGTTGAGCAAATAAAGATACTATTTTTATTGAAAGATTGGCTGCTGTCCGTAATATTTTTTTATTCGGATACAAAGTTTGTGAACATTAGAGAACACCTTTTGGCGGAAGCATCTTGTAGAGATAGTAGAACCATCATTTTCATCAACTGGAAGAGCTCTGTTGTATGTTTATTTTTAATTTCTTTGCCTTTTCTACTACAGGGCTGTTGGCCCAGGGCTGCACCCTTGGGAATAATGTCTACTTGAGTAAGTGCAGACAATTTCTTCACTGCCTGCCTTACTATATTGAATTTCACATGCTTGAGGGTTATTCTATCACAAAATTCTTGGGACAATGGGGACCCGCCATTGACATTTTTCCCTGGGCTTGGCTGGTACCTTAAAGTGGCCCTAGTCATAACGTAACCAAATATAGTTTGCTGTGAATAATTGCATACATACAGGTATATGGTTATTTGTTTTATTGCTTATGGCCACATACCCTTTGTAAAACATTGTGGGTTTAGACTTAGAGAGGGGAGCAAATTTCAAGCATACTGCATTCAATGTGTCATATAATCATTTTTTTATAAGCATGTTACAAGGTATATGTCTTCAGTACAAAACAATGAATAGTTTATTAGTCATAATGTATTACTCTGGGCTCAGACTATTATAGAGCACTATTTTATGTAGATTAATTGCTATAGTGTTTCTATATGCTTTTGGGGATTAATAACATATTGTAAGTATTGGCACAAGATAATATCCTGAAAATCGCAGTAATTCTTTATGCAAAACGTTATGATGTTTCACATATACACCAGCCAGGGTTATGCACAACATGGCCAAAGATTGCTAAAGCCTTTTAACAAATAGCAATCAGCTGGCATTTAGGCTTTAATGGTCAAATGCAATTTGAATAATGAAAGCAAGCAGCTGATTAATAGCTATGGCCTACACGGATAGAGAAAACTATAACCATGTTTGTGCTAACCCTCTTAAAGAATATTATATATATATATATAAATCTCAACCATGCCAGGGATGTAAGCTTCTACTAACAGAGCACCAACATGCTATTTGCATTGAGCATTTTTCTATGTCAGCGCCATATTGGACTGGGACAGTTTTTAACAGCTTGGCAGTTGTGTACCTGACACAAGCAAAAAAGCATTGCGATTAATATACATTCCTTGGCCCTGTGTGGTCTTTATGAGTAATCCATTCTGTGCAGGTACATACAATTTCAAATTAAGATGTTTTTAGTCACAAGCCACCATACGACGTCCAGGCAAACCTAATATCTGCACGAAAAAGGCATGCTATAAGCAGCTTCTAATGTTTATGAGAACTTATGCACTTAAACCAATGTGGCATGCTAAATGCATGTGTGAGATGATAGTTAAGTAATAACCAATTACCGCATGTACTACCCATGTATATGGGCCCTCACGTATTGTTAAAGGAAGGGTATGATAGAACTACAACCCTCACGCTGATTTAATAAATTGAACAACAGTTGTTCTTAAGCAAATGATAATGCTTTATTTATGGGGTAAATAATCAAACAGTGGGTTTAGCCAGCTTGGAAGTGTCCAACCCCAAATATCGGGCCCTTGAAGAGAAACCATGGCGAGCTACAGTAGTTCCTAAGTCTGTGCACTTGAATCACTACTCTATGGGTACTACACCTAGGACTCCTTCTAATCCTTCTAATTTTCCTCGGTGGAGCCTCAGGCTGCCTAACTTTCAAACTGATACTAGCTTTACCTACTGGGCCTTCCACTGCCTATGCTCTAACCTGCACCCACTTTCCAGTACGGTGGAATCCCAAGAAAGAGGCAAAGCACATATGCTTTTTCCCTTTTATAGAATAGAAAAGTGACATATACTGTTGCTGAACTGCCAGGAAAATACTTTACCCAGTATAAGGAAACAGCTTCCCATCTATAACGTAGGACCAAATTTAGGTGTCCAAAACTGTAGAGGACAACCAAAATAAACGGTAAATACCTTTAGTCCCGTACACATATATCAGTGGCATTCATAAAAAGTACTTTCATCCTAACATGCTTCTTGTACTTCTATGTATGCAGGAGTGCCAATGCACCTGCCCAGCCTTCTTTGATGAAAGTGCAAGCATTGGTAAGAGGGAACATTAGAATGATCACCACCTGAAATTCAGGATAAATCCTTAGAATTATCACCACCTGGAATTCTGGAGAAAAAAATCTCTTTGTGAGAAAAAGTATGGCGAGTTATGTCTGAAAAATTATTTAGTGCCACGTGCTGTGTTTAAAACTTGACCAAACTATCACTAGTTGGTGCTCTGGTTCTTAATGCATAAACTACTGTGACTAAAACACTATTATGCTGCTGCAGTGCCTGAGATGATTACCAAGTGTTAGTTGTGTGTTGCTTGTCATTCTAAGAACAGTATAATCGAGAAGGAGCTGTCATTGTGTACAAATGGAGCAAACTTTAACTAGATGTTTAGCTTAAATGACTCAGCAAGTTTCACACATGTCGCTCCATTAAAATAGATCATTATCGTATCCTTTTGCATTAAATGAATGCTGTGACATGTTCTGCCGTGGTTGCACTCTATGATGTCAAAACAAAATTCACTCCTGCTGTATAGCCCTCTTTTCTAAACCCGCAAGACACCACAACACATAATGCACATATTTCTTCAAGACATAAATCATTTAACTAAACATTTATTAGAATAGTCTGCCTTGAGAATATACAAAAGGCAAAGATATTTCCATATCCCTGTTTTATAAAGTCCTCAACAACCGATTTACATATTTGCCTGGTACGAGCGCGGGAAGCTTTTGTGTTCTACACAATAGTCTGGAGAAGCGCTAAAAAGCACCATTGAATTTTGTATGAGTTTTGGCTTCCTTGAAATAATGAAACTATATATATATTTGAGCTTATCTTAAGATAACAGCCTGGATTTTTTTCTCTCTCTTCTTTTTAAGAAATACAAAATCTGATCAAACTGCCTAATAGTCAGCATGTGGCATTTAGATTTTGTACTCCCTGCAGTTTATACAGCCACAGGAGACACTTTTTTTAGGAGCCTTACATTTTGTTTCTAATAAAGATGAAGAGAACATTTAGACATAATTGTCTTTTTTCGCATCTACCCTGGAACTTTTAATAAGCTTCTTGATGTTCTCAGGAACCTTGAGTGCAAAAGATCCTACCAGACTGATTGTTCTTACCTATTTTGTATGTATCTGTTTAATATATTTATATTAATATCTTGTTTTGTAGATTTTTTAATTGGAAACTATATATTCTTTACACTATATATCCGCCTTTGCATTCTCAGTGGATTGAATCATGCACTTGATTGATTAGTATTCCTTTTTCAAGCACAAACCTTGAGAGGTTTAACATGAATCTACTTGTGTTCTACAGGGGAATGGTCTTTGGTGACACTGTTCTGCTCTAATCTTGCAGATCAGCCAGCTTGACAGTTATGTGATAAGAAACAACCAATAGTTTTGGCTGTGATAGTGAAAAGAATGTGTATGGCAGGCAGCTGTCACATTGTTGTATAAATGTTTTCTAAAGTCAACCAAGATCTAGTTTTCTACTCTGCTGCCAATCTGCTTAGAATAGCAATAGAAGTCTAACTGCATGTATTGGTATTCTGTGTATCATTTTTAAATTTAAGGGGCTATGTAGTCCAGTGTTAAAAAGAACTCAATGAACAAGGTTTGTGATGGATATCTTTGCTTTCTTCGTATATAAAAAAAATGTTTTGCTGTTTATTACAGAAATGGGTACATTTGAACATCATTTTCGGGGACATTTTTCTGCTGCTGTGAAAATTTTCTCCTAAAGGGAGCTGCAGTATGGACTATGATTACCTTGCCTGACTTACAGCATATTTGTAACAATTTCCATCAGGTCTTATGACACACAGGATTGCTTTCTGGTTCTAGAAACTTTTAAATACTTATGTGCTATTGGCACTTTTTAAAAAACCTGTTTTTTTTTCTAGAGACCAAAATTTCTAGCATGTAAAAAATGATGGGCGGCAAAAATATTTTCATTTTGCACACTGCACTTATTAAGTAAATGTCATTAATGTAAGCATGCATCTAAACTGTAGTGAATATTTCATTTCTCACAAAAAGGTTTTATTATTATTATTTTTACTGTTGAAAATATTTAGTGAATAATGTACCCTTTATTGTAAAATACAAGGATATTATAAGTCACAGCAGAGTTCCATGACCATATTTTTATACAGGTCATGGAACTCCAAGGTGACTTCCAATATTCTCATAATTGCGGAAGTGTTAGGTTGAGTAGGTCACAAATAAATCATTACATATATGAACAACTGTAAGACAAAGTGATAAAGGATATTTGTGAAACAGATTAACCATCCAATATAGTTTCCAGATAGTTTATAGTAGACATGGTTACCCTTTATATTCTTCAGTAAAAAGAACAATCCCAATCTGGGATTTGTAGACTGTAGTCTTGCTTGGACGTACTTGATTTATGTAATATTATCTACCACATGTAATATTATCTGGGGCCACTACCACATTGACCAGTTTCCCTTCTTTTCTAACTCCAGCCCTTGAGGGGGAGGCAGACTATATAGTTACTGGGAGCTGGGAAGCATTAAGTGAAAGGATAAACATGCATTATACTGAGAAGTGTTTGCATATTAAACTCAATTAAAAACAATTACATTCACATCTTGGAGAGCAAAGAGGGACACGGTATCGCATAGAACTATATTCCTGTATGTGTAACACCCCTTATGAGGAAAAAATTGTTTTTCTGTACCAGTGGATTAATGCAAAATGAAGCTTTTAAAAGGTTAAATCCCCCTTTTTGGCATCTCATTCAGTTGGGCTTAGGTAAAACTTGAAAAAAATAAATTTGAAAAAAATAAATTTATTTTTTATAAAGACAGCATATCTCTGAATCATAGAAACTATCTCTCAACCTCCCTTAGGCTCAAAGAATCGTTTAAACCCTCTGAGCCAAACTAAGGGCACACACATACAACTCATACATACAAGGAGGGGAGATGTGGGCACAAGAAACCTGTCAAAGTGTTTTAACATGGCAAGTGTAATAGAAAGATTGATGAACTATTTTATTGTGCTAATGATCTAAAGGTGAGGATTGCCACGATTCCTCAGATCCTATTACTACCGTATTTATGTTTTCTTTTCACTTTCTAATCTTTTTCTGAAACAAATAAATAAAATGAATCACGCTCCGCTATGCAGTGTTCATGTGTCATGTCCTAATATATATTGTTCTTTCCACTTCACTGGGCAGCTTGATCTGTTATCACTAACAGGAAAAGTGTATTATCTATATATTTTCAGATAACTTTATCCAAGTCATCCAGTCATCATTGGTGTGATTTTTATCTACTGCTTTTTGAAGCTTGTCATTTGTAAAGAGCACCAGGCCTTTTTTCTCTTTTAGTTCTTTCAGAAAATCTTTCTGCTTTGTACCAAGGTATGAGCAGTGGGAAAGGTGAGGGATTATAATGGTGTATTTCCTATGGTGCCCTTATCTTGTGTACAACCCAAGTCCCAGGATTACCTTAATCCACCCCTGGGTGGAAACCCTTAGCTTTCAGGTAAAGCAAATAATTGATATTGACATATTAAAGAAAACCTTCATACAAATGTAAAGTAATATGGTGAAAGGTATAGCAGATTTGTTTTAGCTCAACTCTGCTATAGATTGAGCCACTTTTTGTGCTTGTACTGGCCAGTGTATTTCTTGGTTCTCTTGGTATTTCCTGGTACTTTTTCCTGCCATGGTAGTAAGGTGTTAGCCATTGAAAGCATTTTTAATATTCTAAGGTTAGGTGATATGTTTTACTGACTGAGTAAGTAAATATTCCAAGTTTTCGAGATGATAGGACTACATCTCTAGTTCAGGCTTAAGGGCTGTGGCACATGCTGAGATTAGTCGCCCACACAAGGGAGATTTGTCGCGGGTGCCACAGCCCTAAAGATGTTACATTATATGAAATTGTACTAGAAGACATATATACACACACCAAGGCAGAATAGGGTGGGGGGGTTAACAAGAGCGTGCAAAAGTGGGAATTAGACAATAAAAAGTGGCAAGAAACAAGGCAAGGGTCAACTGGGTGGGATAAATGGACTTAGATGTTATTCACTTCACAAGCCCAGATTTTGATAAGCCTCCCAGAATAAACAATTTAGCTTCACTCTGCCAGGATTGCAAATATTAGTACAATTAGCACCTTGTTGTGAGGTGAAGTCAACCTATACTTTTTGCATTGTTTTCACTGCATTTTTTACTTACTCAGCCAATAAAAGGTATCACCTAACCTTACAATTTTAACCTTTTATCTGGAAAGTGGTACAAAATGTGAAACACCCAACTGGACAGATGTACTAGATACATGGCCACAATTATAGTAAGACATGACACAATTATGTACCTTTTATATAAAAGTCCCATATACATTCACTGCCGTGCTGAGAGAAGTAAAAGCTCTGGAGAAAAGAACGTTAGCCAGAAATATAGATGCATCAAGGCTCAACATGCAATACTCCACACAGAAATGCTATTTGCCACAATGAAATAAATGTGTAGCATAAATGGAGTTTTGCAATAAATACACGCTTATAGTCTACTCCAACTAAATATACAATAAGAAGCTGTAATGTAACAGAAATGTACAGAACCATTTATCTTAAATACAGTATTATAAAAAGGGGCAATTATGTGATGACAATGCCTTTTTTCTTTAAAGGAAGATAGTAGGGACAATTATGTGGCTACCAGGAAATCATTTTCAGAAAATGATAACTGACCCTTTTTCTGATACCATGATATTCACTATTACTTCACCTTGTTCTCAGGCACAGCTGTAATACATTTTCAGGCAAATAGGCAGGTGTATGTTTACGTATTGCATATCTATTTTCACCAATCTTTGCATTGTATGCTTGCTCTTTGTTGATGCCAGTATGTAAAAATGTGATAATTGAATTGCCAACTAATTAAACAAACATGTTTGTTTGTACATGATAAAAAAAAATCCTTCCTGCCCATAATAAATGTGCTACATTAATACACTGATTCATTCATTTGTGTAAGAATAAGAAACAGGTCAAACATAACCAGGGAGATAAAGAATATTTCATTAGAATGTCTCAAGATGTTCTCTTTTGTTAAAGGGGAACTGTACTCTCCCACATTAACGTAAAATTAGCTTAGAGTGCTTATCTACATTAATTTATATATTTATCAGTTTTAAGGTGCTAATATGAGTTTGCAACAGGAACGCCCCCTACTGTTACTGTCCTGCTGGCAGAAGGTTTGGTTACTGATGCAGGAAGCATCTCCTGATGTTGCACTTTATGTTTTATCACTCATTGAGACAGGCGCTATAGAACCAGCATCTGTAACCTAATCTTATAGGGACTGAAAAGCAGTGATATTAGCATTATAGTTCAATATTTACCAATATAACACCTATACACTGTAATTAATATTGCTTATCTCCATTCTTTTATGCTAATGTATATTTTTATTGCTAAGTTAATTGCACAATAGCAGGTGCCCTTCTTATTGGACTGACAATACTGTCTGGACTGACATACCCCTCAACAACATATTATGCAGTTACATGAATTAGTATGGAGAAATCCAGAATACATTATCTGCTGCCTATACAGAAGAATGATCTGTCATCTGTAGTCAATAATAGCTTCCTGTCACCCGTGATTGCACCTGCCTCTCTTAGTGCACCACTTGGATCCAAACTACTGTTATTTTTACATTATTTGCCTTGTTTTGACATACTGTACTCTATTATATGGCATCATCACTCTTCTTGCTCTATATACACTCTTTCATCCTTTGGTCTCCATGGAGAAATTCTGTTTGTTTGAAGATAAAAAACCACTGAACCACACTTTCAGATCATTTTGCACTTTCTGTTTAGTTTGGTTTTTAATAAGTACAGTTGTATATTATTTAGTGTCCGTTATCTAGGACTTTCTAAAAACCGGGACGTTTGGGAGTCAGCAACCTGTCCCCAAATCTGAGAAATTCCACCCCAGTGCAGGTATTTTGCCCAAATCTGAAGGAAAACAGAATTAAGGAGGAAAAAGGAGTTACTCTGGTGCAATTGTGTTTATTTTGACACATCGGCTACAACTGTGTCACATGCAATGACCTCTGGTACACAAAACCACTTGAATTCTGGGGGAAAAATTCTTAATTATAGGAAAAAATATGGCAAAGTTCCACTTTGCTTGCCACATTAGTAGTTGTAAGTGGCCCCTTTAATATGTTCATATAAAGAGTTGCAAAACAGGAAACAGCATGTAAGATTGCTTGTGTTTATGTGTATCTAGCCATACTTATATATGTATGTATGCACAGTGGTGTAGTAAAAATGTACTACATAATATCACGCCAATATAAATTACTAGAATGGAAAGAATGCATACTTTCACGCCTGTATGAGTATTTCTGATACCTAACCCAGGATAAGCAGCATCTATTTTGGGTGTTGTTATATATATTTGTTTAGCAGCACTTGGTTAATATTTTCCTTGTTGTTGTTTTATTTTATAACCTTTTTTTAATGATAAGATTTCCTTGTTGTGTCCAATTTACTTACTAATGCTAGTTTTCTGTAATTATGCATCTGCATTTTCACTGCTGAAAGCCTGCATACATCTTTAATTTACCTTTAAGTGCTGTGGCTCCTCCCATGGCAAGAATGTATATTTTACAACTAGAAAGGTTTTGGTCAGCATTTCACTACGTACATTTTCCCATAAACTTTAATCTCCCAAAAGTCTTTGGCTAAGAGACAGTGAAAAATGTATTGTTTTAAATGGAGGTGTCATAAAATTCCTGCTGTGTAAGGTAGCTATGGTTTTATAGAACTGTTTGAAAGTCCTGAAGCAGTGAATTTGTCAAAGTATTTGCAGTGCAACTATCTTATGGAACGTATTGAGAGCTGAGTGCATTAGCTCATGGATTGGAGAAAGGTCTTCACAGAACCTATGAACGGAAATAGCTTGATTAAAAACATTTATTATTTCTTTATTTTCTGCTCCATTTTATATTCTCTTTATCTCTCCCCACATGATTAAATAGTGTGTCGTAGAGCTCCCGAGAATAATTGGGAAGAGCAAAAGCATTAATAATGGGAAAAATGTGCTGCCTACAGCAAATACCTTTGCTTATTAGTCAAACTGCCATTGTGTACGAATGCGATAAATTTCACTGGAAACAAGGAGAAGACACATGACATGTTGGTTTATTTTATTTTGTTTGTTCTAAAAAAGGCAATACACACGCCCTTGTAACTACATTGTATGTTCGTGCCTTAATAAACTGGATTATATGAGCGATAATAGTACATTACAAATGCATCTGAATGGCAGAAATAGTTTCACTAATTAACATTATCTGTGGGTTTGTAAAGCAGATTTCTGAAACAACTATTATAGCATCTGACTAGCCTGCCGGGGTATTGAGAAATCTTAAGATGGCTCAGGATCTTTTTTCAGCATTAAGGCATTAACACCATTACCGACCTCAATAAAATTGAGCACATGTATGTGGTAATGTAATGAAAGGAGCAAAGATTGCTTCAAGTCTAGTAACCTATAGAAACCATCCAGTTGATAATGTGACCTGGTGAGATCTTTAAAAGATGTTAACTTATGTTTATATGGCAAATATCTAATATGTAATGTGGACTGCTGAAGCATTATTCTGTACTGCTTTTGTTCCCAATTTTCCTATAGTCTGGTAGCATTGGGTAGTTGCAGACTGGACTTTATCAATTTTGGTGCAGGCTGTGTTCTTTTTGTGGCTAAGGAGCAATGGCTGTCACTGTATCGATAGTCCATTGCACATGAAAACTGATACTTTTAGTGGGAACCATTAGCAGGTTGTGCTTTCAAAAGTATGTTTTGTGGCAAAATGAACTTGATGCTGAGAGAAAGAATGGCTTCAATAGGTCGAAAGTGCTGTGTCAGACCCATTGTTACTTCTGGTTTCATGTTGGAACTTTTGTAAAAGACTTATATGCTCTGAAATACAAAAACAACAACACCTTTGCCCAAATTTGCATAATTCCTTCTCTTATTTGAATAAAGAACCACAAAAAAGCAGATACTTAAAAAAGGCACTTCCTGTTATAAATGTTGTTATGTGACCTGCTTTCATAATATCTTTGGAATATAATAATGCCATGTTAAATAAACAAAATGAATTCAGATTGTAGTTTAGCTTACCATATTCCCTGCTTTAGGTGGTTCAGTCTTGCAGGGAATGGTCATATAGAAAAAGGGAAAGGATTTCAGGTGGATTAATGGCAAGTCTGATTATAACTTGGTCAGATTTGAGGATGGAGTCTATCTCACCTGTATATTTAAACCTTCTGTGTAACTGTCAGTTAGTTCACCAAGAGTCGACAAATTTTGGCATACAGTGTAAATCCAAATAACATTTTGCATGAAATGTGTGTAGTTATATGTACTGAGGTATAATTGTGTCCATATCTTGCATTTTTTAGTGACAGCAACTGTTAATTTCCATTTCCTTTTATCCTTGTGACAAGTCTGATCATTATTCATTCAAGGACTTTCTTCATTGTTCATAAATGTTCAAGCTACTCATGCAGACCCATCTGACAATAACCGCCACATAACAGAAAGTACAAGGTTGTCAGCAGTGGTATGCAAGGCAATGGCATCTCGGAGGTGGGTTTCTCTGTAGAAGCATACTATTAGTTGAAGCTGCAAGACTAAACAAAGATCTTGAATGAAGAAGTAAAAAAATAGTTTTAAATGGAACCATGAAAAATAACTAGCAAGTTCAAGTAACATTTGATTAAAACAGTATAGGGCATGATTGTTTTTATGGGTGACTTAATCTGTTTTTGTTTTACAGGTTGTAAAGAAAACATATCTCAGTTATTAGATAAAATGATATGCATTAAACTCATTAAATACATTGAACTTTTCCAAGAGCATACAGTACCACCATTGTTCACATGAGAACGAAAATTAAATGACTAGTTATTCTGTGTTGGATACATGAACCAAAGTGGCTTAATCTTCTTCTGCTTGTGCCTTAGGTTCCAAGACAGGGAGCAGTGGAAGAGTATACTTCCCCGCACCCAACCTGAACCCACAATGGTCACCCAAATTTCAACCCTAACCCACCTGACCTAGGGGTAAACCCTTGAATCTCTCAGTACATATTACTTGATACAAATGTTTTTAAAGTGATACTGACATATTGCCATAATTTCTCTAGGCCAAGTATAGAAGCCAGACTTAAAGGGGTTGTTCACCTTTAAATTAACTTTTGTATAGTGTAGACATTAAAAAACATACAATTTGCAATTGGTTTTCTTTTTTTTGTGGTTTTTCAGTTATTGAGCTTTTTGTTTAGCAGCTCTCCAGTTTGGAACTTCAGCTATCTGGCTGCTACAGTATTGTTTACCAGGCAGTTGTTAAAATGTGATACTGAAATATGAATAGGAGAGAGGCTGAATAGAGAGATAAGTAATAAAAAGTAACAATAATAATAATAACATTTTAAGCTCACAGAGTAATAGTTTTTGGCTGTTGGGGTCAGTGACTCCCTTTTGAAAGCTTGAAAGATGTAGAATTAGAAGGTAAATAATAAAAAAAAATATAATGAAGGCCATTTGCAAAGTTGCTGGGACTAGGATGAATAGTAAGATGAACCACTCCTTTAACAAATAGTAAGGGCAAAATATAATTTAGCTGCATTAATTGCTGTTCATCTAATTATTTGCTGTTTTATTACTTGAAAAATACTGTTGCAAGTAATTGGCTGCTGTATTGAATGATTTTAGCTTCAGCAAATTTCTTTATTTTACAAATCTAATTTAATTCTAATCTTAGTCGTCCTTATGAATTACAAAGTAGAACAATCCACTTGACAAACTAAAAAAATGCCTGTTGTAGAAGTGTGAGAAAACATGGAAGGAAATTCAAGAATCATGGAATAGCTGTGTGAACGCAACCCTCTGCGTCTGCAGACATAAATGATATGTAATACATAAATGACGTAATATAGATGGATAATGCAATCATAATGCAACCAACTTTTAGGCCAATATCCAGCTCATTATAATAATATATTTACAAATCTCACAGCACCACAGCTCCCAGCCATTCCTGGTCATTATGTCCAAACTGCAGTGTCATTGTTTATTCACAGGACACCAATTCAGGTTGACTCTTGCTGACACACTTCTTTTAAAGCAAATTTAAACACCAAGGTAGCTTAAACAGAATGAAAAGCAGCTACGGGTTAGAATGTCATAGCAAATCTCAGAGCATGTATTACATAGTAACATACATAGCAACATAGTAAGTTAGGTTGAGAAAAGACATACGTCCATCAAATTAAACCTTATGCCTATATATAACCTGCCTAACTGCTAGTTGATCCAGAGGAAGGCAAAAAACCCCATCTGAAGCCTCTCTAATTTGCCGCAGAGAGGAAAAAAATCCTTCCTAACTCCAAGATGGCAATCGGACCAGTCCCTGGATCAACTTGTACTAAAAGTTATCTCCCATAACCCTGTATTCCCTCACTTGCTAAAAAGCCATTCAGCCCCTTCTTTAAGTTATATAATGTATCAGCCAGTACGACTGATTCAGGGAGGGAATTCCACAACTTCACAGCTCTCACAGTAAAAAATCCTTTCCAAATATTTAAACGGAACTTCCTTTCTTCTAAACGGAGTGGGTGCCCTCGTGTCCGTTGGAAGGACCTACTGGTAAATAAAACATTAGAAAGGTTATTATATGATCCCCTTCTACATTTATACATAGTTATCAAATCACCTCTTAAGCACCTCTTCTCCAGTGTAAACAACCCTAACTTGGCCAGTCTTTCTTCATAACTGAGACTTTCCATACCCTTTACCAGCTTACTTGCCCTTCTCTGGACCCTCTCTAATTCAATAATGTCCCGTTTGAGCACTGGAGGCCAAAACTTAAAGGCATATTCTAGATGGGGCCTTGCCAGCTCTCTGTAAAGGGGAAGAATAACCCCCTCCTCCTGTGAATCTATACCCCTTTTAATACAGCTCAAAACCTTGTTTGCCCTTGCAGCTGCTGCCTGGCATTGCTTGCTACAGCCAGTTTATTATCTACAAGGACTCCAAGGTCCTTCTCCATTATGGATTTGCCTAGTGCAGTCCCATTAAGGGTATAAGTGGCTTGCATTATTTTACATCCCAGGTGCATGACATTTATCCACATTAAATCTCATCTGCTACTTAGTTGCCCAGATTGCCAGTTTGATCTTGCGGCAAGGATGCCACATCCTGGATAGAATTGACTGGTCTGCAGAGTTTTGTGTCGTCTGCAAACACTGATACATTGCTTATAATACCCTCCCTTAAGTCATTTATGAACAAGTTAAACATAAGTGGACCCAGTACAGAACCCTGAGGGACCCCACTGAGAACCTTACTCCAAGTAGAGAATGTACCATTTTAGCAACCACCCTCTGTACCTGACTGTAGCCAGTTTCCTATCCATGTACAAATGACTTCACTAAGACCAATAGACCTAAGTTTAGAAAGCAGGTATTGCTATGGGTAGTACTGCAATTTGTATTTGATAAAACTCCTTACTGATAAATCAACCCCCACCCCAAAAAAATTGTGCCACCTTCCAGCAGATCTTAGAAATATTCTGTGGCTGTTAAATTTTGCGGTATAATAAACTTCCTAAAGAACAATATTACTTTGCAATGTGTATTCTGTTAATGGCTTCCATTACAATTCACCCTATGACTTTAAATGTATTCTGTGTATTCCGAGACACTAGATGGCAGCATCTGTCTGTGTGTGTGTATATGTGTGTATATATATATATATATATATATATATATATATATATACATATATATGAACACATGACAATATGTCCAAGTTTCTAATCTGAATAACATTTTCCACTTTTTTAAAATGCTTGGAATTTGCTTTCAAATATAGAAATCACACATTTATGCATTTTTTATATTGAGAAATGGCATTTCACAAGGTGGAAATACTATGAAAATATAACAGTACATACAATGTGAAAGTGAAGGATTCAGTGTGAGGCATTTATTGGCAGTAAAACAGGTCATATCTTTATAACTAATGTTTTTAACCAAGGTCAGAGCTTTCAGAAACCTTAGATTAATTTCCCTGTAGCTCATTGCAAAGACAGACTTTTTTTTAAAATATATATATATTTGATTTTTGAGGAAGACGGGAATAGCAGCACACCTACAGTGTTACTAAAGTATCAGTTGTAGCACACTTTACTGCAGTGCTATTTCTGACAAGTAAATTGCCCTGACAAGCTAAATTCCAACTTGTTCTCTGCAGAGTCAGAGATCTTGATTTAGAGACCCAGTGGTTGCATGTCAGGTGTTTGTGTTGAAATGGTTCAACTATATCATCAAGTCAATATTTATATCCATCACGCACCAGTTTATAAAGGACTTATATTAACCATTAGTGGAGCTGTTATAGGCTTTGTTAAAAAAGAAAGGCAGATATATTGTAGTGAAAATATACAATCTACCTTAAAGGAGAAGGAAAGGTAATAACTATGTAAGCATTATCAGAAAGGTCTATGTAAATACAGCCATAAGCACTCACAGTAATGCTGACCTCTATCAAAAGAAGCACAGGATTTGTTGTCTTTTTTTTTGTAAACATGATGTTCCAGTGTCTGACTTCTTCTCTAGGAAACATCCTTAATTCCTGTGGCCATAGTCTGTGCATTTCTCTTCTCTCTCCCATCTTCTGCTCCCCCTCCCACTAGAATGCCAAATTATGGAAAGATCTCTTATCTGGAAAACTTCTGGCCCTGAACATTCTGGATACAAGCTCCATACCTGTAATATAATTAATGTTGGGAGCACTTGTAATAAATGTAGCAAATGTATCTATAGCCATCAATATTTTAGCTCTGTTTAGCAATAACCTTTAGGTTTCAACTGCACTGAACACATATGAAATTTTTTTAGTTTTAAAACAGGGACTTCTTGAAGTTACATATTGGGGTGATGCTGATACCATACTATGATACAACTAAGTAAGGAAAGGACCCTATATTATGTACAAACTATAGGCCCATTGTACTCCTGAATTGAGATTGCTTGGCCCCAATCTTGTTGAGGCTGGTAGATATGTACCAGGTTAGTTTTATAATAGGAAGACAAGCAGGATACAATACTAGACACACAACTGATCTTATTGAGATTCTTCAGAGACAAGGTGACCCCGCTCTTATCTTAAGCATTGACACTGAAAAGGAATTTGACAGACTTGATTTGTGTTTTCTTTTCTCCCTTTTAGAACACCTTGGCCTCTCTGGTCTATATCTAATCGTCCTGCAAAACTTATACAGTTCTCCCACAACCTTTTTAAAACTCTCCGGCCAATCACATATACCAACTTCCAACGGAATAAGACAGGACTTTTCCTTTTCACCCCTTCTATATGCACTATGCATAGAACCATTGGCAACTGCAAGTCAATAGGTCACCGGAGTCAATAGGTCCCACATAATGCAACATTTTTCGCAGATAATGTTTTGCTTACATTATTCAATCCCCACATTTTGGGACAACTCTAGAAAAATGGTAAAATGCATTAGGCAAAAGGAACAAATTTACGAAGTACTACACCCTGATTAGACTACATAAACTCTTCCCATAGCACTCTTATGTTGTAGAAATTGTGGATTACAAGGCACATTCACCACACATCTTCTGGGAATGCCCAAGTATTCAATCCTTTTGAATTGAAGTTGCAGAACTGGTGAGCCGTCTATTCACATGACAAATCCCACTTGACTTACCTAGTTTGCTTTTTGGTAAGCCTTTATCAAAAGTGTCTAAATGGGGTCAAGCTTTGATCAACAATATCCTAACTGCTACCCATCTGGCCATAGCAGCAAATTGGAAGAATCCCATTCCACCCATCATGGGCGAAATAATAAGCAGAGTGAACTCCAATCTAATTTTCAGGAATTGCAATCAACAAAAACACAATGGCCCATTATTTGGACATTTGTAGATTGTAAGCTCTTTTGGGCAGGGCCCTCTTCACCTCTTGTATCGGTTATTGTTTGCTTTATATTTTACTCTGTATGTCCAATGTATGAAACCCACTTATTGTACAGCGCTGCGAATATGTTGGCGCTTTATAAATAAATGTTAATAATAATAATAATAGGACCCATTATCCAGAATGCTCGGGACCAAGGGTATTCCGGATAAGGGGTCTTTCTGTAATTTGGATCTCCATACCTTAATTCTACTAAAAAAACAATAAAATGTTAATTAAACCCAATAAGGATGCAATAAGGATTATTTATATCTTAGTTGGGATCAATTACAAGGTACTGTTTTCTACAGAGAAAAAGGAAATCAGTTTTAAAATTCTAAATAATTTGATTAAAATGGAGTCTATGGGAGATGGACTTTCAGTAATTTGGAGCTTTCTGGATAACGGGTTTCCGTATAAGTGATCCCATACCTTAGAAATCTGAGAAGTGACACCATATAAAATATACTCAGTAAGACTGCATGTGAAGCCAATTCTGTTGTCTAGTAAGGACATTACAGACTATAACAGAAATGAAGATCTTTACGTCCCTTCCAGCATGATATGATTCATATTATCACTTCAGGGTGGCTATGCCTTACCTTTAAAAATCAATGTTAGCTGAAAAATGCACAGAACATGTCCCTGAATATTGCCCACTGAGCATATTTTTTTCCGATGTGTCCAGTATGAAAGCTAAATACAGCATCATATATACTTATAGTACTTTGCTGCCATTACACTGTGTATCATAGTGATTTATCTACATTGCTTCAGAATGAAATTTGCCTTGTCAGTATAATGAAATAGTCTGTACACAATATTGCTCAGTCCAACATTGTTCAAAGACCCTTATTGTCTATAAGTGTGCATGAGCACACTTCCCAAAAACAGTCAAATAAAGGCTAGACTCACTCTCACTGACCCATTGACATTAATGGCAATTGATTGTGTACACTTGAGAAAAGCTCAAGTATGCACTTCAAACTTGCCACCATGTGCACAGTGACAGCTGGTTTTAAATTCACTGTCAGTCTGTACTGTCAGTATCAGGCAGTACTGAGCTCTTTCTTGCAACTCACACACATAGAGAAAGTGCTATGTTTGACATAAGCCTTAGAATGTGAGACAGGTCAGATAAAAGATATGACAGTATCTTTCTGACAGTTCTTCTCTGTGTGGCACATCCATGTTGTCACCTGTCATTATTGTCAGTACTGCTCTGACAATGACTCATTGAAACTTATTAATTGTAAGACCCCTTACTTTATGAGGATATTAGAAGCATATTAGAAGACAATTAAAGAGTTAGAATTAGTTGTTAAATTTCCATGTGCTGTATAAAAGCACTTTTTAAATGGTCATGTGAATCCCTGGTAACACCTAATACAGTATCTTTATTTTGTTAATTTTTAACAGTTGGTTGTTTGCTATATTAAAATATAATCGTTTGCCATATAAAATCTGAACAGGGATGCACTGTTTTGGTTTTTATGTCATTTAATTTGCTTAAGTCAATCCTCATGGTAATCTAACTGGTTTGTGATATGTATTACACATGTTGTCTTAAGTGTTGTGCCTCTGAGGCCAAGGGGCAGATTCATCAAAATATGGGTTTAGAGCTTGATACATAAAAACTCACAGACGTTCTATTCATTCCTATGGGATTTTGAAATATTATAACAATTGATTCATACACTTCTAAAAATCCCATAGGAATAAACAGAACATGAATGAGTTTTTATGTATTAAACTATAAACTCACATTTTGATATATCTGCCCCCTAAAGTTGCAAAAATGTTTGTTCTTGTTGGCTGCCACAATGCATGTCAACTGGGACAGTCTTTAGACAACCTTCATTCACTTGTTCTGAATTGATCAAGATGCCCATTACTGGTATTGTGTTTAATGCCTATTGCAGTGACTTTCCTATGACATTAGCAGTGACAAAATGTGTCCCCAACCTCTCCCAGTTATTTTTCTAGTAATAGCTAGCTACATCAGATCTGACCATGTAATTTATCAAAAGATACAGCTATTAGGGGGGTACCTACAAATGATAATCCAATATGAGGGGCTACCTAGTTCCCTCTCTTAGTAGTCAACTGGTGGCACATCTAGTTACTTTAGTAGAATGACAGAATAGGTATAGAGACATACAGATACCTCACACATTATTATGCTATTTCAGTTCCCTCATTTATATTCAGTAAAATGTATTGCAATATACACATATATACAAGTTTGGGGTAGAGTTTTTAAATGCCATTCTTCAACAGGATCATTCTGTTTTACTTGGATAGGGGAGGAAACAGTAGGCTCAGTGAACTGACATAGTGGTGGCAAGAAGAAATATATATTAAAATCCAATTTTCTTTATCAAAGACTGATTCACTGCATTACACATCAAACTCACATTCACTGGTTGCCGTGGGAACAAAGTCTATTCAAAAAACATATGAACATCGACACTTCTGTATAATAGGTATTCTTCATTTGCTTCAATCAGGGGTCTTGCCATTTAATGTAATTCTCAATGCCTTTCTTGATTCCTTTAGTCTAAAAATTAGCTATGCATGTTCGTAGTGACACCATTGTGAATAAGAAAAAGCATAAAATCTACATGCTTAAGGCTATTCTTCCTGTTACAATGTGAGAGGTTTCTATCCATTAGAGTACAGTGTGAGTATGTATGCATTTTTAGCATACTAACTACATTATGTGCCTACAAGGCAATTACGGAACTTATTCAGGTGGCTGCTTGCTTCCATTGGTTTTGCTGCTGGAATTTAGAGTAACATAAAAGCAACAAAAATATGTATTTCCTTTCACCCAAAATATGCAAATTCTCTATCTTCTGGGTGCAAAATAAAAAAAAAAATTAAACCCTTAGTAAAATTTCAGACAGGCATAGAGTTTAGACCAATACTAAGATAGATAGTAAGATGGAAAGCGACTGGATAGATAGCAAATTATTCACTACAACAAAATACTGATTGTCCAGCAACTGACTTTGTTGATAATCCTGATGCCTGTGCTTTTACACAGGAAGTCCGCAAAATGGCTGGTATTTTAGTTCTGACAACTATTCCTTAAGCAATATAGTTTTGTTTATTTATTGATTGGTCATGTCAGAGTCCATTGGAGTAGGCTGATCTCTGTGTCTGTGGAGGCTAATAATAGACTGTCTTGTCCAGATACTTTAATCATGCTAATAAATAGCTGCTGGTTTCACTTGGGAGGCTAAGCCTCCTTAAACATTCATTATTGTTTTTTCAGTGCCAAATTCTGTGTTTGAACTGCCCCTCTAGACATAACTTCATCTTATCCATTTCTTACAAGATCAGCTCTGTAAAACTGCTAGTTATGTCTACCATAAGAGACACTTGCCAATCTATTCCATTTTAGATTATTACAGTGCTATCTGTAGCTTCCATGTAGCGCATTTCAGCACCATCTGTTGTCTTTGTACAAACCATATGCAGCAGTGTGTAATGGTGCTCATTATTTGCCCTCTACTGCTCTTTCCTACAGAATAAATTATAAGGGGGTGTGTTGCTTGAATTATGAAATAAACTGGATCTTAGATCCATAAAGCAATAAACAACAGAATAAACAGGTTCTTTTTAAGCAAAGTTAAAGTGTTCATGGCAGCATAGTAGCTTTGCCATCGGAGAATCATCCATAATAACTGCATTCAAAGGAATCCATTTATTAAAAATAAACTGCTTGACTTCATAAATACATTTTCCTTAAATTGGTATATATTCTGTCATCATCATCAGTTTATGTAACAGCACAGAATTGGTGTAGATCACTGGTGATGGTCATGCAAAATATCATTAATGCACTTTAGAGTTGGCAATTTAACTTTATGGGGCAGATATATCAAAATGTCAGATTAAAGCTCACCACAGAAAAATTAATCTACTTTTTATTCATTCCTATGGAATTTTTAGAAGCGTATTTATCAAATGAGGAACTGTAACTTTCACCCATTGATAAATTCACTTCTAAAATTCCCATAGGAATAAATAGGAAGTGGGTAAATTTTTTGTGGTAAAATTTAATCTTACATTACATTATGGCACTTGGACCCAATCCTTTATGATGCCTACTTTGGAGAGTTTTTAGTTTATAGATAAAGCTACATTGCCTTTATTATTATTATTTATATAGCGCCATCAATCCACGCAGCGCTTTACAAAATAAAGGGGTACAAAAGACAAAACAGTTAACATGTACGTATAGACAGTTCACAAAAAGTGGTTTACAGCTTCATTTGGATAAGGATTGGAGACACTAGTGGGAGGGCAAGAGCTTACATTCTGAAAGGGAGACATTAGGGCAGGTTAACTAGCATGGCCTTAGAGTTCATGTTGGTGTGTAAAGTGACAGTAAGTGCAGATTAAGAGGTGAAAACCAGTGTTTAGTGAGTGTATGAGAGAAGATTAGGGGTACTCAGTGGGTAATCACATTTCTGAAGGCTTAAGTTATAAGCTTGAATGAAGAGGTGAGCTTTAAGAGACCATTTAAAGGCTTGGAGACTCTAGCAGTGTCTTATGGGACAGGGAAGAACGTTCCAGAGTATGGGTGCAGCGAGGGAGAAGTCCTAGCTTTGTCCAATACCTTAAAACAACTGAGGACCCATTTCTGAACGCTATTTCAAAATGCTAAAAGGCATGAAAGTTGCAATTTTTTACCCATATGCAAGCAGTTTTGGTCTAAATTGCACTTGGTGTGGCTGCCCCCAGCCCGATATGATGGCTTCTGGTGGAGCCACAACAATCAGAGGGGCAAATTCTCAGCCTGCGTTTATCCACACCTCGATAATCAGCCCTGTGTGGCAGTAGCCTTATACCTGCCAAGTAACTGTATATCTTATTAGCTTTCATCTTCTATTTTCTTTGCAGTATTTTATGTATAGATTTAATATAACAGAAAAGCTTATCTTTCATGCAGGATCAGGATTCATCGGCCTAGAAAATATATTAGTGGACACTGCTCACTGCTAAGTCAGTAGTTAAATTACTAGGAATTTACTGTCATGGTAAATGCTTTGAAGCTGAGTGCATACTTTATTGATCAAACATTATTTTAAGAAATGATGCTGCTTTAGAAAATTCAGGATATTGTAAACAAACATTTATTTTGTGCAGTTTGTGCTCTGAAGCATGAAATATACCTCAGCTACCAAAAGAAAGGTACAAATTACAGAGGGTTATAAATCATAAGGTACTACTGTGCATTCCATTGACTTTGGTCTTTAGCAGGGGTTATTGAACAGAAGGTCAATAAGCTGGGTCGGTTCCTTAGAAACTGAGTTAAATCTATAATGTAGTGTTTAATAGACCAAGTTGTACAATGCTATAAAGTTTTACTATACTCGTGACTAAAGTTGTCTCTTGAGTGCTCAATAAAAATTAGGCCCTCCGAAATGTTTTATTAGTTCCAGTCAGTGTGGTCAAGAGAGCAAATTAAAGAAGTGATTTTTGTTTTTCTTCAGATGGCAAGACATGACTTTTCAGCAAAGAAATACTAAGAGCAATTTAATAACCGACAGCATTTTTTTTGCCTGTTATCTATGTCTCAAAATATATTTACTTTAGTTTTATGCTCAAGTGGCGCATCAAACTCATTTTTGTCTCACAAAATCCATAATATGTGCTCCGAGGTGGATAATAGTCCTTTCAATATATCTACATACATTAGTATTCAAACCACTTATATTGTAAAGCCATGTGGAATACCAAGGCACAATTCCCTGTGAATAGGAAACAGGAAAATAAAAGCAAAATATGAAGTCAATGAGATGAAAAGTATTGTTATTTCTGTGTCTCAAGAACTCCACTCATTAAAATACAGTTGTTTACAGCTGCCCACATTTCAGAAGCACAACACATGCCAGACGCACTTATTTTGTTTAACCTGATCGCATGGCATTTCCCACTTGTATTCTGCTTGAGTGCCATTTGGAAACTGATCAATACCATTGTTATTTCTCTGACTCAAGTTATTCTGCTGATGGATGGGGATATGACTAAGATTTTATTTTGCTGAGAAAGTTATACAGAAAATGACTACAGTGATTAGACAAGGAGCACCAAAATACCAGTTTCTCGCACAGTCAGAACATTATTTTATATACCACATAGCATGCTAAGCTATAATAACAGGTAAACATACACAGCTATATAGCCCTGTAGATAGTGGACCTTCTTGGCAAGATGGGGACAAGCATGAATAAAGTTCTTTAGTAATACCAAATAAGGGATGTGATTGGCTATTTGGTAGCCCCATGTGGACTACTAGCCTGCAGGAAGCTCTGTTTGGAGTAAAAATTGGCACTTACTTTGAGATCACTGAGCAAGGTCAGTGAAGGTGGTGAGCAATGTGTTGGGGACAGTCTACCTTCCTAGTCAACATTGATTTAATGAAAAGGGCTTGCAGTGAACATCATTTTTGCTCATTCTTTTTATTAGGAAATATTTATGGGTTTTGTTATTTATTGCTCTAAACAAGGCAAAATGTAAAAATGAAACTAAAGCTGCATTCCACTTCCTGATACCAAGTAGTAAAGCCAAACAACAAGCAGCCCACTAAGAAGCCTCTGTATTATGAGCTGCTCTTTTTCTAAAAAGATAACAGGCTGTAGTTGGAAGAAGGGCAGATTTATTTATACAGAGGGCAGATCTGGAAGTAGAATGTGGCTTTAGTTTCATTTTTACATGTTGCCCTTTTTAAAACAAGAAATAACAAAACCATTGATATTTCCTAATTAAAACAGTAGGCAAGATGCTCAGCACAGGCCTTATTTATGGAGCCAGTGTTTAAAAAGGGAAAATAC
Source organism: Xenopus tropicalis (assembly GCF_000004195.4). Classification (NCBI taxonomy): domain Eukaryota; kingdom Metazoa; phylum Chordata; class Amphibia; order Anura; family Pipidae; genus Xenopus; species Xenopus tropicalis. The sequence goes on along the minus strand of NC_030677.2, from coordinate 78,097,107 downwards.
TGCCCATTTAATTCATTGCTTAAATGGATTCAAATGTTACGCATATTCATGCTATTCATTGCTTACAGAAAATACAAGTAACTTGCATCCAGAGACACTCATAAGCATCACTGTGTTCATCCTGCCACTTTCCAGTATTAGCTGTAATTGTATAGGGCACTACTCCCTGCACTGCCACAATTATGCTGGAGTTGTTAGGAATAATGCAGTGGTGTGGGAAAAACATGGCGATTTGTTACCAAAAAAATGTTACTTTGTACACTGCACATGTTTGTAAATGATCCTTATGGAATATCCTGGCAAAAGAACATATCTGCTTGTCTCTCCAGCTTTCACAAGAACTAGAACTGTGGCCCTTCTGATGCTGAACAGCTCCTAGGATCAGTCATTAGCTAATGACTATACAGCAGTTATAAAAGCAACGGCTCCATTACTGTAGGGACAAAGGTTCTGCATGCACGTTTCTTCATTTTATGGATTAAGGGGGTACAATATTACCATAAAATTTACTTTTTTTCAAAAATCTAGATTTGACACACACCAAGGGGGCCATAAAATAATGGTCAGTAAAAGTCGCAGAAAAAAAGGTAGCAAGATTTACTATGCAACAGAATGCCTAAAATTAGATGATTTGCCAGCCAAAACTTGTCTCTTCATTTCCCTGGAGGAGCCTTCTTTGCTTCTAAACTTTAGAGGTTCTGTAGTTTGATGCCGTTTTTTTGTGCGACAATTCAAAAAAGTACTGGTTTCATTGTGACAAGTCGAAAAAGTCTTCGCAACATTTTTGAGACTTTCTGCAACTTTTTCAGGCAAGTACTTTTCTGGGTCAGACTTTTTAGTTAATGTCATTCGTGGAAAAAAAATTATGTGAATTTTTAAAAAGAAAAAAATATGAAAAGTTAGAGTTTTAGTAAATCTTCTTCTAAGATAGTTTCGCTCCCAGTCATCATTTACTACATTCTTCAAGCACAAATGTCACTATAACTTGTTTTTAGCACAAATATAAATATTTTATTTGATATCATCATCATCCCTTTCTCAGCAAATGTGCCAATTAAATATTCTAATGTGTTTGCCATTCCTGTGCCTGCTGAAATACTTGACAGAATACTAAATAGCCTTGAGGCCCGATAGTTGCATAGTACTGTTCTTTGCAGGTTATTTCATGGAAATGAAATCAATTTGCATCTCTGCATCTACATCCAGCAAAGAACAGAGACTTATTCGTATTCATAGGTGTATTTTCAACTCCTGTATGAGAACAGCACATCTAGAAAGATATTGTGCTAATGAAAAGTAAATGTAATGTCACAGAGAAAATGCAGACACCAATAACTGTCTACCATACCGGCTTTATAGCTAGATACATTATTAATGACCTGTATTACTGATTAAAAATTATGTTTCAGTTCGATAATTTCTAAACAACCAATGTTTCATAATTGTTTTTTTTTGTTATCTCTTAGTTGTTGGTTAGTAGTTGGCATGACATGACAGCATGCATTTTTAAATTCCAAAGTGATTATAAAATAAAGAATTGGAGCTGGTTTCCATGACACAATGTAATCATCTCTTGTGTGCAGCAAATCTCTGGATCAATATTCACTGTGTTCAAAATGCGTAGGTGTTAGTGATATTGATAGCATTAATACTGCTCCCTGCAATTAGTTACTATTGTCTGTTGACATACTCTGTAAACACCACAGGGATGATTATGGCCTTATATGCCATAGGGTGTCCAGCTAGCACCACCAAAAGGTTGTTTGTTCTAATTAATGTTACACATAATTATTTTGTATGTGTGTTTTGCGTGTGTAGCTGTGGTCTTGTGTTAATAAAGTGATCCAGTTAAGTGCTCCATGGAATGTTTTAGTTTGACAGAAGGTGCCAATATGGCTATTGTTTACACATACAGGTATAGGATCTGTTATCTGGAAACACATTATCCAGAAAGCTCCAATTTACAGGAAGGCCATCTCTCATAGAGTCCATTTTAAGCAAATAAAAAGTGATTCGGTCTTTTCTCTGTAAACATGAACCAGTAGCTTGTTATTGCTTCACATAAATCTATATTGGAGGCAAAATAATCCTATTGGATTAAATTAATGATTTTTAGCAGGCTTAAGAAATGGATAGCCAAATTATTGAAAGATCCCTTGTCTGGAAACCCCAGGTCCAAAGCATTCTGGATAATAGGTCCTATGCCTGTAATATATAACTCCTACTCCCACACTTAATCAGGAACATCTTATTTTAGATCTTGATTGGGAACTTACTAGTTGTTTTCTGCCCACAACTATCATGTTTTCCATGGTTTATTCACACATGAGACATTTCTAAAAACAATAACTGCCCATGTTGAAAAGAAGATCAAAAATGCCTCTACTAAATACTTCTAGAAAGGTCTTGTACTGTCATCAGTAATAGTAATGTGTCACCAGCAGCCAACCCATGCCTGTAGTCTTAGCTATAAAAGGAAGTGGTTGGTCACCCAAGGAATCATACTCTGGGGCATATCCATTTATGTTTGTTTTTACATTTAATAATAAATATAGTACAAGTTTCAACACAATTTTGGTTGGTTGCAGCACAACATGAAAACCGAAATTAATATAACCCTTAGGTTTTTAATTCTGTTATGGAAACTTCTGTGTGTAGTGGGAAAAAGGCAAACATAGACAAGATGCAGGCATGTATAAAAAGAACTGATGCCATCTACTTTATATGCAGCATAAATATATTTTGTATTTTTTTTTCCTTACAGGATGTGTTAAATAACTTGGGATCTTGTGAGCTAGATGAGGATGATCTCATGCTTGATTTGGAGTTTACAGAAGAGCAAAATCTCCGCCGAGGTAATGAACTGTGATAAGAGAAATGCAAACTACTGTATCATTTCTGCTATAAGCTCTATGCATTTTCATTAAGAAGAATGAATGGAGCACTTCTAATAAATGGGCACTTTTCATATGACTCATTTCGCTGGGTGACTGACTTGTAACCTCGTAGTCACACACTGGCAATCCACAGTCAGCTGTATGAATTGTATCTTTCCATGCAATTACATTCTACAGAGATACAAAACTATAATGGTTGCATTTAATTTGATGAGAAAAGTTTAAATCAGCTTATGTTATGAAACCCATATTATAATGTGTGGGAAAGTCTGCAATTTCATCTGCAGGTATAACAATAAAAAACAACAGTACAAGTTGTGAACCCCGCTGCAAAGGGTAAACAATCACAGCCATAATACTTAGCACTTTGTAAAAAAGTGGTTTATTCCTGCCAGAAACCAGGCTATGTGGTATGAATAAACCTTTTTTTCGTTACTTATTCAGAGTGCTGCGGAAGAATTCTTTTCATCTGCTAGTATACTTTGAGCCTGCATGCAATTAATCATGCAATAACCATTTCCAGAATAAAACCTTTCCCAGTGTTAGTAGTATAAATTAATAAACATAATGGACAAATTAAATGAATAATAAAGGAATTTGGCCTTCTATTGGACAACATATAACCTAATGAATGCACTAAAACACTAACCCCCATATGTAATAAAAGGCACTAAGTTTGCCCAGAAGCAGTAACCCATAGCAACCAATAAGATGTTTACTTTTAAGCAGGTGACCAATAAACTCTACCTGTTGATTGGTAGCCATGGGTTACTGCACCTGGGCAACTGTAGTGCTTTTTATTACATAACCCCCTATATATCTAATATTAATAATTAAGGTCCCTTTAAAAGAAATGTAACTGAAATTAAAGTTTTGTACATTTTTCAGATTCCTTTACTAGTATTTCAATATAGACTGCAACTGCATTGATTTTTCCTTTTTGTATAATTCATGTATATTACTTTTTTCAAACTTTCCAGCTTGGTATTTATAGCTGTGTTGCTATGGTCATTGATATTCTCAACCAGGCAGCTTCTTACATAATAGACTGAAAGTTTACGAGAGCCTAAATATGTAGATAAGTATTAGCAAAAATAATAGTATGGTGTGAAAAAACTGCTTTCTGGTTTCAGGTTGGAGAAAGGCAGAATAGGTAAATAAGAAAATGAAAAAATTTAATTAAACAAGTACATTTCAGGAGTAAAACTCATCCATAAATATGCTTCCAATATTACTACAGAACATCTTTAATAACTTTCATTTTAAAGTTGAAGAACCTTTTGAGAATTAAAATACAGTAGCCATTGCACCCATTGGTGGCATTATGCCTATCATGACTGTGAATTGTCAAGCTAGTAGGCTGACCCCTTTTACCCACCAAGCCATTATCAAGCACCCAGAGACAATAAAGACAACCAGGTTGGGATATAACAGGCCACCTCTTTTATTAACAAATTGTTAGTAAACATTATATTGCTAGTAAGAACATTATCATAACAATAGTCATGCCTGAACATTATATATATACGGGTATGGGATCCCTTATCCTTATTGGATGCAGAACAGTCCTATTGGGTTTAATCAATACTTAAATAATTTTTAGCAGACAAGTTATGGAGATCCAAATTACGGAAAGACCGCTTATCTGGAAAACGCCAGGTCCCGAGCATTCTGGATAATAGGTCGCATACCTGTATATATATATACCCAACCATGAAATGCTTGCCTACTGGAAAACACCACCAACTGGGCTACCTGCCATGCCGGCCACCTGAACGAGAGCGAAGTGAGAGCAAGCAACCAGAAAACCACCATCCTGGGACCCTTGTCCAAGGAGACCATAACCAACCTTTGTAAAAGTGGGGCATAAGCCCCCACCCCTGGCAAGCATTCCTCTGCAGCTGTGACAAAACTTAACCCAAGCTAAAACGCTTAACCCTCCCCTCTCAACTTAATCCTTAAAAAAATGGTCGGATGTAGTGTGCTCCCTGCTGGACCGGAAAAGGAAGGTACTTCCTTTCCCTGTACTCCCAATATCTCCTTGCCCCCTCCTCCTGATCCGACTCCTCCTCTATAGCTGCTTCTCATTAACCCCTTATTGCCTAGTGCCTACCCCCTTTTCTGCCTACCCTTCCTCACACAATCAGGGCTATTCCTTTTAGATAGGTTTGTGCCTCATTCTCTTTTTTTCAAAGTGGTTAGCGCCATGGCAGATTGTACACTTTGTTGTCCAAGCCAAAATGTTTCCAGCACGGGCATTAACACGTTGGAAAATAACTTCCCATTGCAGTGAGTCTTAATCTGGTAAAACATTAATTGCCCCAAACTGCATTTTCACATGATTGGAGGAAAGAAAAGGGCACTTTGTGCATATTTTCATGAAAAGTACAGTAACATGTTTGTGGTATCTCCAGAGCCCAGAGCAATTTATCACCTACCGAGAGACTGCATTTAACAGATGGTCGATTTGTACTACAGAATTTACTTCAGGGCTGGTTGTACAGAGGTTCAGGAGCCAGACAGCAAACTGCAGGAAAATCAGAGAAAATGCAGATTATCATAGAATGCTGCTTTTTAGCAAAAGGTTATTTTATTGTCAAATTACTTTGGGGGACAACCATTATCTCTGTGTGACTTTAATGGTATCTATAGTTTAGTGTCATCATTGCTTTCATTTCAGTAAAGTAGTCAAATTATTTTATGTAAAAAAAAACATCCCTATATATGCTGTTAAGCATCCCTCTAATTTAATAGTGGCCCAGCTGGTTTTGGTGGTACTTTATGTATAAGTAACAAATACAAGTGTTTATTCAGAACCATAAAGAGCAATGTTTTCTTTATGTTATGTGCCATGGAGTTACTTGCTGTAAGAAGTGGTATATCATTCCGATGCCGTAACAAGAATTTAAATTACCTCTCTTTGGCATGGGCACATTATTAATATAATGCTAGAATATAGCCTGGAGCTATGGATCTGCTTGACCAGCTAGGTATTTTAATTCATTAGTCTTTATGAAGGGTTTCTGCATTGGGGCTACCTTGATTAATTGAATTCATTGGACCTTTCTCATACAATATACTTGTTATTTATTTATTTATTTTTCACTAGGTTTAAAGGACATATAAACCCCACACACAAAAATTTAATCAGTGAACAGCCTCTTTGAAACTTTCAATACCTGCCACACTGGTTGTCCAGAGGTTAATAGTAAGGCTGCAACATCCCCTTAATCATTTAGATTTCCTTCTCCTCCTGTAACCAACTCGGGCCCCTCCCTCAGGAATTTGCTTGGACTTCTGCCTTGTGAGCATGCTCAGTTGTTCTAAGTTCAGATTACTAGACACACCATCCATTCTAGCAGCCAGTGAAGAGATGGCATTGCTGGTTCCCATAGAAACTCGGCTTAATTTTTTTTTCTCCTGAGCTCAGCTCAAACAAAGCAGAACTTTTATCAGACAATTCTGCCTGTGTGAACCTGCATTCTTGATGAAATGTATGCTGAATAAGGGTCTGTGTGTGTGTATGCTGTTTGCAGATTTAAATGTATCTGATTATGTATCAGAGGAAAAATGGCCACCCAGTGAAAGTTGCTGTTTGCTTTAGGAAAATGTGATGGTGCTAGCAAACTGAGGGGATATATGCAGTACAAATAATGCCATTTGGGTGGGGGAGATATGCCCAACTGATATACATTGTAGGCAAATGTAGGCTTTACATGTCCTTTGAGCACTGTAACCCTATATATATATACAGTATTTTAACTGAGGGAGAGGATACTAAAAAATGTAGTTTGACCAATCAAAACACTGATAAATGGTTTTTTCTTACCAGTGCCATAGCAATGATCATTAGATGCGAGAAAATCATGGTGCTGCCATTTCAGTGTGACCAACTGAAAATTCTGTATTCTCTGATACAGGTTTCTGATTTGCTAGCTTATTTGAATAGTTAAGTGTCACGGTCGGCACCCAATACCAGAACAAGTGCCAAGCACCCTGGTCTCGGCTCGTGCTTCACCAGTAGCGTGACCGCCTTTGGCTTCGGGAGGAGCCCTCAGCTACTCGGATGCCACCTGGACTTATACGAGAGGTGCAGAGCAAGAGTTCTGGCTAGCAATGGGGCACGACTGTAAAAAGTCTTAAGGCCAATGGTCACGGTACAGATGGGAGTGGACAAATACGTGGTCAGACAGGCTGGGTCGAGGTAGGCAGATAACTAGGATCGTCAGGCAGGCAAAGGGTCAAACCGGGTAGTCAATCAGAAGGATGAGGCGGAAACGGTAGTCAGGGGCAGGCACAGATCAGGATACAGAAATCAGAGTCGTCAAAGCCAGGCAGGGTCAAAAACAGGAGCAACAGGACGCATAAAGCACAAAACAGGCACCAGGAGTAAAAAACCTATCACGGGCCATGAGTAGCAAAAGAGAGGCCCTTAAATAATTCAAATTTGGCGCCATTGCGCGCTGACGTCATGCGCCATGACGTCATCCGTCAGCGCGCCTGCGCCTTTAAATAGGAGGAAGACGCGCGGCGCGCGCACTAGCAGCAGGCCGGCAAGACGAGCGGCGCGGCGGGCGTCCCCGCCGATGGCAGCGCGGCGGGCGTCCCCGCCGCACCGGTAAATTTATTACATTACCCCCCTCTCTAGGGGGGGCCCCAGGACCCCCAGGTTTCTCAGGAAACTTGGCATGAAATTGCCTCCGAAGGCGATCAGCCTTGATGTCATCTACAGAGACCCAAGAGTTCTCTTCAGAGTCATAACCCTTCCACCTGACTAGATACTGGAGCCGACCACGCACCACACGAGAGTCCAGAAGCTCCTGGACCTCAAACTCGGACTGCCCGTCAACTAATACTGGGGGAGGAACCGGTAATGCACGGACATGAGGAGCTGGCTTTAAAAGAGAAACATGGAAAGAATCAGAAATCTTAAAGGTTTGCGGAAGCTTAAGACGAACAGAAGAGGGGTTTATAACCTCAGTAATAGCATAAGGACCAATGAATCTAGGCCCCAACTTAAGAGAAGGGATTCTCAACTTAATATTCTTTGTGGATAGCCAGACAGAATCACCAACTTGATAGTGGGGGGCCTCCCTGCGAGATCTGTCAGCAGATTTCTTTTGGATCGCAGTGGCTTTAGAAAGAGAATCATGAACATCAGACCAAATCTTAGCAAACAAACTAATCGAGGAATTAACAGAGGGCACAGACGACAATAAACCGGAAAACGAAAATGCTTTTGGGTGAAGACCATTAACAATGAAAAAAGGAGACTGACCAGTAGAGGAGTGAGTGGCGTTATTATATGCAAATTCTGCCCAGGGTAATAGCTCCGCCCAAGAGGACTGGTTGTTAGCCACATAACACCTCAGGAATTGTTCAAGTGACTGGTTAACTCTTTCAGTTTGGCCATTAGTCTGAGGGTGATATGCGGTGGAAAATGATAATTCAATCCCCACCAGAGAACAGAATGCTCGCCAAAACTTAGAAACAAATTGCACTCCTCTATCAGAGACAATGTTAATCGGAAATCCATGCAACTTGAAAATATTAGACACAAATAAATCAGCCAAGGATTTAGCGGAAGGGAGGTGTGGGAGGGGAATGAAGTGGCTCATCTTACTAAACCTATCCACTACCACCCAAATTACAGTTTTCCCTTGGGACGGAGGAAGATCTACAATAAAATCCATTGAAAGATGGGACCAGGGTCTGTCAGGGATTGGCAGTGACCTTAACAATCCCTGTGAAAGGTTTCTAGAAGACTTAGATCTTTGACAGACAGAACATGAATTAACAAAGGCTTTGACATCTCGAGTGAGAGAGGGCCACCAAACACTACGAGACAGGAGAGACACGGTCTTGGCAATGCCAGGGTGCCCCGCCATTTTGGAATCGTGAGCTTCTTTTAACACCTGTTCTCTGAGATTTTCAGGAACAAATAGCCTCCCGGAGGGGGTCCCAACTGGGGCAGAAGACTGAACTGTGGACAAAAGGTTGGTGAGATCAACCCCCAGAGCTGCCACAATCAATTCACCCGGGATAATGGGTATGCACTCCCTAGGGTCAGGAGGATTAGCTTCAAAACTCCTAGAGAGTGCATCAGCTTTAGTGTTTTTGGAGCCAGGCCTATAAGTGATAGAAAAATTAAACCTGGAAAAGAATAGAGCCCACCTAGCCTGTCTAGGGTTCAACCGTCTGGCTGACTCAATATATAATAAATTTTTATGATCTGTAAACACAGACACAGCATGTTTAGCCCCCTCCAGTAAGTGCCGCCATTCTTCAAAGGCCCACTTAATTGCTAACAGTTCTCTATTACCAATATCGTAGTTGGCTTCAGAAGGGGAAAATTTTCTAGAGAAAAATGCACAGGGATGCAGTTTGTTAGTCAAAGGGTGCCTTTGAGAGAGAACCGCCCCTGCCCCAACCTCAGAGGCATCAACCTCAACAATGAAGGGGAGGGCAGTATCTGGATGACGGAGAATGGGGGCAGACACAAATTCTTTCTTAATAAGATTAAATGCTTGCACAGCTTCAGAGGACCACAAGCTAGGATCTGCTCCCTTCTTAGTAAGGTCAGTGATAGGGGCCACAATCAGGGAGAAATTCTTAATGAACTGACGATAATAGTTGGCGAAACCTAAAAACCGTTGGGTAGCACGTAGTGAAAGAGGTTGCGTCCAGTCAAGAACAGCTCTTACTTTCTCTGGATCCATTTCTAGACCCTTACTGGAAATATGGAACCCCAAAAACTGAACAGAATTAACCTCAAAGGTGCATTTTTCGAGTTTTGCGTACAAATTATTCTCCCTTAATCTTCGTAACACCTCTTTAACATGACTACGATGGTCACTTAGGTTAGAGGAGAAAATTAGAATGTCGTCCAGGTAGACCACTACAAACACCCCTAGCAGGTCCCGGAAAATATCATTGACAAATTCCTGGAACACTGCAGGAGCGTTGCAAAGACCAAAAGGCATAACTAAATATTCGTAGTGGCCATCCCTTGTGTTAAAAGCGGTTTTCCACTCATCCCCTTCCTTGATACGAATGAGATTGTAAGCACCTCTAAGATCAAGTTTAGTATAGATGCTAGCACCCTTAACGCGATCAAAGAGTTCAGAGATTAGTGGAAGGGGATAGCGGTTCTTAATAGTAATCTTGTTAAGCCCCCTATAGTCAATACATGGGCGAAGACCTCCGTCCTTCTTGCCCACAAAAAAGAATCCAGCACCGGCAGGGGAATTTGAGGGCCTAATGAACCCTCTTTCTAGATTCTCAGAAATATACTCTCTCATTGCCTGGGCCTCGGGCAATGAAAGGGGATAAGTTCTCCCTCTGGGAGGAGTAGAGCCGGGAATTAGGTCAATTGGGCAGTCATAATGCCTATGAGGTGGTAGTGTCTCGGCAGCTTTCTTTGAGAATACATCAATATAGTTATTATAAGCTGCAGGTAACCCCTCCAGGGACGTGACTGCCATTATAGGGGAAATACACGAACCCCTACAGTTAGGTCCCCACTGAATAATTTTCCCAGATGCCCAGTCAATTGTGGGGTTATGAGCTTGGAGCCACGGCAATCCTAAAATGAGCGGAGAGGTGGCACCCTTTATGATGAATAGTGCTAGCTTTTCGCAATGAGAATTTATACTCAGAGAAAGAGACATAGTTTTCTCAGAAACCAATCCTGATCCTAAAGGTCTTTGGTCTACTGCCATGATTTTCATGGGGGCACTTAAAGGAAGTAAAGGTACACCAAATTTGGCTGCAAAAGCAGCATCCAAAAAATTCCCCTCCGCCCCCGAGTCCACAAAAGCAGATAACTTGACCGAGCCCGTGGGCCAGGTTAACTTGACCGGAATCAAAATCCTAGAGGCAGATAGGGGAGAGGAAACACCTGCACCCAAATGGAGCTCCCCTTCTCCATTTAGGCTTGGGAGTTTCCCGGCCTCTTAGGACATTGATTTAGGAAATGACCCTTTTCCCCACAGTATATACATAACCCTTGAGTACGCCTGCGAGCCTTTTCCTCAGGAGATAAGCGAGAAATGCCCAATTGCATGGGTTCTTCCTGAGGCAAAGGTACGGAGGGCCCAGCACATTCAAAATTAGACACAGCTTTGGAAGAGCTGAAGAAACTAGAACGAAGAGAGGAATTCCTCTCACCCCTTCTTTCCCTCTGTCTCCTATCTACCTGGATGGCTAAAGACATGAGGTCGTCCAGGTTAGAAGATAGGGGGTAGTTAACCAGACTATCCTTGATAGACTCAGACAGGCCTATACGAAACTGGCTGCGCAAGGCTGTGTCATTCCAGCCAGTTTCTACTGCCCACCGACGGAATTCAGTACAGTACACCTCTACATCCCGTTTTCCCTGACGAAGCCTACGAATCGCGGCATCGGCAGTGGATGCACGATCCGGGTCATCGTAGAGAATCGCCATAGAGTCAAAGAAATTATCTAAGGAAGAACGGGCTGGGTCAGAGGAGGATAATCTGAGGGCCCAAATCTGAGGGTCACCTTGAAGGAGGGTCATTACGAATCTTACTTTCTCCTCATCAGTAGAGAATGAGTGAGGAAAGAAACTAAGATATAGCTTGCAAGCCTCTTTAAATGTGAAAAATTTGGATCGATCCCCACAGAATTTTTCAGGGAAGGCAATCTTAGGTTCTTGGGGCCTAATAGTGTTACCCCACAAGTTGGCAGAACCTACCGGAGGAGAAGATCCAGGACTGGACCGCTGCTGTGGAGTTTCCAGCTTACGGGTCAGATTATGAAAACCTTGCAGGAGATAGTTCTGTTTCTGCTCCTGTTCCTCTAGGCGTTGAAGCAAGGTGGTCAGCAACACTTCAGTGGTGGAGGAGGCAGATGGAGCAGCAGCGGCTTCGTGACCATAGTCTTCCATGGCCCGTGATAATGTCACGGTCGGCACCCAATACCAGAACAAGTGCCAAGCACCCTGGTCTCGGCTCGTGCTTCACCAGTAGCGTGACCGCCTTTGGCTTCGGGAGGAGCCCTCAGCTACTCGGATGCCACCTGGACTTATACGAGAGGTGCAGAGCAAGAGTTCTGGCTAGCAATGGGGCACGACTGTAAAAAGTCTTAAGGCCAATGGTCACGGTACAGATGGGAGTGGACAAATACGTGGTCAGACAGGCTGGGTCGAGGTAGGCAGATAACTAGGATCGTCAGGCAGGCAAAGGGTCAAACCGGGTAGTCAATCAGAAGGATGAGGCGGAAACGGTAGTCAGGGGCAGGCACAGATCAGGATACAGAAATCAGAGTCGTCAAAGCCAGGCAGGGTCAAAAACAGGAGCAACAGGACGCATAAAGCACAAAACAGGCACCAGGAGTAAAAAACCTATCACGGGCCATGAGTAGCAAAAGAGAGGCCCTTAAATAATTCAAATTTGGCGCCATTGCGCGCTGACGTCATGCGCCATGACGTCATCCGTCAGCGCGCCTGCGCCTTTAAATAGGAGGAAGACGCGCGGCGCGCGCACTAGCAGCAGGCCGGCAAGACGAGCGGCGCGGCGGGCGTCCCCGCCGATGGCAGCGCGGCGGGCGTCCCCGCCGCACCGGTAAATTTATTACATTAAGTATTTGTCATTGAACTAAGTAAAGTTTGCCTGGGCCTTACTTACCTTTTTATATTTTCATTCTGTAAACAGTTTTTATTATGTAAATATTTAAAACAAACCTTTACTTTTGAGGACTCTTTCAATGAAATTCATTGTAATATCAAAAAGCATTCTTTAACAGGGAAATAGAAAATTATAGTTATTTCTGTTTTTCTAACATGAAAGATGCAGGCAATAATGGATACCTTTTTTCTTTCACTGCTATACCTTTACAAAGCATTTGCTTGATTGACTATGTCTGTAAAATATTAGATTTTCAATAAGTTCTGTACATTATGCTCTGCACACTTTGATTTAAGTTTGATTTATAAAACCCGAACCTTTCCAAGATTCTTCTTATTTTTAATAAGACCTTCCTTTTAAGATGTATAATCTGTCTGGCTTTAGACATTTAATTTAATTGCACTAAAATTATGAGAAGACTTCATGTGTTTAAAAGGGGTGTAGTTCACAAGTGAGCTGAGTTCTTATTGCTTTGACAGGGCAGTTTGCAGTTTAAAATCAGACAAATGTGTTAGTGATATATAGGTTTTTTTGCCCAAGAGAGCCTTGTCTTATAGGAAACAGTTAAGGCAGAACCAATAGGAAATCTTTAAACTGTATTACACTGCTTCTCAATTTAACAAAGGACTTAATTGGACAACTTACATTGAGGCAAATGGTAAGATACTTTAACAAAAGATAAGTCAAGATATGGGGCTATACATCAATTTAAACTCCTGTACATAAGCACTATAGCTTATTTTTGGATGTGACTGGAATCCTTTATTCTTTTCTGTAATATACACAATAGTAAAAACTCACAATACATTTTTGCTTCCATTTGAACAATGATCAGACTGGTCATTTACAAGTATATCTAATTAAAAGGACAATATACCCTCCTGCTGTTGAATAGTTTTGTTCTTTGTTAGGACAGTCAGCAACAGGAGACCAGGCAGTTTTATGTAGGAAAGAACAGACATGAATCTTACAACCATTAGAGGGGTCGCAACCTTGACAATAACTGTGGTTCTGTTTGTAGTTGTGGTTAACATTTTCTAACTTGCTTTGTTATTGTATTTATAAAATCATCATTCAATACTTTGTACCTTGTATTTATAGTAACCATATACATTTTAAACAAACATTGTAATTTCATGGTCAATACAGGCATTCAGCATTGCAATGTTAATATTTGTGCTGTTATAGTAGTATCTTATTTCCCTTTTGTTAGAGATCATCATTAATATATCAGCAATTTCACAGCATAATCAATAAATTCCATCAATATATTATTTCAAATAATATCAATGTCAATATAGCTTTTCATTTGATATTGTTAATGCTTTTTGTTACAATATCACAATTATTAAGATTTAATAATGTGTCAATGTCAGCATTCAATTATTTTGGTAACTAATTATGCTCCATTAAATTGGATAACTAACTGTAGGCTTGATATTTGTTTGTTAAAACGTTATAACATATTAAAATATAAAAAAAATGGTACATGCAGAGGTTTAGGTGGATTCATGTGTGTTATAAGATCTATTCGTGAATACAGAATGAGTCTTCACCAATCTACACTTTGGGGGAGTTTTAAACTAGATAGATTTTGTCAACCTGGAAAGCATAAAATACAAAGTAAACTTTCCCTGGGGGTTGTATTAATGCATGAGATGCTGCTGGAATCTGCGCAGCAAAAAGATTTAATTGCACCAATATATTATTAAATTTTCCCAGCATAAGAATTTTGCTCAGCATAAGAAATATGATTATATACTGTTTATAGGTTTATGGTATTTCCTTCTAGACTCTACAAGGTGTACCTGTAGAATAACATTGTCTGTTTCCAGCTGACCTTTTTTTGTGACTGTTTCAAGCTGAGCTTTGCTTCCCTTTCCTCTGCAGTCTGATTGCTGGTCTTGTATTGCTTTACCAATTAAAACACAAATCTCCCCTCCACACAATATGCTTTCTCTTTTATATTCTGCCAGGCAGGGTATAAATAAGGGGACTCCATACACAACCTTCCTTTGCCAACTAGTAGAAGAATATATGCAAGCAGCTCCAGGGTTGTTCCATCCTTCCAGGGCCGGACTGGGAGCAAAAAACAGCCCTGACAGAAATATCAAAGCAGGCCACATATAAACGTGCAATGGTCTTCTACTCTTATACAGTATATATAACCAAACATTACCTCCAAAGAAATGCCTAATATGCTTAAATTTTCCAAACTATGGGGCCGATTTACTAATTGTCGATAACGCTTATCGCATACTTTTTTTGCATTACAAAGCATGCAGTAAATAAGTACCATTTCCTCAATGTAATTTCATGCATTGTCACTCATATCCCATGCATTAAAAAGCGCATTATCGCAATGCGTTATTTTTCTCGCATAGAAATCATACTAATGCATGATTCACAAACACATATGAAGCGTTAAACACATAAAAAGCGGCGATAATTACAGTGAAACTTAATGCCTCCCAGGAGTAGGCATTGCTGAACAAAATTGCAGCTGGTGATTGTCTGTGGTGACAAGATGTATGTGATGTTCCTAGAATGATGCATGCTTTGTGTTTTCAGGGAAATGGTAATTTTCAGAACAGTAGTTTTCAGAAAGTAACTGCTACATGTGTAATAGCGTGCGCTGATATCAAGTGCAGCAAAAAATATCACAAGCGGCAGAAATTATCTTGCATGCGTTAAAATATTGCTTAAAATCGCTCATCGCCAGATAAATAACGCAAAGAACATCACTTCTTAATTCAAAAAAAGTGTCCTTTTAGTGAATCGATCGTTAATTTGCAAAAAATAAGAAATGATAATATTTTAAAAGCGTGCTATAAATAGCACTTGTTTTTTCGACCTTTAGTAAATCGGCCCCTTTGTGACTTACAGAGGCTCCCAAATAAAAATAGTGCATACAATTTTTCATGCCTGACATTCTGGTTGCTGCAATATATGCACTCCTTATATGTATTTTGTGCCATAAGACCT
This sequence comes from Xenopus tropicalis, assembly GCF_000004195.4. Lineage (NCBI taxonomy): Eukaryota > Metazoa > Chordata > Amphibia > Anura > Pipidae > Xenopus > Xenopus tropicalis. The sequence continues at coordinate 78,081,578 of NC_030677.2, read as the reverse complement.
CCCAACAGTATGGAGACCCTAGAAAGCCATACAGTATATTTTCCAAAAGTACACATTCTGACGAAACCAAAATGGGTAAATATGTCCTTCTACTGCAAACTACCAAACTACAAAGAGTTTTTTTTAAAAATGCCAGGGGTCTACTAAATAGTTGGATGCCCAATATGCATAGATTTACCAAATGAGGCTTACAGAGGCACCCAACTTAATGTATAGCAGATAAAATTTCCATGGGCAAAAACCAGTAATAAAGAACAATGCGGAATGTAATAAAACCACGAAAATCCAATAAAGCTAAAATCAATGCATTTTTTTCACCTAGTGTAATCAGCAGTCAGAATCACAATTTAAATATTTTGTAGTATGTCTGTAGGTGTCTGGTTCACTTGCTCAGCCTCTCTCACATGCCAGCCTGCATGCTCCAGAAGTGTACTTCTGGTCCTTGTATGTCTGAATGTATAGAGAGTGATAGCATCTGTAGGCTGGCTTTTCAAGCTTTCACATCAGTTACAGAGTCACCATTCTAAAAGAACAGAGTCATTAATCTCTGTTTGTTTCTCCTGACATAAGAAGTGCCCAGAGAGATTTAAAGTCAGAACAAATCTTGGGTGAGAAATCACAGAGTAAAGAAACCTCCATGAAGACCTCTGAATGCTCTTTTTAAACATCCTTTCCCCAAAACTAATATCACTAGGACCAACAGACATACTTCAGTAAAGACGTGCCAATTTATTCTCTGAACTAGAAGTAAAGCCAGGGGAGAAGAATGTGCATGCAGTGCTTTTCAAAGTACATTGAGCCAGATCACCTTATGTTGGTAGATTTTTTTAAATTTATGAGCCATATTTTACAAATATATTTATTAATAAACAAAGTGAATGAGACATTTGGTAGTGTGGCAGTTTAGCCAGGTTTAGGTTGTAAAACTTTATAAGGGTTGAATGAGGGGTTTTGAATATAAATGTTTTTGTGTTAATTTACTTTCAAGTTAACTGTTTCTAAAAAAAGAAGTTAAAGGGAAGTCCTTTTCAAATTAAACACAAAACCCAAATTCCTTTTTTTAATAACACATCCAAGAAAACAAGATTTAAATAATTTATATAGTTTAAGTTTATTTTGCTTGAGAAAGACAATAGAAAACAATAGGGAATTATTTTTCTATGGTGACAGGTCCCCTTTAAAACAAGTATTTACTTAAGTACAATACAAAACTGGTGTGACATTTTAATTTTGGATTTGGGTCTTAATTTTAATCTTGTCAAGCTCATTCCAAGAAAACAATGATTTTTTCTAAGCTGCATCAATGCAAATTTATTGTGTATGTGCAACAAAGCAAATGATTCATTTTTTGTGAGTCTTCTGGGTTTCCTGGCAAATTGAATGTTCTAAAAATTTTGTTTTTTTCCAAGTCAATTAACATAATTTAATTGTCATTGCAGTTCAAGCAAACCTACACATAAACAGATGTGCACAAACTCAAAGCTACATTAGTTCCCCCCTAACTATCAATCCCTTCATTAACGTTTGTCACCAAAACACATGAATTAGAATTGAGGTTTCAGTTAGGACCTACATGTATGATTTCCTTTTCAAAACTAGCTGATTTAGTGAGGATTAAAACTAGCCAGTTGTTTCCAAACCTCTGAGTGGAGATTGCAATAATAAACTAGATTAATGTGCATATATTTACCGAACACACATTTTTATGGTCCAGGTGTGTCATAGGGACCACAAGGCTAGAGCTGAGCTATTGGAATAGGAGCCTTTTATGTAGGTTGTTTCACAGAGCTTACTCTTGGAGGTGTCTTTTGAATGTGTTTTTGTTGGTATAGTAAGTGATTTTGAATTTCCAGTTTCTGTAAAGTAAAGTAAAGATCTGCACATGAAAAGAACGTGCATTGTTATTAACCATGTGTGGGAGAAGGCCCATGAGAGCCAGTTCTGGTGACAGAAGTCAGTGGTCTCTTGAGCACGAGTTGGTCTGTAGCAGATCAGAATTTTTTTGCTAGGGGGCATGACAGAGTTGGGAAAGTTGAATGGATTTTATCTGGCATCAGCTACCATCTGTATAGTAGTTTAATGGCCAATTCTTGGTATTTGAGGCAATTGGAATAGTTAGGGTTTTGTAGAAAGACTTTATTAAACAGTTTTTATACAATCGCTATGCCTTGCAGATCTTGTTCCTAGGAGGAAAGTGCAGAGGTTTGTGACACTAGGTAGTGTAAGGAGAAGGCAGGGACTGGTACTGTGCAGACAGGAGCCAAAAAGGTCAGGGTCAAGAGGATGAAGAATCTGTAACTGGATGAAGCAGGACAGAGCAGACAAAGAAATGGTAACTGGATAAAGCAGGGTGGAGCAGACAAAAGATATAAAACAGGGAGGAGCAGGGGAGAGCAGGTGAAGGATCTGGGACAGGCAGAAGCAAAGCAGAGCAGATGGAGGATCTGGGACAGCCAGGCACAGGGCAAAGCAGACAGTGGATCTGGGACAAGCAGGAGCAGGGCAAAGTGTATCCAGGAGGAGCAGGACTGGAGCAAAAACTAAGGACTAAGATAGGAACAAGAACAGGAAAAGCACAGAGCAGAAACAGGGATGAAAGCAATGACAAGACAAGAGCAGGAACAAGAGCAAGGAGTAGAGAGCTCAGATTATACCTCAGTGGTCAGAATAAGGCAATGCTTGGGCACAGGATGTGAGCTGGGCTTTTATAGGGCAGAGTTAACCTTGATTGGCTGGCCAACCCCATCAATAAGAATAATGGGACAGGATGGAAAAGTCAATTGAAGCTGGGAATATTAGTGTGAAAGAAATAAGAGCTTGTCAACTGCTCTCCTGGGCCAGTGAATGAGGATTTTGTCAAGACTTACAGGTAGTCTCGGAGGAGTAGATTGTATGCCAAGGTGATGATCTCCTTGGTGGCTGGATTTTGCGGACATCTGGTTTCAAATTAAAATTTTGGTTGTAGGGAGTTTTGTCCAGCTGTCTACTGATAGTCTATGTGTATGTTGCTTTAGATATTGTATGGGAGCAATAGTTACTGGTGGCTTAGTAAAGTATAGTTTCTTTTTTTGCTAAGTTCCAGGTCTGTAGAGCTGCTCTAGTCAGGGGACAGAACTGTGTGAGTTGGGCAGCTGTATCTTTCGTGGTGCCCATTCCAGTGCAGAAAAGGGGATGGATGTCTAGTTCTTTCAAGCAGTTTGTTCCGTGTCTGCCCAGCTTATGGTTCCAGGTGGTTAGTGCCAGTTGGCTATTTGGCCCAGTATTGTGGCTTTGTACCAAGTGTATATGTTGGGGCACAATAGTTCACAGTTTGTTAGCATGCATTATATTGCTGTTAACTCTGGTTTTATTTTTCCCCAAATTTAACCAGTGAATTTGGATTTCATGGTTAATTAGAAACAGACTTTTATTATACAACTTTTTATATCTGGGTGGCATTTTACCTTGAAACATCTGGCATTGTTGTGCAGTTGGAGGCCTGTGACCATCCTGGGCATTTGAGATGTGTAGGTAGTAGGGGTTGTAAGTATTTTGACAGGAAAAACTGAAAGAGCTGTTGATTTTTATGACAAGAACATTTCCTTGGAAAAGGGTTCCTGAGCAGCCTTGTTAAAGGCTCTTGTTAGGCAAAGAGCTAGGATGTCTTTCAATGCATTATAATAAAGGTAGTATTATAGCTGTCTGTGCCAGGGGCTTTTTGTGGGGATAAAGCTTTAAAGGCTGCTAGCCTCTGATGTTATTGGGGCAGTTAAAGTTGGTGCTTGGTCTGGTTGCAGGTAAGGGAATTGCAGGTTATTTCAAAATTGTTGGATATTTTCTGTTGATAAGATATTGCTTTGAGATAAGGTTTCAGTTTCAGCCCCCACAGGAACCTTCATTAAGGAAACCCGATCAGTGCAAAAACTAACAAAACAAACACTTATAAAATCTAAAATGGCACCAGAGAGTGTCCCAGGGTCCCTAGAATGTCTCTGAGGGATAACACCCAGCACTTTATCCCAATGTGAGCATGTCTTAGCCAGTAACAGTAATAGTTTGGAAGCATGCTAAAGGGGAAGTCGTATCAATGAGCGTCAATGGAGCCATTGCAAATCAAATTACAATGCCATGCTACGTACAACCCAGTGTGCATCAGCACTATTTTAAGACGTTGAATTGCCTACAAGCCTTATCTGTTCCATTGTATAAGTGCAAGTGGACTGGCACCCCTCGAAAGTATTAATATGAACTGGTAGATCCTGGCATTTGCAGGATTCTCTGCCAATGTGCAAGATATATATGTATAAGTATATGTGTGTGTGTGTGTTTTGTAACTCATAATAGTTGTATATAAGATCCATAACAAGTACACCATGTTCTTTGTTAGCAAACTAGGCTTTGGGCTTACCTGATACCTGATTTATTGCAAGTCTATTGTTTATACAACCAACATATTAACACAAAGACTGCCTACAATGCAAAACATTTGGTATCTTATGAAATAAACATTCAGGAATATGTTTTCAAATTTTTGAAAATGCTATTGCATATAGGAACAGCTTGTGCTTTATATTTAAAAGTAAAACTTGTAGCAAAAAAATAATATAGATATTAAAACTCAGCAGTGCATGTATAATCTTAGCGCATTAAGGCCAGCAGGAACTTTGAGATCACCAAAAGAAAAAGGCCTTTGCAGGGTGACAGTATTGTCAATTACAAATTAATTTAGCAGTTACTAAATGATTTGGCATTTAAAGAACATACTCTGTGTGGAGCTCATTCTGTGAATTAAGAACTCCTCCTGAGCCTGTTAATTATATATGGTGTAATTCATTCTTATTAATTTTAAAGGTGAGAAGCACAGTTGGGCCAAAGCCCATAATAGAGTATCGCTAACTGTGTATTTTTTTTATCATCTCTTCTTGTTGCACTAATTGCTACTTTTTTAAAGTATTGCATGAGTTTTCAAAAGACTTAACTATATAAATATTGGCTTTTGACTCATTAAAAAAATGGTTTATGCAAGATATTGCTACTTTTATGCTAAAAAGAAAAATTGTTAACGTTATTTAATAGCTAAGCTGTATCACCGAGGAAATTCAGGGGAGAAAGGTTCAAAAAGTAATTGAGCTGCTTATTATCACAAGAGATGGAACTTCTTACTTTCAAGTTGACAGTATTGGAGCACCTTGACAACAAGCCATTTGTTTTCTCTGATATAAAAAGTGTAACTTGTAATTAGATGTTATATATCAATGTATATACTACACTGCATTACATACTTTTAAAATATATTTTTTTATTCTATTTGTCTTGTCTACATTCATAAAAAAAGATTTTCCTTTCCATTCTACAATGTTATCCTATCAGCGATTCCTGTAGTACCCAAAACTACAGTTCACTTCAACAAAACAAGTAAAATACTTTTTAGAATGAGAAAAAAAGAACATTTAAATCCTTTTAAACCTACAATATTTGATAAACTTGTCATAATCGCTTACTCATGTCTATTCAGCTTTTTTGAAAAGTACTCACCTGAGACTGAAGCACTTCTGTAATAATTGCAAAGGTTGTTACTATATGACCCCATTATTATATTATTATTCGATTTTTCCCAAAATAAGAAAAACTATTTATATCTAAGACTAATGATCATTACTATAGTTTCCAATGTTAGAACAGTTTTTTCCTCAGCCAAGGCACACCTTTGTTTTTTCACATTTTAAAAGGATGACCTAGTCTTTAGATAAGGCTGATGTCAGACGAGGCATAGGGCGGATATTTTTGACAAGAGGAAAAACGCATAAAATTCCGCCCTATACCTCCTACATGTGCCTGCACCCGAATGAATGGAATACGCTTGGGTGCAGGCACATGTAGCGGAAATATGCATAAATATGCGAGGGTTTCTTTCGCTTTTTTATGTATATTTCTGCTACATGTGCCTGCACCCGAGCGTATTCCATTCATTCGGGTGCAGGCACATGTAGGAGGCGTAGAGTGGTATTTTCAGCAAGCGCTTTTCCGCTTGCCGAAAATATCCGCCCTATGCCTCGTCTGGCATTAGCCAAATATGTAAAATATAAAATGGAAAGTTCACTGAAAAATTAACTTTTACTTTATTCTACATTTTTTTCAACCTGTTTGTTTTGCCTTTTTGTACCATGGCAATTGATATGGTAGGATTTCTGACTCTAGTTATTAGACAGTACCATAAACAAACTCTAGATACTGTGTTTGTATGTTTTAATCACTTCTCTTTATATTGTCAGCTTTTCCCATCTTTCTTGCGGATAACAGCTCCCAGAATAACATATCTTTCTCCCTGAATGCAGATTTATTTTGTTTCTCTATTAGGGTGAAGACACACAGAGTTACTAGTAGCAGCTACTTCTTCACGGCTACCAAACAGGAAATACCCTGCCATAGACAATACTGAGAATTGCCTCTGCTAAAACAAATGTAGACAGTTATCAATAAATGATCAGCATTGTCTTTTTTAGTAGCCACAAAAAGTAGCTGCTACTAGTAGTTCTGTGTGTCTTCACCCTTAAAAGCAGCTGAACTGCAGCTCTTTTACTAACTTCCTTGCCTAGCATAAAGCTGTGCCCCTTTTGCTTTCTGAGTACTCCTTCCCTCTCTGACTATGAAGACCTCAAAGAGGTGCCTAATTGACATGCTCACTTCTTCGGCTCCAATTAAACTCAATCAGGCATGCGCAGTAGACACCTGTTTGATGTCATCATATTAAAAGAGAAAAAGCAAAATGAAGCGGAGCTTCATGCTAGGTAAGGAAGTCAGTAAAAGAGCTGTAGTTGAACTGGCTATAATAGAGAAATAAAAGAAATCTGTATGCAGGGAGAAAGGTATGTACAAAGTAATTTTATGGATTTTGCAAAGGATTCATACCATGGGTGTAATTGAAAATGGGTCTTCTGAATGCCAGTTGGAGGTAGGGGAGTAGATTTTGGGGTTAAGTTTGTGTTACTATTACAGATATCTGTGGAACTAAAGCAGAGTTACTGTTATACCATGTTTTTATGCATCTTTAAGTTTTGTATTTTTTTTAGAGGGGGCCTGACAAAGTTTCAGAATCTTTTATTTAATTTATCATGTTTTATGGCTAAGAAACTCCTTTAGTTCTTGGTCTGCTGCATGGTTCAAAAACTCGAGTGTCTGATATTTTCCTAACCATCCTGTTAATGTGTTTCTAAAACAATCCAACTAGAGGCCAGTGTGGCTCAATGAGGTTCACCATAGACCAGATGTGTCTATGATTTCCACAAACATCTTTGTTTGACATCATTGTTTTATCACAGTCTCACCACAAAACATGTGAAATAATGGATTATCATTGTCCCACATTATGAACAATATTCTACAGCAGATAGCAACACTGTCTGTTGCAGGGTGTCCTGTAATGTCTGTTATTTACTAAATATAAGGCTCTCTGGTGCCTTGCATGCCCAAGTGCTCCCCAACTTTCTTCTCCAGTAGATGCCTATATGACCCTTCTTCTTGCACTTCTGTGCAGCTCTCTATAACTTTATTGTCAGCACAATTACTAATCAGGACACAAGGAGCAAATTTAACTTCATAAATTAACCCAAAACAACTTTCATTAATAAACTGCAAACCACAACTTTTTCTCTGACACTCTTATTCCTATTAGGAGTAAGGCATTTAAAAGAATATCCTTGTCGTCCGGTGCACTTGGAGTTACCTGTTTGGAGTCAGGAGTAAATTTATAACTCTATAGTTCAGTATTTCACCAATATACCTAGTGTTTACCCAAATGCGCAAAAGTGTAAATTGCTATGGTAATTTCAAAACAGCCAAATTGAGAGAAATAATAGGAACCTTGCAGACTCTGTTGCCTATAGTACATTTACCCTTTACATTTACCTTTGTGGCTTCTTGGTGTTTAGGGGCAGTCTTGTGCTACTAATCAGTGGGGTTATATTTGTGAGAACCTTATGTTTGTATCTGTGTTTGGAATATGAGCGCAGTCAACTGTTACACAGCAGAATTGTCTGTGTTTTTACAAACTCAGATTCTATTCAGTATCTACTAGGTAAAGTGCAAGTTGGATTTAAGGCTTAATAGTCAAATAAAGTTTATTTAGATATTTCCATTTGCATTTATTTTACCTCTACTAAAATAATTTAAACACACAGCAGGTTATGGAAGCCAAGAGGCACACTTTACTTTTATGTACGCTAACAAGAATAAAGATTTGGATTTTAAATATGTATATGACGGCAAGGTAGTTCTCAGTGGGGAGTTTACTATGCGGAGCTCTGAAAGCACTGTTTAAGGTTGCACAATGGGAGGGACACAAAACGAAAAGCTGGCTTTTTCACTCTAGTGCGCATATCCACCCCTGGCAGAAAGAAGAGAGAAGAGGAATAAATATTGCGCCAAAGAACTTCTGCAGAAATACTATGGGCGGTGCAGATTTCTGCTAACAATAGCACTGGCCTGGGGTATCGAGTAAGCTGTTACAATCACTGAGGGGTGCCCAAAGTTGCTGCTTATTATAAAAAAATTAAAATTGGGGAATATATGTGATATATTAAGTATTTCCATAATTTTTTCTAATGGGGAATTTTGACTATGACAAAAATGTTGGTGACCTGAAGATTGCTTGTAGTAGCTGGCAAAATTCCACAATAGTGGTTAACGGTGTTATAAGATGAGATGACTGTGGTATATTGATTAAATTGTAAGGTGACTATTGCTAAGAATGCCATGTATATTCTGGGGCAACTAAATGATAGAGCCTATGACCACAAGTGACCACAAGTTGAAACTATTTTGTGAAGTGACTTATAGAGAGGTTGATTGTGATTTGCAACTGAATGCCATAAGTAGCCAGCGCTGTATTTAGGTCCGGCACCACCCTAGGCAATCTAGGCCCCATACCTGTGCATGATGCCACTTCTACTGCTCCCCCTAAGGCTCCTATCCTAGGCACAGGCCTATAAATATGGCTATGAAAGTAGATACTGTGCTGCTCCCAATTCAGGGACAGAGATATCTTTTTAAATAACAAAATGCTTTGTCTGTATTGCGCTTTTTCCTTTAAAATATAGATTCACAAACACCCATAGCGACAGAGTCACAAGCTTGAACCTGGAGCTTGCTGGGAAAATGCTAAATGCCTAAAATAGTATAAGAGGAAAATGCGCACTAAACATAAAGCAAGTTGCCTGTGGCATCAAATGCTAATGAAATACCATAATGAAAATGTAAATGACCAATCTAGTTATATACTCCCTGGGGTGCTGAATCCTAATTAAACAATATAAGGTGAATGTAAATGGGTTTACTAAATATATATGAAATATACATGTAATGATAGTGACTGCAGCATAAACAAACCAAAGTACAGCTAAACAAATCTTCTGTTGTGGTTTGCTAAATATAAGAGGGGAAAACAGCTCCCCAATTGGCTTAAATATAGAAAAGGGCCCAAATGTGGAGTTTTGGGCAAGGACAGGGATAAGTTAATGGAACTAAGTAATTGACTTGGACTTTGTGAAAAAGTGTTTATCTTCTTAATAGGTGATATCACTCATGGGTGGAGGGTAATTTTTGTGTATGAGGAGGCTACTTAACCCCTTTCTTGCCAGGATGTTTTGATCTTGCATTTCTGTTTATATCCAGTAAGCACATGGCATGTCATAAATCAAAGAGCAACTAATGTGCTGGCAGTCAGGACTCTAATAGGTAACACTCTAGAATTTAATATTTGTATTAGGTAAGTGAGTAAAAGAAGGGATGTTCTCAATTTTATTAGTATGTGTAGTGCTTATTCCCCTTACATATCAGACTACTGCTTTGAAAACACCGACAACTAAGGGGATTGGAAGAGGCTGTTCAGTTAAAACCTAATTATCTACATTAAAGGAGTAGCTCCCATTATTCTCAGACCAAACCCACTAAATGCCTTTGGCTATAAAAGTATATTGAGAGGTGTAGTTTAACACCAGATTGGGGCTACAGAATAAACACTGAAGGCAGCTGAAGTGGAGAGTTTGTGTTGCACTAATACACAGACAGTGTAGCGCTAGCTTGGAAAGAAAGACAGCTAGCTATCACAGACTGTTTCTCCTTTCAAGTGTAAAGGTGGCCATACATGGGCCAATTTCAGCTGCCAATATCGGTCCTTTAGAAAGATTTGTAAGCTTATCTGCTTGTGTATGAGCACCATACGCATACGTATGCCTCCCCATCGACATCTGGCCTGATATCGGGCAGATCTCAGGCAGGTTTTATTTTTCCATTGGATCGGGGACCGCATTGTCTATGACGCTATTCCCCAACCGATGGCGCATATGCCCACCATTTTAATTTAATCGCTTGGCCCTGGGGCCAGATAATCAAATTATCCACTCGCTTGGCGACCTCGCCAAACGAGCAGTTCTTACAGTGTATGGCCACCTTAAGTCCTGCCTCTAGGGAATTGGCTAGGCTTGAGAAAGTTCAAATTTCTTACTCCAGCCTAGCCAATCTCCTTGTGGCTAACCCGGGACTTGAGGGGAAAAACTATTTAGGATTGAGGATAGCCACTTGCAGAGCAGGCACATTTACAATAAACAGACAGTAAATGTTTATCTTTTTCTTTCCACTTCTTTCTTCCTCTTTATTTTGGCAGGTTTGGGGAGACTCAGCCTTCCCTAGCCTTTATGAAAATCTGCCACTGCAAAAAAAAATCTGGTTACTTGCCTTAATTGTGTGATTGGCAACTATACATCATGTGCCATTTTATTTAAACTTGTGTCTTGTTGGCTATGTAGCTATTCTGGGTATTTTATCTATCTATCATCTATCTATCTGCTATATAACAATGGTTTTAGATATCTGCCCAATCCTTAGCAAAAATAAGAAATCAGAAAAAATAAAATGTGTGGACACTGAAAAGAGTGGCTTACAAATGAACTCACTGAGATATTTATATACTTGATATTCTTCATTATAAATTAAAGGTTAGTCATATAATTATAAAGTCATAGTCACCATAGTTACTGCTTGGTATAACTTTACAGAGGCTTATAAATGTAACAAATTCTTTCTGGGGAGCAAGGATCCACACAGGTGATAGTGCTTCTGCTGAACAGCACTGTGCGCTACTACTACTTCATAGAACAGACTGATGTTCAGCTGCTCAAAGCAAACACATTCTAATAAACTGTGCCAGGTATCAGGTTTTTTAAGGATGCTCCAGTATCAGGTTAGCAAGGATCCAAAAGTGGATCCCCAAAGGCAGAGGTCCCCAACCTTTTTTACCAGTGAGTCACATTTAAATGTAAAATGATTTGTGGTGCAACACAAGTATGGAAAAGGTTCCTGTGGCATGCTTGTTACAGCACTGTGCTCCCAGGTTTGATTCCAGCCAAGTGTCTGCAGGAGCTAGTGTGGTCCCTCTGTGCTTTCATGGGTTTCCTCCCTCATTTCAAAAACATAAGGCAGGTTAACTGGCTCCTAATAAAATTATCCATAGTGAATGTGATAGGGTGCTTAGTTTGGGAAAGGGGATTGTATATTATCTCTGTAAAGCCTTAGAAATATATAAATAAAGAATACTATATTCTTTCTATGAATTTGCCTTAGAGAAATATTGAGAGCTAAAACGTCTCTATTTTACAGGTTATGCATGGCTCTTATGTACAATATATGTATCTTATGTACAATCTATCTATCTATCTATCTATCTATCTATCTATCTATCTATCTATCTATCTATCTATCTATCCCATCTATCTATTATCTGTCAATCCAACCTACATACATATTAATGAATATATAACTACTATCTAATCTATCTATCTGTCTGTCTATCTATCTATATCTATCATCTATCTATCTATCTATCTATCTATCTATCATCTATCTATCTATCTATCTATCTATCTATCCCATCTATCTATTATCTGTCAATCCAACCTACATACATATTAATGAATATATAACTACTATCTAATCTATCTATCTGTCTGTCTATCTATCTATCTATCATCTATCTATCCAATCAACATATATATATTAATGCATATTAATATTGCATATATATTGCATAATAATGCATATATATTAATTCATTTCTTGCTATACAGTTTTAGTCAATATACCTGTAATTTATGCAGCTAGTAAGATTTTTTTGGATCATTTACACATATATTTATAATGTATGCATTCTTATAGTGGAAATCTTAAGGTGCTACGGTGCCATATGCAAATAATTATATAACTAATGCAGGCTGGGGGAGGTAAGCAACAAATAAATTCTTGACAGGTATGGAAAAAGAAGATTTCAAAATAGCTGTATAAAATTGAGTGTCTCCTCAGTTTAGCCTTTAGATTAGTGGTGTTTCTAAATGTAATTATTGTGTCTTGTTAATCACGAAAACAAATTAGCAGTATATTGTGTTAGGTATGATTCTGAATGTGTGATTCAGTAATGACACTCAGCTCATAACAATTAGAGTTCATGTTTAACTGTAGTGTCATATTTGTCAAAGGCTTATTACCATGAATCTTCATAATAAACTCAGCATACTTTCTGACTTTTGTTATGTGCTATAACAACCAAAACATTTTAATTATCTATATTTCAATAATTTCTAATTCAGCATTCAACTACACCCTTTAAAAAGATAGTTCAAGCAATATTTTACTCACGCTTAATGAATAATTATCTGTTTGCCAAGACAAATAAAACAAGCTTTTTTTCTTTAATTTTTCCCGAATTATACAGGGTTTCCTAAAGCATTTTCTAGCAATGTAGGATGCACAATTCTCGCTGAGCACTAAAGGTGAATAATCATAAATATATATATCTGTCTATATTAGACCACAATATACATTTTGTTGGATCACAAAATGTAAGCCCAGTTATATGATCTCATTCTACATTCAGCAATTTCCAGGGAAATCATGATTTATACATAAGCAAGTTATTTTATTGTAACATTTTAAGATAAAGTGTGTATAACTTTACCTATAAAGCACTACAGGGATATACAGAACTGTGCAATCTTACATCGTATAAAAGAACACAGACTATGTGCTACATTTCACCACACTATGTGCTGCATTTCTTTTTGTCCCTCTTTACATTTTTCAAATGTTGTGAGATATGCCTTGGCTGTCTATATATAAATATGGCCCTGTAGCTATTAGGAGGAAGAGCGATAACACTAGTCATGAGCAAATCTGTCCCGTTAAGCTTCACCATAAAATCTGTGAAATGGAAAGAAAATTGGGTGACTGCGCCCAATTTGACGCGACTGTGCCCAATTTGGACGCGTCTGTGCCCTTTTTTTCCGCAACCATTGGAAATTTGGCGTGCGCGATTTATTTTTTGATGCGTGACTAAGTTTTACGCTGCAAATTTTCACAGAAGTTTTGCAAAACAATTCGCCAATGGCGAAATGCGGAAATTTGATTTGATCTACTTTCATTTGAAAGTAAGCTTAGGCCAGCTACATTGGCTGTACTTTTGGAGAGCTGAATGGAAGGGCTGCATCTATTTAAAAAAATATTTTTTTTAGGCCACTGAGTATTGAGTTAACATTTGCTGTTGGAAACTATTGTTGTTTGCTTGTGAGAGAGTTGAGGCTTTAGATTTTAAATCACACTGGAAAGTGTTAAGCAAAATGTTTCACTGATGTTTATGAATGCAGGAGGAGTAGCAGAAATACACTTTCCCATACAGGAACAAAAGTGACCAAGATAAGTAAATAATGTTTCTCATTATAACTCTTCTGTATTAGTTTGTATTTACTACCTCTAAAAATAACTAAACCTTGAGTTCTGTGGTCAAGTAAATTGTCATTTTCGGTTCAAATTGCCCAAGCATAGTAATTTAATGGAAGAGGTTTTAAAAAAAAAGGAACACAATCTCATAATCTCAGCATGAGTGTGCTTGCTGCTTTGCTGTAAGAGTTTTAGGTAGTTTTCAGAAAGTAGGTCACAATGACATTAAAGCACTGTATATGGCATTTTCTAATTACAAACTTTGAACACTGCTACTGTTAGATATTGTAAATTAAAAGCACATTTGCAAAGAACACCTTAACATTTGTCTGCTTTCCAAAGGATATTTAATATTATGTTTTTGTTCCAGTATCTCATTGGGATCAGAGAAAATGTCTTCTGAAAAATGAATGAATGATTACGAAACTGCTAAAAAGAAAATTCTCAGGTGCTTTATTTGTGCTGGCTGCACATTGTAATACTGAATCCACATTCCAGTTTAGCATATGATTTTTTTAATAATATATTTGGAGAGTCCCCACCCAGTATAAATTATGCTGCAAAATGTCTTTAAGGATTGAGGTGGTAAATCAAAAGCAAGGATAGTCAATTATATTATTAGTATTGTAGCTTCTAGTCATTGCTAACTGGGGCTATTATAGGAAAGTACTAAGAGATGACCTGGTTAACTACTTTTTTTTTAAATGATAACTTAAAAAATGATCCTAGAAGTTCTATATCTTATGTTTTGGGACCATATTTATTTCTGCTGATTTATGTTAAGTGATCTAAGCTGCTGTCCTTGACTTGTCTGCATGTCAATATACAGTATGTGTATATAATGTAAATTTCAACATACAAAGCTGGTTAGACTTTGTTTTTATTGACATGGCACTAGTGATGAGTGAATCACAACATTTCTTTGACGGGCAGCAAATTTTTTCCACACAAATTTTTGCTCCCGCTTAGTGGAAAAATTAGCCAATGGTGAAATGCAGAAATTTGCTTGTGAAAAATTTCCCTCATCACTACATGGCACAATAGAAAACAGTGCATTTTCCTTCAAAATTGATACATAAATTATTATTTATGGAATCAGCTTCTACAACAAGGAAAAAACACTCTTTCAAGTAATGTTTAGATATTTCCTGACAACCCTTTGGGTCTAAACAGTAGCTCAGAGCTCCGTGACAGTACTCATGTGCAGTACCATTGGCACTCAAACTAAAGAGACTGGAAGATGGAGAGCTGGTATGGAAAATTTTGAACACATAATTCATTGCTGTTACTGAACTGCTGAAACTCAACATTGGAAAAGGAAATCCTGCAGACATAATATAGCATTCCTAACCATATGTTTTAGGCCTTAGCTCTAGTTTAAACTTCACATTTTTAAATAAAAAAACACAGAAATGCAGTAGATTAAAATGCGTCTCAGGGAAGTAAAGTGAGGTTAAAAAGTGAATTCTTCACTTAGACAGCAAGGTTGAAAACTTTAGCAGGAAATGCATGTGCTGCTAAATAACCATTTATCTGAAGGCATAAGCCTTCACTGTTAGTACTGAAGTGGCCTGCTGTAGGGAGGCCAAAGTGACTAAAATATTACTTCCATAAATAGCATAGGACAAATTGATTCTTTAAATGTATGCAGGTTATACTGGGAACATTTCAAATTAGGAAAGCCTCTATTATTGTTACTACTGTAATTCACAGTGGGCTGCGATTCACAGTAGCGAGTAATCATAGACTAGGTGAACTGAGTCACATAATTATATGTAAAACAATTCACATAGTTTGGCATGTTTCATACAGTTCTAATACACTGTACCAGTGTACCAGACCTGTTGCCTACTCTTAAATGAAATAGAAGTAAAACTAGTCTTCATTGTGTGATTGGCTGCTCTGATATTGGCATAACCTAAATCCAGTCATTGATTGGCCAGTGATTCTGGAATGCACAGTTTATGACACAGTTGGGATATTGACATAGTTTGCATTGCTAACAAACATACCTGCTGCAATATAATATATATATATATATATATATAAGCTGTAAAATAGATCCCTATAAACATTGCTTGAATTTTTTTGTTGTTAACTGATCTATGCATAGATAATACTAATGTCACAATTCAATTAAATTTGTGTATTACAAGAAAAACTGTAAATCCTACTTTAAAGTACAGTAGAAGGTCATAAGAGGTCACCACAGAGGTCTTGTTACCTTTTGTGTCTTTAATAATTTCCAGCATTAACACTCTCTATGTATGCAGCTGCTTAGCCTAGTGTTCATGGCTTCATGTTCATGTTCAAAAGCCAATATCAGACCACTTTCAAATATCTGTATTTAGCAAAAAAAAGTTATACAGAAATGATCAATATAAATTGGCAACCCAGCATTTTATTTTGGTCATACACACATGTAGGACAACCAATCTGCTGGAGAAACAACCTTCTGACCTAAAACCTCGCTATAGAGACACGTGCTGAGTAAGACACTTTAGTAACAATTCTATTCACCTTGCATGATAATGGCTCCATACTACTGGTTAAATTATTTTTATCACTTGTGACAACAATAATCCTTACCCTGGTCTTGCCAATGCAGGGGAGCCCTGGAGCTACCGCCACCTTCAATGAAGCATTGGCCACAAATGTGTTACAGAGAGACTCTTCATGCGGCTGTAATTAAGCTGTAATTATGAAAAAACCTTCATTTTTGGAAACAAAAAATGGTGAATTGCTTTTGAAAAGTACATGCTCCTTTATGTCTCTCATGATACTACCCTTGCAATGTTCATCTGACTTTACTTGACCCTTTTCTTTTTATTAATGCAATTTCATAACCATAATTGTTTTTCTGTCAAACATTTCTGTAGCCAGTGTACTGATCAGCAGGGGGTGTAGGAAAAAGACAATACTAGGAAATGTGCCCTTTATATAATGTCGGGTCAGAAATGCAGAATTCATTTTCTTGTATATCTCTATTATCTGCAAAGCCAAAGTTCAAACATTTTGCTCTGGTATTCATAGATACTTGTGCAATTACATAATGATTTTAAATCCCTTTTGTCTTTTCAGTTAAAGGGGAACCTTCTCTGTTTGAAAAATATATACATCAGTGTACCAAACACACTAATACACACATTTATATCTCAAAACTATTAAAAGAAAGAACAAAAGCTATTTTTGAAAAATGTTTATCAAACACCCACACAAATTTAAGCCCATTTTTATATCAGATATAGTTCCCCTTGCTAAGCATTTCTGTTATGGGGGGTCTGGTTACTCTCTTGGTTGTCTTGGTACAATTATATTGTACAACATGCTTTATTAATTCTCTTAAAACAGAGTATTTCTTTTTATTATAGCCCATTTGAAAAATAATGTCTGCAATATGCCATATAATTATCCATAAAATCAAATTATGTTCTAAAATAGACTTTTGGTACCAAGCAGAAGGACTAGGTCAGCCATTTACATTGCAGGGTGCACACCACACATCTTGAATAAGATGAACTAAATAAAGACTTAATTTGGAAAAGTGACAATGTTGACAAATGTTCACACCGTCAAAGTCTACAAAACCACAGTGATGTTTATCATTAAATCATTAAAGAGCAGTAAACACTGTTCCATGACCTTTGGAAACCTATTTAAAATGATGTATTGCAGAATTTGAGATTGTAGATGCTTCAGAAGCTTGGACTAAATAAACAAAGCTAAGTAATAATAAACAAGCCAGCATTATATTTTATGGGATTGTTCAGTGGAAAATGCCAATATGTTATTTCAGTATGTGTCCTAGAAGATTTTGGACTAGCAAAAAAACATTATTTAAATAAAGCTTTTAAAGTTGGTCCATTTGTGGCTTTGTTTGTTTGTTGGGTTGTACTTTATGTGTTCAGACAAAGTATGACTGAAGGCATCAAAATGTCTAAGGGACAAAAAGAAAGGGACAAAAAATATGTTACCCCTGTGTGTAATTGCCCTCCATACCATCACAGCATATCATTAAATTGAGCCCAGAACACAGTATAACTTTTCAGGGGCTGTTATCCAGGAGAAGGTCAACGACTTCTTTTTGTATGACAAATCCCTAGTCCACTGCCTACAACAGTTTGCCAATCTATCTGACCAATTAGGTTTTAGGATTCCATAGGGTACAAGCAAATGCAACCGCTTATTGAGGAAGAAGGTTTATTACCTTTTAAATGATTATTTCATTCCATAGCAGGACAAAACACATAATTTTAGGCGTTTAACAATGGATCTGTAATCTATTTACCCCCAGAATGACCACCTGCCATTCCATTGTAATATAATTATTTAGCAGCACATTATGGCAAAAGACAAAACAAAAACTAGAAGTTTTAAAGGCGATAAGCTTTAATATGTGATTCCTTTATGTCAAAGTCATAGAGCTGCTCATCTGGCCAATTACTTTTCCCTGTTCCATAAAATCATTGCTACTTAGAAGTGCATTAAGGCATAGAAGAAAGCATATACTTTTTTATTTTTATGGGTGTTCAGCTTGGTTATTCAGTCCATTTGCTTTCAAACCTGGTTGTTTTCTTGTGCAGGGATGAACTTGCTTGCCAATGACCAACAACATTGCTGCATTCCATAGTATTTATGAACAGCTTATCTCCAGCAATGTCTGAGAAACCACATAACTCAGAGTTTTCAAGTTATATTGTCCATTTACCATCACACCATTCTGGTTTTCCAGACAATGCTGGGAAGAGTGCCACCCAACTATCTGCCTATTGACATTTCACTGTTACATAGTACAGGTATGGGACCCCTTATCCGGAAACCTGTAATCCAGAAAGCTTCCTTATGGGATGGCCATCTCCCACAGACTCCATTTTAATCAAATAATTTACATTTTAAAAAAATGATTTCCTTTTCCTCTGTAATAATACAATAGAGCCGTGTAAATGATCCAAACTAAAATATAATTCATCCTTATTGGATGCAAATCAATCCTATTCAATATTTACATAATTTTTAATTTTGGAGATCCACAGTACAGAAAGATCCCTTATCTGGAACACTCAAGGTCCCAGGCATTCTGGATAAAAGGTCCCATACCTGTAATGGAGAACTTTTCAGTATCTAGGCTAGTAATGTGTTCTTTAAGAGTTACAGCTGTTGGATCATTGCAGACCAGGATATTTGCTTCCATAACCCTCACACCTGATGATAGATCTGACTTATTATTAGTAATCTAGGAAAGTAAATGCATAACAAGTCCTATTTGCTATTTGCGTATAAAGCAGCATTATTGCTAAGAGGTGATTGCTCCTCAGCTGTACAGCTACTGATTTCATACAATCTGAAAATATATTTCCACAATTTAATCAGTACACCAGTAAACAAGAAAAGCGTGGATGAGAATTATTCTACATGCACTTAGCTATTTGTCGAATTACTGTTGGAATCTTCAAGTCAACGCTTTATGATGGTATTGCTATTTAACGGTATGATGATGTTCTGGCTTGATAGCCATTTCCATGCTTCAGCCTAATGAGACAGTGCTGTGTGATGGACTAATATAGATTTTTTGCTTTCCTGCTTATTGAGATCTATTTTTCTTGTCAAAAACAATTTAAAGACATTAAGTTATGTCTAGGTGCACGCTTGCTTTCTTCCTTCTCAGTCCATGTCTGCCTCAGCCCATGGCACTGGTGTGCAGCTGTTACTTATGATGTAAGCCTTATGGCAATATTATGACATCAGACCTGGACACCCACGCACTGCTTAAACCAAAAGGCAATATTAAACAAAATTAAAACCTAAAGGGGTGGTTCACTATCGGGTTAACTTTTAGTATGTTATAGAATAGCATATTCTTAGCACATTTTTAACTGGTTTTCATTTTTATTGCTTTTTATTTGCTTTCCTCTTCAGTCTCTTTCCAACTTTCAAATGGGGGTCACTGATCTCAGCCGCCAAAAAACTACTGCTCTGTGAGGCTACAGTTTTACTGTTATGTTTATTTGTATTGCTTATCGTTTTATTCAGCTCCTCTCCTATTCATATACCAGTCTATCTTTTAAACTACTGCCTGGTTGCTCAGTTTAATTGGACCATAGCAATCAGATAGCTGATGAAATTCCAAACTGGAGAGCTGCTGAACAAAAACCTAATTAATTCAAAAACTGCAAATAATAAAAAAAAAAAATGCTGGTTTATAATATGAATTTATGCTCTAATGTGCTTGGCCATACCATGTCTAAGTTGAAATATTTTTTATGAAAATATTGCTTGAATTGTAGCTATTACTAAAAAGTATACTTATTACAGCTGTACTAGTAAAATCTGATTGTCCTTTGGCTCCACTTAGTGCCTGATGACCTTACACTGCAATTTAATGTGTGTGGGAGGGTATGTAACAGCACCCGGGCCTGTACCCCCTCTGACCCCCTGAAGCAGCACAATGGAGAAGTGCCAGCATCAAGGATGTGCATCTGGAGGGGGAGGGGGCTTATATTGCACTTCCTGCACCTCAGGGTTAGTTATGTTACTGGATCTGTCCCACCATGCCGGTGGAATGACCAGACACATACTTCCCAGAAAAAGGCTGTTAAGAAAGGTAAACCTACTACTTTGTCAGACCTACCACCACCACACATTGGTGCTCCAACTATCTTCACCATTATATCAACTTATACAATCCTGACAGTAAACAGAGAGCCTGCATGGTAGGAACAACCCTAAAAATAATCCAGAAACCTCTCTCAAAGTTCTTTAGAAATATAATAAAGCAATGCTAAATAGGAGAAAGGCTTAAATGTTTTTATGAACACTGGCAGAATAATGCATAATACCTTAAACAAAGGTTCTATTGCCTCAAACACACAACAAGCTAATTATAAGCTTGCAGCAAGATATTTTTACACCCCTCTAAGCCAAGCAACATGTTTCCTGATGCATTTATGGTTTAAATATACTGATAATTAAACATTAATGGAAATAAATATTTCTGAAAATTCAAATGATAACAACACTGTTCTCATTTCCCCATTACCCCCTCACTTAAAGCACTAATAGCAAGGGATTGGAAAGCCCTTGCTTAACATTATAAGGTTGTAATAAAGCTATGAAAGAAATACAAAAGTTTGAGTACTTTACAGCACTGAAACATTTCAGGGGGATGCTCAGTTAGACACATACCCACTTTCTTTGTCATGTGGTCACAGAGACATGTAAAAATGGTGACACTTAACCACCACCCCCACACTCAGGGGGAAATTGTCATTATCATAATCATAATATGCTATTGGCTGTGTTCTATGGTAGTTATAAATGCTTAACCAAACTGTGTTATGCTATATGCTATAAATGTTTAGCCAGGAATATGAATACCCACAATATGCTCTTAATCATTTGCCTGTTTGATTACCAAACAATGTACTGTATGTGGACATAGAGCTTATAGAGATTGCTGTTTGCTATTTGGAGCATACATTACTTGTAATTAAGCATTGCATTTAAACTTGGGATGCCTATATTTGAAAAATGATTCAGTTTTGTAAGGGCTATACCTCCTATAAATGTGTTTTCAGTTCTTTGGGGCTCACTTATTTAGTTGCAGAGGAAAATGGGTTGCTGCTCTATTCCCGTGTGTGTGTGAGAGCATTAAGCCAAGTTTCTTCTTCTAAATTCAATTAGGCCTGTGAGCCATGCTACCTTACCTTAATCTATCGTTTTTATTCTAGGTGCAGCTACTGTAAACGATTCATGCAGTGAGTCACTGACAGACAGAATTAGACTCCATATTTGCACCAGTGAAAGTTTCTAGGAAGTAGAAGTTAATAACTGATTTCCCAGAGTTAGTTCATCTCAAAGGACAGATGGGAATTATTTCAAGGACGCCACAAAGCTACCAGTTTGTTTGCACAATGAAGAATGAAGGCATCAAGATTTGCAAAATTAAGGGGCACGTTTAGGAATGCTTGAGCCTTCGGGGTCGAGCATTCATATTCCAAAACCACACAGAGTTCCCAAACTCTTGTGTGTTTTCTTTATCCAGTTAGCCCGATTTGTGCAAATCAGGTTTTTCTTTTCCCTAACCAAAAAATTAAAAGCTCAACAGGTTTTATAAATGTGCCCCTAAGTTTTATAGCAAGCACTCTGAGCATAAGAAGACATATGGGGTCATGTAATAAAAGGCATTATGTTTGCACAGGAGCAGTAACCCTTAGCAACCAATCAGCAGGTAGCATTTACTGGTCACTTGTTTAAAATAAAACATATTTTTGGTTTCTATGGGCTACTGCTCCTGAGCAAACTTAGTGGTGGGGGTCATTTATCAACACTGGGCAGTAACCCATGGCAACCAATCAAACTGTTGCCATGGGTTAGTAGTAGTCATAAATTATTCCCAGTGTCTTTTATTACATATGGGGGTAAGACCCTTGCATTTGTAAACCAGCTGCATAGTTTCCTATTTACATATTGAAAAAGGGTGGATCATTTCAGACCTCACTTATTAACTGCGAAGCTTTAATCATTGTTTCGTGGTGTATTATAATGAGACGCTCTCTCTCAGATAGACAGACAGCATATAGAGATAGGTGATGCATAGGCAATAGCTTACATGGATAGTGTACTCCTAGGTCTAAAGAGGGGTGAAGTGTTTTATGAGTGCAGTGCATTCATATATCTGCAGGTAATTTCTTCCAAGGGTATTCCCATATTGATTTTTTTGTTTTGTTTTTTTATCAGCAACATAACAATGTGAATTCCTTCTTTTTTACACTGCTTGTCTCATAAAAAAAGGGAAGAAAGAAACAAAAAGGTTCATTGTTTCCAGCACATTTACTTCTATTTTGACCAAGTATCCTCCATAGGCAGTGATGGTAATGCTGGTCAACTCCTTTGTACTTTTTGTTGTCACGTTTGAAAAAGATCCTGTCGTCTTGGCAGCAGAATCACTGTGTGTGTGATATTACCCAAAACACTTTATGGCTTCTGGAACGGTTGCTGGTAAATCAAGGAAAGAGTTATTAATCTCAGGTCTGCAGAGCAATCTTAGTCGTAAGCAGAAGAAGACAAGACTTGAATGAGCTAATGGCTTAATTGCCTTTCTCAAACATGTCACAGCGTCTTGTATTTGTAACTGCACAAATCAAAAAGAATGACATAGGGAAAGCATAAAGGTTAATTAGCCTGAACTATATTTAGGTGCTCTTCTGTTTCATTCCCTGCACACAAAGAATGGTTTTTCACTTATCTTCCCTGCAATATAGCCCTCTCTCTGCAAGATTCTTCAAGTTCACGTCTGTTTGCTTCTTTCCTTTAGATGCCTTTATCCTAGAGCAGCCCTTAATATCGCACACTGTCTTTGACATATTGGATTATCAGCAATGTACATTGAGCACTAACAATAATAACTGCTTTTTCACCTCTTCAGTGTCTAGAGAAGAGGTGTTGACAACACTGCATTCTTGATGGATAGGAGAAAATGGAATCTGACATATACAGAGTCTGTATATGTAATGAAAGAACAAAACCAAACATTTCAAAAATATTCCAATTTTCCATTATTATTAGCTCTACCATATCAAAAAAGTATCATTTTTAATAAAGGCAGCAAAGCTAACCATGTAATAAGTTTATATACAACTAAGAACAATATTTGCATTCCATTCCATTTTATCTTTTTTTTTTTTTTTACTTTTTTTTCTCATAAGTTTTACAGTTTTTCTTGATGATACAGTAGATATACTGCTGTCTGGTAAAAAGAACATCAAGTTCATCCAACTTGTGAGGATTCGTAAGATTTAAGTGTCACTGTCACTTTGTATGTACAACAGGTGTCCCCAACTTTTCATACCCATGGGCCACATTAAAAGGGAAAAAGAGTTGGGGAGTAACACAACCATGAAAAAAAAGTTCTGGGAGTGCCAAATAAAAGCTATGATTGGCTGTTTGGTATCCCCTGTGTGGTCTGGCAGCCTACAGGAGGCTCTGTTTGGCAGTACAGCAGGTTATTTTGCAACTAAAACTTAACTCTAAGCCAGGAATTCAAATATAAGCACCTGTTTTGAGGCCACTGGGAGCAACATTCAAAGGGTTTATGGTTCAACATGTTGCTCCGGAGCCATTGGTTTTGGGATCACTGATGTACAAGGTGGTAACTAAACAGATCTCACTACAATGCTATCTGTATTGATTTGTTTTGCACTGGTTTTCATATAGGTAGCCAAAGGGATGGTTTTACACAGTAGCACCTTTATTAACAGGGAGTAAGTATTTATAAGATGAAAGTAATGCTTCCATGAAAATGATAAACTTTCTATTTTTCATGAAGGATGTGCCACTTTGGCCACTGTTGTGGTGTTGTTGTGTCTTTGATGTGGCACATTCCAGTTATATATGAATAGCTACAAGACCACCAATCTGAAGCTGTGATCTAACCAGAGGGATTTTTATGAAACTAAGACTGCCCAAGGGCCCCATAGACTTCTTTGAATTACATCATTATTTTAATCTGCCCCATCAACATACCATATGAGAAATCAGTTAGCTACATGTAAATACAGTTATGGGAAGCTCCAAATTATAGGAAGGCCATCTTTCATAGAGTCCATCTTAAATAATTTCATTTTTTTTTAATGATTACTGTTTTTCTGCAAAGGCTCTCTAGCAATAAATGTGCTGGGAAGACTGAATGTGGTGGAAAGACTGGAGTAGCAAAATAAATGAAGGTGGCATGGGAAAGAGAAGGTTGCTACTAAGATCTGTATGAGGATTAATGGGAAATATTCAGTTACTACAGTTTTCTGGTTTTCTTACAAGCTGTTGGCAACAAAACCAGTGACTTATGTTATTTAATATAGCAGTATAATAGTATAATAATTGCAAATAGCTGCACTTCACTTATTTCATTGAATAGTACCTGCCATTCAAATACACAGGAATTATTTGCTTGCTTTTTATGATATATTTAAAACCCAATAACAGCCAGTTTAAGAGTTGAATAGTAGAAGCCTATAGAAATATTGTTATTGTTAATAACATTATTATTATTGGTGATATTTTTGATAAGTATTTGGGAAAAAAAATATGACATCCACATTTCAAAACAGAAATGCACAATGCTACTGAGAAAAGAAAATATTTAAATACAGCAGTCTTTGCCCTTACTATACAAGGTGAAGTAAAAATTCAAAGTAGTTTATCCATGCAAGTTGGCAGGGGCAGAGAATGGTTGCCAATGTTTGAGGCTTTGAGTCAGGTAGGTTTGTATATTATTGCCTAGTGTTCATATTAGGTATGCACTATTTATTCACTATTTTTGGATTCGAACCCCGAATCCTTCGAAAGGGATTTGGCTGAATAACAAACCGAATCTGGATCCTAATTTACATATGTAAATTAGGATATGGAAGGGTTAAAAAGAAACATTTTCAACTTCCGTGTTGACAAAAAGTCACGTTATTTTAAGGATTCGGATAGGCATGAATTTGACATATCCTGCAGAAAAAGGCAGAATCTTGGCCAAATCCGGAAAAGAATCCTGGATTTGGTGCATCCCTAGTTTAGAAGAAGGGAAGTTCCGTTTAAATATTCGGAAAGGATTTTTTACTGTGAGAGTTCTGAGGTTCTGGAATTCCCTCCCCGAATCAGTCGTGCTGGCTGATACATTATATAACTTTAAGAAGGGGCTGGATGGATTCTTAGCAAGTGAGGGAATACAGGGTTATGGGAGATAGCTCTTAGTATAAGTTGATCCAGGGACTGGTCCGATTGCCATCTTGGAGTCAGGAAGGAATTAGAGAGGCTGCAGATGGGGTTTTTTGCCTTCCTCTGGATCAACTAGTAGTTAGGCAGGTTATATATAGGCATTATGGTTGAACTTGATGGACGTATGTCTTTTTTCAACCCAACTTACTATGTTACTATGTTACTATATTGAAAGAGCTACTCTATCTTAAGCCTTAAGGACTCAAGGTGCTTTTTTAAAACTCCTGGATGTGGACTTTTTCACTGGAGTGCTACACATTATAGGGACATGTAACTTCTCCCTGAAAGGCTATGTAAAATTAAACATTCCTGCATCTTTCTGAACATTTAGATACAATAGCAACCCAGTAGCATACTTAAAGGCATGCTGAGATACCACAGGTACGACTCTCTGGCACTTGACCTTCTCTTCATTAGCACTCCCTGCTCCTACTGTGCTTTGTATAACCAAAAGATTTTTAGATGAAGTGAGGAAATGTGCTGTAAAGATAGACGGGCTCCACCACAAAACCCAAACACACAAACACTATATATATATATATATATATATATATATATAAAATATATATATATGTGTGTTTCTTAGTGAATAGTATAAAATGTGAAGAGATATAAGGATAATAGTAGTGCGCTGTGTCCTGACACTTGTGTATATATTGACATGAACAGACCACATATAAGTTATATCGTCTGATTAAAGGATAGGTCATTTTTGAAATTCCTGTACTAAATGGTTATCAAGAAGGAGAAAAACATCTCCTTTGTTATTGATATAATGAATCTACACTCTGTTGCCCCCCCTCTAATTAATAATAATTATCTTTCACTTAACTCATTATAGCAAGCTTTGTAAATATTAGTGGAATGAGTAATGAGGTAAGTTTACTCATTAAAATAGCACTTTAACACTTAGCACTTAACAATCCTGCAGAAAAACATAATGTCAACTGATACATAATTAGGGCTTTAACATTCATTACAATTCATGCTGTCAACTCTGAAAACAGTTTCAATAACACTTACACAAAACTGTCATCACCATCAAGATAACAATGATGCTATCATAACTGAGGAGATAAAGGGCATTTGTTTCTAATACACTAATGGCATGTGTGGCAGTGGGAATGCAGTAGCAAATTACTGGAAGTTGTACTTGCAAACTGATCACCAAATTGTACCATAGCATGCTGACTTGGCCCTTTCTAGATCTTGGTTGGTTGACACTTGCCCACTTGACACTTTTTTTTAACAGTGGTTTAATTCTAATCTTGGTCCATTCAGAAAGGCATTTATATTTGTCATTGATCAGATTTGATTGACCTTAAACCTCCAGGTTCATCCAGCTACATATTTTTGTTAATGAGAATAGTTTATATTTGTTACCAGCTTTTGAGTATATCCTATAGGCCTAACGCTTGCAGTAGGCCCAAGTGGAAAGATGCACATTGCATTTGATACATTGTCACAGTAGACTGTTATACTGCCATACTGCCACTTAAGCCTAGTCAAGCACGCACAACCTTATACTGACCTATCTATATACTACATACATAAACCATATATACCAACATCAATAACTGTAGGTTTTAGTACCACAATAGCCTTGGATACTTTGCTTGTTCAAGAACTCATCCAGGCCCCTCTTGAAGACATTAACAGTATCTGCCATTACCACATCACTAGGGAGGGCATTCCACAACCTCACTGCCCTCACCGTGAAAAACCACCTGCGCTGCTTCAAATGGAAGCGCCATTCCTCTAATCCACTCATCAAGAAATACTTTTTTTTATTCTGAAACAGAAAAATGTAAAACAAACAAAAAAAAAAACACTCATATAAAATTAGTAATAATTAGTAATGTGGTTGTGAATGTCTGTGTGTCTGTATACTTATTAGCAGGGCCGGATTCCTATGGGGGCGCCCCGAGGCCACCCCCATTCTTTGCCCCCCTAGCCCCCCCGCGCATGCGAAAACCAACGGAAACCCCCCACTCACCGCCGAGCATGCGCGAACAGTAAAGGTCCCATACAGAGCATTGGGGAGAGGTCCCCATTGCTCCGTATGGAAGCAAAATGTAAAAATTGCACTGCGGTGGGGAGGCATGCCACCCCTAAGTTTGTGCCACCCTAGGCCCAGGCCTTTGTGGTCTCGCCACAAATCTGGGCCTGCTTATTAGCTTAGAGTGGTTTTTGAAACATCTTATGTGTTTGGGAAAGCTGACATTTCTAGCTGTTCTAATAGCTATAAAAGGGCATATTTTAATATTAATATTCTTCTTCTTACATGCTGTAGGGTAGCACTGACTGCATCTAAATTAAACTGCCAGCTGGTTTTTTAGATGTGTCCCTGAATTTTTAAGTAATCTGGTCACCCTATGTTACAGTAATGTCATATGGTATATCGCACCAAAATTAAAGAGGGAATGCTTGCGGTTCTTTGAGTAATAAGTAAATCCAGCCTTCATTTTACTTTTACGGTTTCCCTAAGTGGGAAATGCTGACATGCATAGTTTTTTGATATTTGCTGAAGCATAAGGCTGCAATGGTACCCCACGCCGACAGCAATCGTCCTACCAATCTATTTTCTGCAAGTCTGCTAAGCACCCTTCATGTCTTTTTTATTATCAGAACTTCACTTCTTTCATTTCCTGAATTACTTTTTTCAATGGCATATAAGTGCAGTATTTAAGTAATTATGTACAATTGCTTTTTTCCTGTTGCTATATTTGTCTTGGAAAAAAAAATTTGTCTTGGAAATAAATATATTAATATATGCCCAGCTGACTTAAAAAAAAAGTTACTTGATAATGTGCAGACTGTAGAAATACAGTAATTATTTCTTCTAGAAACATGTGAGAGAGTGAGGTATTGAAAGCTCTAATCACCTAGACAGTGATGGGGACAACCCACATTGCCAACAGAAATGAAAATAAATCATACCTGTGTTATAGCCTTATTGTGTTAGGAGCCACTTTCTTACTTGATACATATCAAATGTGTTATTTTTTTTTCAGTATGTCGAGAGGATTCCTTCCAGTCCATAGTGTCTTGCTCAGCACTGGTACTATCCCACGTGGAACAGACAAGCGAAACAAATAAATCTAAAGACGAAGATGTGAAAGTGATTGAGACTGCAAAAAAGTAAGTCTGTTGTTAAAATTTGATATGTGAATACACTGGCGAGTAGACATTGTAAATATGTACAAACGTATTCACTCCAGGTAAAACTGAAATGTCATGTTCATTATTTTGACGATGCCAGTGGCCAGTCATAGTCTATTAATGGCTACCTGATTTGCTATTCTTACCCGGGGGTGCTGTTGATTAGATCAAAAGACAACATATTATTTCTAGGACACAGCAAAAAAGAATTAGAGCATTTTTCTTATGGTATATATTTGGGTTAATCAATCCAAAAAAAGAAAAGTTACATGTGAATTATTAACTAGGAAAAAGAACACATAAATATTAACTGAATTTCTTCCACTTAGCAAAGGAAAATAAATGTAACTTCTCAAAACTACTACAACTTGTTCAAATAAGTTTTATCACATTAGAGACACTCACAGGCAGGGTTACCTAGCTTCTGATGAAACTAGCCCTAGTATGTATTATATGCATGATCATCCCTTATATAAAGCATAACAAATACATTTTTCTGTGCCAAAAGGTTTTAATTCAATCTACCTAAAAAAACATGTTTTCATGCAAAAACGTGCCCTTTGCTGCTAATACATTCTGGCCAAACACAAAGTTTGGGGTATCAACCATTCTATTCAATAAGACTACAGGGGTAGCACAAAATCAAGTACTAGCACAAAATAACCCCTTAGTGCTCATTTAAAAAGAAATTGCATCCAAAATCTTGCTGGAAATACTGATGGGTACCGAGTCAAAAGAGCTTTGCACTGTAAGATGCAATAAGGAGCCAGGTGGACCTGACAGGAAACTGCAGTTTAATATTTCCTGTGTGAAGCAGAGCTGTGATTGGCTACAAACAACCTGCTGGGCTTCTTGGAAAGAATATATTATTTGTAATTGCCTACATGATGAAGGCGATCTTAAAAAAAAAATTCTTTAAAATGCATTCCTTCTAAAGGTAAATTTATAATTTATGATGTGGTTAAAGTCTACGGAAATGTATCAGATCTGTATATATTAGTCCTTTATTTACACTTAATTTAAAAATCTTGTTGAGACCATGATTTATACCATATAAAGTACAGCATGGCCTAAAATAGATTTCTGTCATAAACCCCTGTCAGTTTCCTGTAGCCTTTAGCAGATTCCCTATACTCTATATAACCTACAAATACCCTTGCAGTACAGAAGGATAATTATTTATTATGTCACATGAACATTCCATTTTATGTTGTAATATAGGTCAAGGTTGATTTTTATGAATTATATTGTATGTCTTCTAGGAAAGACTATATTAAGGCCTTTGAATATATATGTTGATGGAACTTTCTTTCTCTCTTTCCGTTTAAGAACACATAATTTTATACACACTATATATAAATGCAGTTCTTTTTTTTTTACATGTCGTTTTCCTTGCTATATACCCTAAGTTACTGCCTCTTTTTGATGTTTATTATTTTACTGCTGAGATTAATATCTTGGCATACTCTCTCTCTTCTCTGTTTTTTTTAACTTGCCACTTACAGCAATCACATGACTTTTCTGTACCTGAAGGTTAAATGTTCCTATGTAATTTATTAGGCCCATGCTGCTTCATTGTGATTTCAATGTCAGGAATACATCTGTGCAATCAACAACTGTTCTTGCAGGTCATTTTTAAAAAGGAAAATTAAAATAGTGACAATATGTTAAACCAGCATGCAGTGCTTAACCTTGCTGTTTTTGAGATCAAGTGAACCACACAATTGGTCACCAGTAACCTTTTCATACTTGCCTCATATGTAGCTTGATATAGAAATCAAAATTGACTTATTTTAATGGAATTACATTTAAAAATGTAAGCCTTGTATTTCTTATACACCACTGGTATGTTTAAAAAGGTATCACTGGAACAGATTATATGAAATAATACATTTCAAGTACATTTATGTATGCTTCACCCCTGCTTATCAAAGAGAGCCAGAGTTGCGGTTTCTTGCTGCCCCATCAAACAACTACTAACATGGGCTCAGACTATGGATTGAAGCTGTCAAACCTCCTTCCTAGTGAGAAAGGTGCTGCACATCAAAACAGCTTCAGTTTTTGTTTGCTTAACCTGGCAGGTTTAATGCAGTACTTTACTCATATTACAATATTTATTATTAGAGATGTAGCGAACTGTTCGCCGGCGAACTAATTCGCGCTAACATCGGGTGTTCGCAAGTTCGCGAACTTTTCGCGTATGTTCGCCATTTGGGTTCGCCGCGTTTTTTTTTCCGCTGCGTTTTTTCTCGGCCTAAAAACGTTGCACAAGCCACACATGGCATTTTTCAGCCTAGTACTGTGTAAGCAAATCCCGTTTCCATGGTGCTAATAGTGCGAAATAGCAAAAACGCCGTGTATTTCCGCTAGGTCTGCCAGCTGCCTTTGCGATTTTACGCAACGCTGTGTCAACAAAGTATTTTTCAGAGAAATTTTTGCCCTTGATCCCCTTCCTGCATGCCACTGTCCAGGTCGTGGTCGCCTTCCCATTGAAGTCTATGGGGTTCGCAAAGTTCGCGAGGTTCGCTACATCCCTATTTATTATGGTGCATATAATAAGTAAGACAAAGAGGAGGCTACGCTGTTACAAGCAGCAGAGCAGCAATTGTGTTAACAGTAATTAAAATATACCATTGATCCTTTAAGTGCCAGGATATGTTAAATATATGGCAAAGGCACAAAATACCATCATGCCATCACCATAGATTTTCACTTTCTCTTTAAACTACATTCTTATTAAAGCTCAAGAACTGTTTTCACTGCCAAATCTGTTTATTTGAATGAAACCTCAAGAGCCACTATACCATGTGTATATCTTTCAGAAACATGCAGGGTGCATGGTTGTTCAGGCCTAGATGCCAAATAAATACCCTGTATGGTCTCTTCACCAATCCACACACACATACACACAAAGTGATCCCAGTCGAAGAATAACAATAGGGGGAAGAAGACCATGTGACTGCTGGGGACCCAGAAGAATAGAGTGCCTAGTGGGACTAATATCTGGGATGTTTGGAACCTGGGGTTTTTCAAATAAGGGATCCCATACCTTTACTGGTGTAGGACCTTTTTCCAAGAATGCTCGGGTCATTCCATAATTTGGATCACCCTTAAGTCTGCTAAAAAATCATTTAAACAGGAATCATTTGCATCTAGTAAGGAATAATTATCTTTGGTGGGTTCAAGCACAAGGTACTGTTTTAATATTACAAAGAAAAAAGTAAATTGTTTTTAAATTATTTGATTAATATTGAGTCTATGGGAGATGGCCTTTCTATCATTTAGAAGTTTCTGGATAACGCGTTTCCAGATAATGGATCAAATACCTGTTTATATTTGTGAAAAGGTCCTTTTGAGGTGTTGGGGGTTTTAAAATTATTTTGCTAGAGGCTCTATAAATTTATAGATACCCACTTGATCCTATATAAAATGTATAACATAGCCTATTTATAAACACATCAAATACAATACTTCTGCAATGCAGCATAAAATGATCTTTATTATATGTGGCCCTGTTGTCCAAGTGTTTTCATAAAGAATTCCATAAGGTCATGTTTTAACAATTTCACTTTTTGTCCTCTTTTAAGTTTACTGATGAACAGAAAATCCTAAATAGGTTGGATGCACTATTAAATTCATTCATGCATATCCTTTCTTTCTTCATTTTCTTGCCAGTTTTTTCCCCTTTACTTTAATGAATGTCCATTTTTTGTTGGATGTGAATTTTATGCATCCTAGAGTTCCATAGACCTCTTATGTACTACACCATCTTTTAAAATGTATTTAGCTTGTGAGCATCTGAGCATTGGAGATAATTGCCCCAACCACATGGAAAATAGCCAGACAGCAGTGAAGCTGCTTTTTTGCAACACATCTGTCATGGTTGTTCCATTTCATTTTGTTCTATTTAAATAGAGAGAACCTCAAATAAACTAGAGTATTTGAAAAATGTAACTTAGGACTCTTAGGACTTTGATTAATTTAGTTGGACTAGGTTAGTTTGTCTGACTAATCAGATGCCAAGTCTATCCATTCATATGAATGAGAATTGAAATGCCTGTTTTTTCTATACCAAATGGAAGGGTTGGAGAAACTAGAGGGTATTGCATGTAATCTGACACAAGCAGCTGTGTGAGCAGTTGCATCATTTCTACAGAGTCATTGTATGAGGAAAGAGTATGAATATTAAGGGCCAGATTTATCAAAATTCAGTTGCGTTTTCTTTTTTTCTGGATAAGAGAAAAAAGTGTTGAAAAAAACAAGACAGCAAATATACACAAGGCTATTTTTTGAAACGTTGAAAAGCTGTGATTTTTTTATGAAAAAAACCCTGAAAAATTCTAGTGAAAAAACTTGGTCAGTAAAAGGTGCTGAATTTTTGTAGAACTCAAATTTACATTGTTACACTAAAAAAACATTATTTTCACTTACGTGTGACTTTGTTATATATATATATATATATATATATATATATATACAGTATATATATATATATATATATATATATATATATATACATATCAGTGTCAAATAACAAATTACTATCCATATAAAGTCATTTATGTGTTTCTGACCTGTTAAAATACATGATTTTGTAACAATGCTGTTCAACCCAGGATTTGGCAATTACTTCATAAGTTGTTTATATAACGCAAAAATGCTATAAAAAGAAATGGACTGCAATGTAAGACAGCCATACAGTATATTTACTTCTTATTAAGCCATTCAGACTAGTCTGTTAGAAAATTTAAAATACTCTTCAGTTTCTTTATGGAATTTTATATAAAATTATATAGTACTTCATCTTTTTCTATGGTATAACCCTGCTATTTAATTCTAGTAAGATATTTCCTTGTTGCAGTGGTGGAAATACAGTCATTGTCTCTTTTATAAAGACAATTTGTGACACTTGGGGGGTGATATATCAATGTTCGAGTTTTCCTGTTTCGAGTTTTTTACTAAAAAAACTCGAATATTAATTATGATTAAAAAAAAAATCCCCAACCCTCTTACTTCACCATCTAAAAGTTTGCGAGTTTCAATAGAAGTCAATGGGAGTTGTCCTAGACCAGGGGTGTCAAACTCAATTGCACAGGGGTCCAAAATCCAAAACACACTTTAGGTCGCAGGCCGAACAGGATAAACATTTATTGAACACACTAAAACTAAACTTTTAAAACTTTGTGCTTTTCAGCAATAATATGCAATAATATGTAATATATATACACCACTGCCCATAGTTATATAGATCTCTTAATGATATTAGACTCAAGTATAATAATAGGGTCTGGGTGAGAGTAGACTACTAGAAAGAAGGTATGATCCAGTAGTGCAGTAGTGTAGTGCAGTAGTGCAGTAGTGCAAAACTCTCTCTGTCGCTACTTTGCTTGTGCGAATAGAGCCCTCAGGGGAGCTACACAATATGAAACTAAAGTCCCGGCCAGGAACTAACTTGAAATAGAAGTGGAAAGAAACACGGGTTCGCTCACGCTCACGCCGTTTGTTCGGCGGCGTCACTTCTGCAGCGCTTCTTGCTTGTACGGATTCCTATTCAGACCACTACTTCTTGGCGTGTTAATCACAACCAATAATATATAAAATGATCTTGCGGGCCGGATATAATTACATGCAGGGCCAGATGTGGCCCGCGGGCCTTGAGTTTGACACATATGTCCTAGACAAACAAAAGTATGACTCAATGGAAGGCAACACAAAACATTTCTTTTCTATAGGATAAGGTACAATAGAGCCACAATTATGGTACAAAAATGGTGCTGGCATTCTATGTTTGTAGCTCTAATTGAGTAAGGTATTTATACTGCTTTCAAGCAGCAATTTGCCAGAATTCCTCTTAAAAAGGCTTATTGCCTAAACATTAAGTCATTCTAATTTTTTGGCTTCCTAATTATTTTTGCTCATTTTGCGTTCAACCCAGTGGTATGTATTCAGTGCTTTATATTGTTTTTGCATTATTGTATTGTACTGTGATATCTCATACATATTTTATATAAACAGATTTTCTTTTAAAAATACCACTTGCTTGAATTGTTCTCCTTTTGCAAGCCCATTGTGAGTTGTCCTAGACAAAGTCTTCTTTGAAAGATCATACCACATTTATAATAAGCGAGCATTTGATATGCAAGTTTATTTGATTTAAAAAAACAAACATCAGTCCACAATGAAACACTAAAATATGTATTTTACTTATAAAATGCCCCTGGGATCACTGGTGACTGGAGGAATTTAAATACAGGTATAGGACCCATTATCCAGAATGCTCGGGACCAAGGGTATTCCGGATAAGGGGTCTTTCCGTAATTTGGATCTCAACACCTTAAGTCTACTAAAAAATCAATAAAACATTAATTAAACCCAATAGGATTGTTTTGCATCCAATAAGGATTATTTATATCTTAGTTGGGATCAATTCCAAGGTACCGTTTTAATTCTACACAGAAAAAGGAAATCAGTTTTACAATTCTGAATTATTTGATTATAATGGAGTCTATGGGAGACGGGCTTTCCGTAATTCGGAGCTTTCTTGATAACGGGTTTCCGGATAAGGGGTCCGATACCTGTACTATATAATCAGAACATTCTAAATTGTGGCAAAACATTGTATTGCAGTTGACTAGGATATAGTATTTTCTATTGCGGAAAAGGAAAAAATAATATAAAAATAATTTGTGCAAACATAATTGTAATTTTGGTAGCAATGCCTCAGCAATGAGAACTTTTGAATATTTGTAAACCCAAATATTTATTTGCCTGCATGCATATTCATATGGATAATTAAAAAGAATAACATTAATAACTTCTAATTTAGTCAATGCCATGAATATACAGTATATACAATATATCAGTACACAAGGAAGAGTCTGCATTTTAAAGGGTTGTTGATCTAATATGCAGTTTTCAATCACAGCAATAAAATGAGAAAAAAAAGGGAAACAGCCTAAAATCTTTAAACCGCTAAATGTCTAGCTTTAAAAAGTTAATAAGGCAAAGCATTTTTTAAATCCCAGTGCAGACAGTGACACTTAATAGTGCAGAGAAGCTCTGCTAGAAAAAAGGGCCTGGGAGCAGTCAGACTGCTGTTCAGCTACAAATTGCTGCTGACTCAATGTCTGATGCTGAGCTGAGATCAAGTAATTTGCCTTTGAGTCAGTGGCACACAGATCACAGCCATGTACACATTAATTACCCAAAAATGACTAAGTTCCCTGATACTATGTGTATGTAAGAGTATCCAGTAGGATATATAACAAATCATCCATTCTGTTATGTATTTTCTGTGGTGGAATATATTTTTTGCAATAGTTTATGCAAACAGTGCCTGTGTATATGCTAAATATGTTATAGTGGACAGAAGTCCTGTTGGCTATCTCTTCCACTGGTACCAGTTGTGCCCAGTCAGTGCCTGTTTAAACATTCTTGCCTACCTTTTTTAAAAAGCTACATTGTTTAAAAAGCTATATTCGTGCCTGCTGAGACTCCACTTCTCATTTGTCCCTGCTTAACTTGGCCTGAAATCTGCCGCCTTAATCACCCCCTTCAACTGCCCTTAAAGCTGTTATGGGTAAACTTTATGCTTCTTCTTCCCCATCTGAGCAACGCTCCCTCAAAGGAGAGAATGTTCAAAAATTGATCCCCTCCCTCCCACCACATAAAGATTAGTAGCTGCAGAAGCCACAATTACAGTATGCTTTACTTTTTTATTC
Organism: Xenopus tropicalis; assembly: GCF_000004195.4. Taxonomy (NCBI): domain Eukaryota; kingdom Metazoa; phylum Chordata; class Amphibia; order Anura; family Pipidae; genus Xenopus; species Xenopus tropicalis. The sequence continues at coordinate 78,045,195 of NC_030677.2, read as the reverse complement.
CTTTTAAACACAGAGCACTATGTATGATTTCTAGGAATAACAGATCAGCCATGGGATGCTCTCAGATTAAAGCCAAGAAACTGAAATGAAGAAAATGATCTTTGTAGCATTCCTTCTCACCGCTCCTCCATTCTTACATTTAAGGAATTCCTTTGACTGAACCACATTTATTTATGTATTTATTCATGATTTAGGGGAATATTTATCAATGGTTTATCAAGCATGGTTTCTTCATTCAAATACCTCTACTTTCTGATAATCAGGGTTATTTTCTCTGAATGTGATATTCAAAAAAATGAAAAGCCAAGCAGGTTTTAAGGTTTTTAGACCCAAAGGCTAAAGCATTCTTAAATTGGCCCCTTAGTCGTGAAAACTCCATCTGAAAAATGTTGTGAACTTTACAATTCCCTTTAATTCCTACATGAGCTCGCTAGCTTTTAAATGGTGATGGTTTTTACTTTTAATAAATATTAAACATTTTAAAAACTCAAATACACATTTACTTTTTTTGCCCCCAAAAAACTGAAATTATGGTAAAAACTCAATTTTAATGTTAATAAATATGACCCTTAGCTTACTCAAAGGGCTAATCTGTGGCGTTTTTTTTTTCTTTGTTTGTTTTGATACCTAGTAAAGGCAGTAAAAGAGGCACTTATTTATAACAGTAACACCCTTATCATTATCAAACATTTATTGCAGAAACTGCATGGTAATTTCATTGTGTCAGATTACCAATATCATTGTAGTAAGGATGAATCTGAAGAATCCTCTTGAATTTGGTATTTAAGTTTAAAATGCCTACATTGCATAGCTAGAGGTCTCAAGTGGGAGACTTTTAGGGAAATCTTACCTTCCCTTTAATGGATGAAAGAAAAACTCAACATTTTATTAATATTAATAATATTTAATATTTACTAAAGTTTTTTTATAATATTTAGTTATTTATTAGATATTTAGCCGACTGATTTTTGTTAAAGAACCTATTTCTTTCATAAATAAATGTCATAAATAAAGATGCAAGTAAAATGTAATAAACTAAAAAAATATTTTATAAACTACAATGTATTGTTCAGGTTGTAAAATTGTAGTACACTAATTTTTTTGAGATCTTCTATGACTATTTTTGCCAGTTGTATGGTGGCACTGAACTCTATCTGTCAACTTATGGATAAGCTGTTGAACAACTAATGTGCTTGATTACAGTTGGATATTAATGTACAGTATGACATTAAAGTTTGCACCTTGATTGCGTTAAATAAAAATGTAAATCTGCCTTCCCAAAGTTCTTACTGAAGAGAAGCATATTGTCTGAGGGAAAAGAGTATCATAAAAACTGCTGGATGTTATCCATATTTTAATATTGCCTTTTTAATCAAATATTTTTTAGGTTCTCCAAAGAAGTGAGGAGAAATGATCAGCAGTTCAGCAAGCAGAACAGTTTGCTGAGATATGTGCATTAGCACTCATATATATTATATGAATTGTTTTTTACTATATTCCTACAAGCCCCCACCCTTCCTTTTATTAAGGAAAAGCAGGCCTGAATTGCATACCATCATCTACAACATAATGATTACAGGAACTGGAGGAACCCTGTTGGAAACATACATACAAAGTTTGGTTGCAGCACAGAATATTAGCACTGTAATTACCCATGTTCTGAAGGTAAACTTGTACCTTGCAAGCAGGTCCCTCTATTTATCTGCATCATTCTCAGTCAGCAGAGCCGGATTTCAAAACCGGCCCCCCCAAGGCCGCCCCCGGTCGCATGTGCGAACAGCAGGGGTTAGGGGTTGGGGATGCAAGCAGGCATGCGCCGTAGTCTAAACTTGCATACGGAGCAGTGGGGAGAAGTCCCCATTGCTCCGTATGGGAACACAAATTTCAAGATTTTGGTGCGGTGGGGCGGCGTGCCGCCCCCAGGTTTCTGCCTCCCTAAGCCCGGGCCTTTGTGGCCTCTCCAGAAATCCAGGCCTGTCAGTCAGTAACTTTATTTTTATTTATATTGCTGAAAGCAGTAACCTGTGAAAGCATATTGGTGCTTTTTAATTAGAGATGATATTTGACAGATTCATCACTTCTGGTATTCTGCCATTTATGTCTCTAGATAGACTTAAAGAGGGTAATATTCATGCCCATGTTTCCTGTGCCCTGAGCTAGCCAAGAATCCTTATACAGGTATAGGATCTGTTATCCGGAAACACGTTATACAGAAAGCTCCAAATTACGGAAAACCCGTCTCCCATAGACTCCATTTAATCAAGTGGTTCACAATTTTAAAACTGATTTGCTTTTTCTCTGTGGTAATAAAAAAGTACCTTGTAATTGATCCCAACTAAGATATAATTACCCCTTATTGGGGGCAGAACAACACTATTGGGTTTAATAAATGTTTTATTGATTTTTTAGTAGACATAAGGTATGGAGATCGAAATTACGGAAAGACCCCTTATCCAGAATACCCTTGGTCCCGAGCAGTCTGGATAATGGGTCCTATACCTGTATAGTTTTTCAATATCATGGAGTAAACTGGAACTTGAAAACACCTCATGAGTACAGTCTACAATGAAACATTCTTAGTAGTAGGATACCTCTGTCAAAAAAACAAATACAGATAATCTTATTTTATTTGTCAAATTGGTATCTTATGGAATTTCATGTGGTTTCTAGGAAATTTTTCACAATTTTTTTTAAATTATGTAGAAAACTTGATTCTGTAAAAATGTGGGAAAACAATATAGTGAAATCACATTCTGCCTATCATTCTTAACGCATCTCAAATAAGTCTTAAAAATTTGAACTGAAAAATAGCATTCCATTGACTTTTACTTGAACTACCAGCTGCATCACTCTGAAACCTCTTTTATAATTAAGGTGTCCTTTTGTGAAGAGAATACAAAATACTCTAATAAAGATGTATAAAGAAAAACTAAAGTCTAAAAAACATTAGGCTGGAAATGTTGTATTTTATATATTTAACCTACTACATCAGCCCATTGGTTCAGCAGCCCAGTAACAGCCATGATCCATGCCTTCAAGGTTGTCCACAGCAGCTCCTCTTCTATGATCTTTTTAGGCCATTTTTGTGTGATATTGGTACTTCACATGCTGTGTGTTCTCTGGGCTGCTGTAGATCCACTATGCTTAGAGATATATTTCATAAAAGCTTTGATGCATGGCTCATTTTTAATTAGCTTTGATGCTAAAATAATCATTTCTGTGCTGCCATGTAATTTGAATCTGAGTTAATTGGTAATAAGCCTTGTATTGTGACTACTGTTTGTGCAGTGTACAGTACATTGGGAGCTGGCCCCTAGAGCATGTGTTGTGAATTGGCGGAAAAGTAGACGGACAGCTACCAAGGCATCATTTGGAGACACAGAACTTCTATGCCTGAGGGCTGTGGTGGCCCTGGGATACTACAGACGCACTTTAGTTCACTTAAAAAGGCAAAATCCTCCTACTACATCCCAGGAAGGAAATAACACACTATTGTATTTCTCTTTTGTTCTACACAGGTCTTCTAATTAAAATCAAACCCCAAAGACTACCAATAGAAAACTGTTGTCCAGCAATGAGAACTTGTGTTCAGAAGCTATTTCACTGTCACTATTCAGTATTTATGAACAATTCCTGTGTGTAGTAGTTAGAATTCTGCAGTAATATCTACAGTTTGTCATCATTAGAAGCGTAGGTTTATACGTCTAGGGGCAATTCATGTCTTTGAATGAAGGATTGGATTCTTTGTGGAATACTGTTAAAATTGAAAGGGATGTCTGGGGAGTTCATTAGAGGATACAGTCACCAGCTTTATTATTTCCATCCTGATTTTGTAGTATGGAGATATCACCAGCACTAAATTCTCTTGTGACACTTTACATCACTTTCTGATGACACTGCTCTACCATACATGCACCTGGCCACTCAGTACATGTTTTCTTGTTTGTTACGGTCATAAATGTTCTTAACTGCTGTGCCCAAAGTGGTTTTGTCCACTCAACTAAGGTTGTTTAGTGGTGATGGGGGAAGCAGAGTCGTAACTTTTCCTTCCTCTAATTTATGAAACTTGTTTCTTCATGACATGTTCACTATAAATTTCTCTTTCTATCTTGCTAAGGCCAGACACAAAGTGGGACTGTTTTAATTTCCCTGATTTATAAGCACAATTAAAATACTAAAACATAAAATAAATAAAAAAAAGCACAGTCTACTGGACTATACAGCCTACTATAAAAGTGGAAAAAAAAACCATATACTGTATAAATATATATATATATATATATATATATATATATATATATATATATATTGTGACATGTTGACTGCCTGTACACGCAATTTTGGGGGAATTAGCAATAGTAGGCAGGCATGCAGAGGATCTGGAGCATAGAGACAGGGACACCACATCTTCAGACAAAACTCCGATTTATTTAGGGCAAATTCTTCCCAGCATAAAACCTAAAGGAACACAGCTCATCAACATACAGTTCATGGATATGACTTGTCCCTTCTTCAGGGCTCTCACCTTTCAGGATAACTCACACTTAGGCTACACCTTAAGCCTTGCTGACCCCTCTCAGCACTCGTCCGCTGGTCACGACTCCCTCTGCTCCTTGCAGTGGCAGGCAGCACCCTCAGCTCCTCTGGGAGTTCCTAACACAGGCAGGCAGCCTTCCTGCCCTGTGCCCTGCTCTGAGAGACCTTACTCAGTGACTCCTGGCACTTCTCTGGGTGATTTCTCACTTGGTTACCGCTCCCTCTGCTCCTTGCAGTGACAGAAGGCACCCCCAGCCCTCTGGGAGTTCCTAACACAGGCAGGCAGCCTTCCTGCCCTGTGCCCCACTCTGAGAGTGAACTTCTGAGTCAAGAATTAACCTCCAACTCCAACTCCCTGTGTAATCACATAGCCCTTTTATTTGCTGCTCACCTGCAGCCTAATAATCAGGCAGCTCCCTACAGCTGGCCAAATCAAAATACTAAGTGGAGTATGGAATGGAGGGTCTTTACTCCTCTCCCTTCATTCATTCCAGGGACCTATTCATTTGGCTTTTCCTATGCCAGTAACATAAAACACAGCATTATCTGCTGCAAAATCAGGCCTTTTACCTGGTGCTACTTGTATCCCACCTTTAACACTGGTGGAAAAAACACACCAAGCAATGATCTTTTTCATTGCATCGCTCACAATATATATATATATATATATATATATATCAATCCAAATGGTGTCCGCACTCCAAGGCTCAATATTCTGCGGGGTACTTAGCAAAAATTATGTATATACAGAAAATAATAATCTGTGGCCAGCACACCCTTCAATGCTTTATCAAAAATGTATTGAAAATATATTGTTAAAACCGACGTTTCGGTCCTCATTAGGACCTTTCTCAAGATCCTTGAGAAAGGTCCTAATGAGGACCGAAACGTCGGTTTTAACAATATATTTTCAATAAGTTTTTGATAAAGAATTGAAGGGTGTGCTGGCCACAGATGATTATATATATATATATATATATATATATATATATATATATATATATATATATATATATATATATTGATACAAAGCACTAGCAAACTTTAGATGATATAAGTACATATTATCGTTTATAGGCAGTATAGGAGGATGTTATAGATTAACTGTTGCAAACAAGATTCCTTGTCCGGCAGAACAATTCTCCATAGTGCAATTTCATTTTAATCATTCTTCTTAGAAATCAATAAAACAATCTATTTTGATAATTAAGGGTTCTTTTCAAGTCTGTGAGTAATGCATATACACTTTCATATACAAGAAAAGCAGCAAGCCAACTTCTGGTGCCCCTTAGGCACTACAGGCTGACTTTGGCCTAAATTTGTTGCCTGCTGTATTCCAAAAGTAATACATTGAAGAAAAACAAAATGCAATCCCCAGGATAGCGGGTTCTGGTGATGGCACTCCTGCAGTAAAAGAGCAAAAAGTAAAGGTCAGTATCATAGACTCATTTTTCATTACTGAATACTATTAATATCTATGCCAACAATTTAACAGTTATAACCACATGAGCAATTCAGCAAACACGAACTAGCATTATGGTAGTATATGAACCACAACATTTATTATATTTACTTTTTAATGATGTTCCAAGATATTTATGTGAGGCTTGTGTGATCTTTTTACTTGGCAGAATTTTGAAAGTTTATATCGTTGTTTAAAAGTAAATATTAGCACTTTAATAGGTGCTTTAAGTTTTTGTTTGTTTTTTAAAATACAAATACCTAATACCTAGCAGTACTTGTCAAGCACAATTTGATATTAAAATGCAGCACCAGTGTATTCATCATTAAATAAAGATGCACATCTTTATCTGAATTAGATTAGAATACTTTATGTCTGTGAATATGAGAATAAAAAAAAAACATGTTATTTACAAACTAACGCTTATTAGTTACCTTTACTAAAAGCATACTTGTGTTAATTTAGACGCAATGCTGTTTGCGTTATTTAAGTCGCGAAGACTATTTTCGTGCGGTATTTGAGGCAATGAGCACGCCGCACGTCATACACGCCATTACTTTCGGAAAACTACTGTTCTGAAAATGACCATTTCCCTGCAAACTGGAGGCTGCATCACTCTAGGGCCAACACATACTTGAATAAATCCCACTGCAAAGTCCATATTTTATTGCCAAAAGCTCATGAACTGTACTTTTCTATAATTACCGCCTGCCCCAAGTAGGTGTTAATTTTCTCACAGACTAATGCGATATTTAGCGTGTCTAAGTGTTTGGGAATCATGCGTTAGTGTTATTTCTGCGCGAGAATTAACGCAATGCCTTAATATTAACGCCTTGCGATCATGCGTTATTTAGTGCATACGATATGCGACTTAACGCATGCGATAATACTTTAGCGAATCACGCGGTTTTTTTGCGTCAATTTTAACACAAAAAAGCATGCAATAATGCTTATCGCACTTTAGTGAATCGCACTTTAGTGAAATGTGTACTGTCAAACAGAGCCTCCTATAGTCTGCCAGTCATCATTGGGCTATCAAGTAACCAATCACAAACCTTATTGGTCATCCCCTAGGAAATGTTTTCATACTGGCATTGCTCCCCAGCATTTTATACATTTCAATGTTGCTCACAGGTAAAAAATGTTGGGGACTCATGGTCTAAGGGGTCAAGTTATCAAAGATCGAGATGAAAAACGTAATTAGTTCTAGGTGGAAAAATCATGGTTTCTTATATTAAGGTGCATGTATTATTTGGAATTTCAACATCACAATTATTTTTATGTTCTAAATAATGGGCCTAATCTACAAATGTATATCTACCTAAAATAATTTCAACAACTGCAAAAGTGTTATGAAAATGCTGGTAGAATGCACTGCAAAACATGTACAGTGATCTGTCTACTACCCATAAAAAAATGAAAGTAAATTGATAGTAATAGTAAATTAACTAATTCATTTAATTAGCTATTCATAAATGACCCTTATTTGAACTAAGATGATTGCTTTAAAACATCTCAAATTTTACTGTTCATGTCATTTATCAAAGTGAGATACAGTAATCATACACATTTTTGCTAGTTTTTGAAATAAGGATAAAAAAAAGTTAAAGGAAAAGTTCAGTGTAAAAAAATGTAAACATGTGTAAAAACTGTGTCAAATGGATAGACTGGCAAAATAAAAAATATTTTTAATATAGTGTAAAATGTAATCGATAAAGGCTGGAGCAACCAGATGTCTAACAAAATAGCCAGAACTCTACTTCCTGCTTTTAGCTCTCTAACCTTAGTTAGTCAGTAACTTGAGGGGAGGCCACATAACTGTTCAGTTAGTTTGACTCAATGCAAACTAACTGAACATTTATGTCCCATATGCCCCCCCCCCCTCAAGTCACTGATTGGCTACTGACTGCTAACAGCTTAGAGAGCCCTAAGGGAAAAAGTAGTGTTCTGGCTATTATGTTATTTATCTGCTCACTGTAGCCTTTATAGATTACATTTCTGGCTAACTAACTTTATTGAAAACATTTTTTATTTTGCGCAGTCTGTCTATTTTACCCATTTTCATTTTTCTACTGAACTGTTCCTTCAAATGCTTCCAGTTAGAACTTCCTGAAAAACAGAGAGCTAGGTAGAGCTAGGTATACATAGAGAACGTGAAATTTCTACTGGAGAATACTTCTGCCTCAACTGGGCCGCTGGCCCTGATGAGCTTGGAAACAGGTTTATCAAGCAATGTTGCTTTAGAAAAAAAGCCTTGACGTTTTTGGAATATAGCTGCCAGCATTAACCCTTGATAATATGCTGGAGTATGTTGGCAGTTGCAGGCAATATTTGGGGGTAATACTGTTACAGTGTCAAAACCTTATGTTCTCTTTCATGAAATGATGTTCGGCTATTGAATATATGAAGGTATTCATGTATTAGTATTACAACCACCTCCAGGTTAGTGGTAGCTCCAGTGTTCCCCAGTGCCGGTACATACACTTACACACCATTAAGCAGAAGAGGCAGGATAGATGCTCAGTGCAATTCAGCCACTCAGTGCAATTATGTGGAAGTAAATTTAATGAATAATGTCAAATAAAGCATAGCTTTGTGTCCATGTTAGAACACTCATAGTTGATGTTGCAAGTGAAGCTGGTGTTTTGATGGGCACTGCTTGTGGCAGTGAAAGCCACAGGGGTCTCAGGGCATAAAGATAAAGATAAAAACACTATGCACAGGTGCATTCTGACATGTTGCTTCCCATTCCACATTCTCAATGTGACCCAGCCATTTCCACCAGCCACACGTATACAGTATTTCATATTTTCTCAGTAATGGTTTATAAAAAATGCTTGTCTTATACTTGTTTACTGAGGTATTTTAATTGTTTTGCTTTAATTGCATTAAAATTACTTTTTTATGTGGTCTTCTATTTTGATGCAATTTTTATGGGTTTTCTAAGATCTTAAATGAAATAAAAAAGGAAAAATACAATTAAATATAAAGTACCTTCCTACACCACACACAACCAACTCCACAGAGAAACTACATGAAAAATAAATGGCCCAAATTAGTTGAAGTTGTGGAAAACTCATGGGAATTTTTAGTGCAGATCTAATGTGGAAAAAAAGCTAACGCTATAAAGCAATGAGAGTGCTTTGTGCTGCAATTTGTTACTTTGTAAGACACAATTAGCAGTATAAACAAGGTGCAAACATATGCAATTGCTTTATAATGCTCATTTTTATAAATGCCTGGTGCACTAAAAATACATCAAATTCTGCAAAGGAATATAGAGTTATTATTCCTAATTCATATTGTTTTAATCATATGTAATTAGAATAGAATATCCTAATATGTACTGTTAATGCAGCATGGAAACAGTGTGTGTGTGTGTGTGTTTATATATATATATATATATATATATATATATATATTTTTTTTTTTATTTATTTAACAATTCAGGTCTTTAGTCACCTTCAGCTGTAGACAACTTTTTGTTGTATGCTGCAGTTCCAAGCAAGGAGTAGGAATTTAATGATGCAGCTCTCTATCTTGGATTTCTCATTTACGGCATTTAAACTAATCAGGTTAGTTCAGGATACCAGTTACATTTTAAAAAACAGATTTACTGCATATAATCAGATTATTTTAGTTGCTGATTGCTGATTTAGTTGCTGATTGTACATTGCACTCACAATTACTGTACATTTACTACTCCAATTAGTAGAATATTTATAATGTGAAGCAGAGAAAATAAATGCCATGACATCCACTGTAATGGCGCTCTTCCAGTATAATTGTAAAGCGCTGTGTAACTTGCTGGCACTATATAAATAGATGATAATGATGATGTTATCTCCTATTTACAGCTTAATTTCTGCTTATGTACCAGTCTAAAAAAAATAGATAATTAAATTATACCAGCTTTCATTTAGTTCTCAAAGTTTCTGCTGTGGATAGCAATATTTTCCCCTCTAACATTCATTACTAGAAGTAAAAAAAAAAAACATGTTTGAACAGAACCTGCAGTTGTTAAAAATTACCGTTGGTTCTGCATCTTTCCCCTGTGCTTTGTATTTGGGCTGGCCATCATTTTTACAAATTACACCTGGAGAGCTAATGGCCGATAAATGCGAGGAGAAAATGTTATTAGTGGGCTTTTTTAGGTAGAAAGCCTAAGTAAACAGTTATACATGGGAACTCCCGGCAAGGAGGTGCGGTGTGATGTGGCGGGGATGGGTTGCGCCATCACGGGGGTGGGGCTATGACACAGTGATCGTCGATTGGCCAATCGCTGCATTAATCTTAGCTGTGTAAAATTAAAAAGGTATGTTTTGATGTCCAAACACCTTATTTGATGCTAATATTTTATAGTGATTTGGATTTTGGGGCACATTCATTCAAGTACGAATCCGAATCACGAAATCCGATAATTTATGATGATTGCATAAGTCACAAAAATTCAGTTTGTTTGAATGCAAAGATTTTGTACCTACAATCCGAAAGTTCAGAAATTTTCGTATTCAAACCTTCGTAAACCATAGGACTCAATGGCAGCTCCAACCTGGCCAAAGGAAAGTCACGATACCGAAGCTTGAATGAAACCGAAACTTTCGTACTCGTTGTGACAAATATGATTTTGTAGCACAAATTGTCACAAAGTACGAAAAAGTTGCACAAATTAATAAAAAATATTGCAGAAAATACGCAAAAGTTGTAAACTTTAGAAAAAAATATGATTTTTTTTTATAATTGGACCTGTCGTACTTTAATGAATGTGCCCCTTTGTGTTTTGATAGAATTTGCTCTAACAAAAATTACGTTGTCTTTAACTTTTTGAAGCTAGACTATGGGGCTGATTTACTAATCCACAAATCCGAATTCCGAATGGTAAAAAATCGGATTGGAAACGAACATTTTGCGACTTTTTCGTATTTTTGCGATTTATTCGTCACCGTTGCGACTTTTTCGTGAATTGTCGCGACTTTTTCGTAGCCGTTGCGACTTGCGCGAATTGTCGCAACTTTTTTGTAGCCGTTACGACTTGTGCGAATTGTCGCGACTTTTTCGTATTGAGCGCTAGTAAACCGTGGGCAAACCTTTCCGATTTTTTCGCAACGGCTACGAAAAAGTTGCGACAATTCACGCAAGTCGTAACGGCTACGTAAAAGTTGCGTCAATTTACGAAAAAGTCGCGACTGCGATGAAAAAATCGCAAAATACCGATCATTACGAAAAAAAACGCATTCGGACGCTTTTCGGACCCTTCGTGGATTAGTAAATCTGCCCCTATGTGTGGTGAATTTTGTTGTAATTTTTTACACCACATAGTAAATCTACCCCCAAGTGTATTATCTCCTTATATCAGTTTGGGGTATGACACAAGCCCCAACATTTAGAATGGAAAACATTTAATCATCTGGCCAAAAAAACAGCAGCTTTAAAGCAGCTGAGGCTGCACATATACTCTTCTGTCTGAGGCTAGAGAATCTTAAAAGACCTTTACCTTGACTTAGGGGTTGGGGATTTTTTAAATTTAGAACAGACTTTTCTATTTTTAAGGAGACTCTGGATTGCACCCTAAAGCACGTTTTGCATTTTTGGCCCTTGTGTGAGATGAAGCATGATCCCAGCTCTTGAATAAATACATTTTAAAAAAAAAAGTGTATTGCTTGCATGTGTAAGAGATATGAAGCACTGACTTGAACTTTGCACAGTAGGACTTTCATTTCCTATCCTATCTAGAAATGCCTTTGGGTAAGGATGTCATGTTTTACGTTTTGCTTCCCATACCTAAGATTAACCTGAATCCAGTTGCAGAATATACAACCCAAGGGAGAAGAATGTCATGACAAGATAAGTGGAAAGCAAAAACATGCAGTACTTGCACATGTAACCACAATGAGCCATTGACCTAGACTGCAGTTTCCTATCAAGCACTGTCTTTTTAAAATGTCATGTTTAACACTGCAATTTGCGATTACAACAGAAACTAAGAAATCATTTAAAAAATTTAAAAAGAGTATATCTCTTCCAGATTACAGAGGATGATAATTGGAGAATATCAATAAACTTCATAAATAAATGTAAATAATTTTCCCAAGTTTTCATTTGCGCTTACTTAGTAGTTTTGAATTGAGCATTGCTGTGCCTATTGATGACAGTAGCTCCATGGTTCCCTCGGCACCTTCACCGCAGTTCAGTTGTGCTGATAGAATAGGGCGCAGGTGTCACTCACATGAAATGACAGATGCAATTGTGCCAGATGCAGTACAGTTGGGTAAAATTCATAGCCCTCTTACAACTGTAATGATGCTGGAATTATGGGAAGAATATTGAATTGTGAAAAACAATGACAATTGCTTTTTCAATTGCACCTTGCAGATTGCAGATGTATACATTCAATAGCATCTGTTTTGTGAACCGATATTGCATTATCCCCCATTGTTGATTTTGTTGTTAGCGCCAGTACACAGTGCAAGGGCTGTGCGTAATGGCTTCACACTGTTATGAAATGGTTTTATATTTTTGTAAACTTATGCATGTGCAGTTCCTACTCTTCTACAGTAGGTGTAGGAGGGGCTGCAATTGGGACTACCATACAGGAGACTGGAATACGTGTTCTCCTCTATTGCTGAAATGGGGTTGAGTCTACTGGCTCTATTACACATGGTCTGTTTTTCATAAACTGAGTAGTCAGTTGCAGTTTCCCTGTGATCAGATATAATCAGAAAAAGGTTCTCACAGTGTCTATTAAAATTCAAAGAAATCACAGTTTTATACAGAAATGATTTGCTTCAAGTGCGGAGAATGTAATTGCAATGTAGCACCTCCTCAACCCTGTAGAAGCACAAAAAAGGTAAGCACAGGAGGCTGGAAAGGCCGTCTTAGGGTGTCATGGGGACAAAATATTGCACAATGCACATATTACAGAAGGATAGTCTATTGTGTAGAATAAAGACACTTATACCATATTCTTTTGAGTAGATGAATAACTAGAAAAAATGTATTGTTGGGCTTTAGTAGTGCTTTAACCACACATTGCCCACATTACTTCAGTCTAACTATAACCCCTCATTCATATCAACATATTCAAGAGGGCAAAGGAATGTGTGATTTTCTTCAGCAAAAAATAAAAAAAAAGAAGTGATGAGTGATCATAATATAAAGACATAAAACATGCACTCATTATAGAAAGTAAATCATTATAAAAAGTGAATCATGAATCTGAAAACTACTTAAGAACAATTCCATTCAACAAGCAATTATATGAATCTAAAGGAAATCCAGGATTGATAGAGGGTAGAGGGTTTCAGAGAACAGTTGATGTGAATGCATTTTTAGTTTTGTTCCGTTTACATCCCCCTGACACTGAAGGCGTATTTAGACAAAGAGCTCTAATCTCCAGCAGCACAATGGTTTAAGCAAAATGCATGTTCATCTTTCAAATTCTTTTGCAGATATTAATTTTATATGGCACATATGGGATTTTAGAGCTCTGTGTTGAATATAATATTCTTAAATAAATAACTTGCTAAATGGTGCATGAAATAAGATGCAGCAAAAGTCTGTTGATTTGTTTCATGCTAAGAGTGTCAGAAATGAGGCCTTCTGTTTTAAAAGCTGTGGAAGGGATCCTTGGAGTAGTAGGTCACGAAAAAGGATCTCTAAAGCTATTATAATTAAGCTATTAAGAAAAAGCATAACCTTATAATAAGCGGAATGCTGTAATATTTCAAAACTATTTGACAATTCTTCTATTGTACAGCACTTACATGCACAAACCTAAACTTATTTCCTTCTCAAAACATTAGAATCACTCTCAGAGAAGAGGGAATTACCATTCCCATACTGACCCTGCTAGTGCAAACAGACTTAAAGCACCACAATCACTTTCTTAATGTAACCACCATAAATTAGATGCATTTCATTTGTGTTCATATCAAATAAACATAAAGGAATAAACATACTGGTTTTTAAATTTTATATCTGGATGTTTCTTGCTTGTGGGGGGCTTGACTTGCCTTGTCAGTAGAATTGTAGTCTGTAAGGCTGATAACTCAGTGCCAAAGGTGAGACATCAGATACTACGGCACAGAGTGTTAAGAGACTTTCAGGCAGCACATAAGTACAAATTGAAAATCTTTTATCTGGCCTCAGCCTAAAACAGGATCTGGGTCTGTCCTTCTACACACTTTTTTAGGTCAGATTCTGACCTTAAGTGGAAGCAATCTGCTCCCAAGGTATTAGTTCAATAAGAATGCTGAGTGTGCTCATTTCAATGATTTCTGGCACCTTTGCAAGAATGTAATTTTCCAAAGGTTTAAGCAGAGTTTTCTCCGCATATTCTACGTAGTGGCAGAATGCAGAAGTTATCAATTAATGTAAGTTATAAGTTTGACTGGGTTAAGTTATAAATGTCAAAATAAATAATAGTTACGCTAATAAATATTATTTAAAAATGAGTGATGGTAGTGATAATGGGAATTTTTCTGCATCTGTAGATATAAAAATCTTGTCCATTGTTCTCTTTTTTTAGATTTATTTTTTATATTAGGAAACAGAACCTGCTTTTGACATTTGCCTTATTACTGAATTTATATTGGACATATATATTTCTTATTTAAAAACTGTGGTAGGAGGCAGATAGGTCACAACCATGATTGAAGCCTTGTAGTGTGAGAAAAAACATGATCTAGTTGTGTCTGTATGCATTTATCTGTTCTAGCAGCGAGCTACACTTTGAATGTTGCATCTGCTTAGATACCAACGGAACTTGTACAGGGGGTAAATACAGCATTCTCTTCATGTGTTGTGCCTGTAGCTGCTCCAGCTACAGGTGCTCAGAAATGGCTTAGGAATGGTGCTCATAGTCCTGCCTAATCTGGAATGCTCACATCATTATTTGTACTTTTATTTATTTTTTTTAAAAATAAGGCAATTTTTGCATGATTGTCACAGCTGAAGCGATGGCAGGAATGAGTGTGGCATTTTGGGGAAAACTGTAAATTTTAGTGATCTTTTGCAGTTTGCATTAGGATAGGAGCCCTATTGTAAGTAATGGTATTCTAGTGTATTATTAGAACCATGAGACATATGACACATGGATGTGATACATCAGTGCTTTTATTTCTCTGTAACCTTGTTATATACTTGAAAATAGAAAGTGTTCATACAAGCACTCCCACTCTTCTGCCAACAATTAGTTCACAGTAAGACCAGCATTTCCATTTAATAGCATGACATATGTTTGACAGCAAACAACAGGACCAGTCTCATATGTCACATTCCCAACAGGTCGTGGCTTACTCACACCACCACCTTCTGGTCCTAGTAGTCCGGCGTTCCCGTAACGCCCCTCTACCATACACTAGATAGTATTTTCTCTGTGACTCACATGCCATTGGCCTTATCTGCTAGTCATATCTCTAACACCTGGGTCCCTTACTGTAGCATAGTTTTGGCCCCTAATCCCCTGGTTGGAGTTTGGGCCACCCATTCTACATAGCCTGCCTGTTCTCAAGCACCTTGTGCTTGTTTTGTTTAGAGCCCTTTTCTATCTTTTCTACTGGTCTGATGAGAAGCCCGAACTGGGTATGGTACCCTTATTGTATACTTTCTGAACCCTATTTCCCCCTAGTGGCAGGAGTTTGCATGAAATACCTGGAAACTGCTGGCACTGAGTGGCTGAACTACAGAGGACAAGTAACCCTAACTACTATTACTGGACACATAGCTAAAGCTACACAGGGGAACAGCAAACAATTCAACATTCTTACTTTCTCATCCCCTTGCTTGCTATGGGGAGGCCTGTAGTTTAGACTTTAGTGGGGAAGTAAAAAAAACTGCTGCCTTAGACTGTGACCTGGGCCTAGGAATGATAGAAATAAAAGTCTGTGCCTGTCCTGTTTGGCAGTTAAAATAATAATATTAAATGAATTAATAGTAACATGGGAAATTAGGCAATTTCAGGCAACAGAGGAAATCACAAGTTCAAACATATGTAATATTTAATTTCCAAACAGTATTAAATGAAAATGAATTATAAATTGGTTCATTAAAAATGAAGAGGAAATTAGAGTTTAATTTGAAAAGCCTTTGATTATCAACCGTAGATTGCTTGGTAGCTACTGTATGTAATATGGTGAAATGCATATAGTGCATTGAATAACTAAGCAATAATGAGACCTGCGCTGGGATAAAGTAAGTGACAAAGACTTAATGAGAAACAAATAAATAATGCAACCATGAGAAAAATGTGTTGGACTAATTAGGGTACCAAAAGCAAGGAAATGTAATTAAATTAGCAACATTATGCAATATGGACACAACACATATATTTTATGTATCAAAAGAAGCTCAGAACTTTTTAAATAGACTGGGTCTGTCATTAAAAAATGGAAGTCTTAACTTTTACCCAGTATTTCCTTTACATAATAAAGTCTATGAGAAAATCATCCATGTCTTTTGCTAATTGCTAGCTTTTACAAATGAATGACAAAACTTGTTTTTCTTTACTGGGTATGTAACAACAGCAATTAAAAATGCACAAACAATAAAACATCTAATTAGCTATTTGTTAGAATAGTTAGCAACAGTGACCAATCACTGACTGTAACATGAAAGGTTAAATGTATTTTCTAGAACAAACAGAGGCTAGGTTAAGGCCCCGGGAGGTAGTGGTGATATTGATCTTGCATTTATTAGAATTTTTGTTGCAGCAGATTGTTGACCAGTAAGAGGTAACCAGTGGTTCTATAGCCTCTAGGCAAGGATACTATAAATATTCTTGGAACTTTACAAAGAAGCATTTCTTTGACACCAGTGTATCCTTTTATTGACCCAGACATTTTCAGAATGTATAATTGCTCAATATGATATTATGCTTTGCCAATAAAATGCAGGGATAAAGCCAAAAAACTCTGTCATTGCATTTTGTAGCATTGTACATACGTTATTGTTATTTTTGCTTTTCTTAAAAAGCTTTATTATAATATAGTTCTTATTATAACTGTTTCCATTGCTGTTCATACTGTTGCACAGTTATACCCTATGTTCCAGTGCACAACGAGTGGAGAGATTAACTAGAGAGATTAACTCATGTGTCCAAGGCTGAAATTTGTTAACAGGAATTTACATTGTAAGAAAAGTGTAAACCATACATGAAACACATGTGCTCATAATACAGATTTAACAGAGTTACTAGTCATTAACCACAGTACAGTTTACCTTTCTTCTTGTTCAAGCTGGCAAACCCCACAATCTTTTCTTTGAGTTTTACAGTGGCCTTTGTAGACCACCACCCCCTCCCCCCAAGAAAGATGGAAAACTCCATACTTATTGGTAACCAGATACATCCATATTCTTCTAGCTCAGTGGGAAGAATATAGTAGATTAAAGGGGGGCTCATCATTTTTATTTCAGATAATAAAGATGTGTTGTGCTGATACTGTTTTATAGTCAGTTTAGTGACCCCAAGTATTGCTCTTCCAGGGAGGAAAGCCCTAAGCTATCACTGAATTTGCATCAGATTAAAGCAGACCAAAAACAAATACACTTGCACAACCAGTTTGTCTGTAGAGCGCAACCACATTTTTCTTTTCTTTTGATTTGTTATTTTCTATAAAATATTGGGTAATGCACTTGTAGACATACCATGGCATTTCTTGTATTCATTATCCCTCAGTCGCTTAGTTATATGCACCGCAGAACTACTGCTCAATAAAACAGCCAAATGATAAAATACTTCCATGACTGTGTTTTGGATAATGAATTTTGAACACTGCAGACTTTGAAATACTTCACTAATTGGTCAACCAGTTACAAGTTTTTTCCCCGAAAGAAATACAAGCATATTTTAGTTTTCTGTCAAAGATGGAGTTTGTAACCTTTACAAAGGTGTTTGACTTTGCCATCCATGGCCATTTGAGAAATGGCAGACATTCACAATATGATTCAGTGGGGAAATAGCCCTGCATCAATAGGCACAGCAGCACTCTATTCAGAAAGTGAGAAAGGAACAACTGAGCAGCACCAAGTACAACTATAAAGATGTGCAAAGAGTGCATTTTGACTCAAGTATTTGAATGGGCTTTTAAGTGCAACTGACTGCTGAAAAATGTGCACTTGAGTCGTAGAAGACCCCTAGAGAGTTTAATTAGCACATTTTCATTTTAAAATATAGAATACATATACAACATGGTGCATTGGCTCCCAGTATATATTATAAAGTATGTTAAAAAATTTAGCAAAAAAAAAAAAAAGAACGTCTTTAAGCTGCTGAAAAATGGTGTAATCGGTATGTTTAACTGGTTTAATATATCATACCAGAAGTTATGTTAACTGCCTGACAATATGTACAGTAACGAACACTCTGCATGCTCAGTCTTGCTTTGAAATGTCATGTCTAATGTCCAGAAAGGGCTTACTCAAGAAAATGTACAATGTCTTTCTTAGCCTGAAGCAACATTTATCTAGCACGCATAAATCAGTTATGACTAAATTCTTTTATTGCCACGGGCTGATTAGATTAGCCTCAGTAATGTGAATGAAGTGCATGGAATGATCTATTTTGCTCTAGATATTTAGTAATTTAAAAACATCATTCTAAAAGCCCCTCTTTAGTTTAGACACACAAATTGTTGAGTAGGAAATAAACTTGCTATGCGAGACAACAGATTAAATGAAAGGTTATATTAATTTAGCGTTATGGACAATTATGGCGGGTAATTTAGAAATTGGTTTAGGTAGTTGTGACTGTTAATATTATAGTAACAATATAATAATACATATTAATAAGTATGGGAGTGCTAGTAATATCAGTGCAGAGACTGTCAGTGTTATACTGATTAAGCAACACAGATCCTTTAGTCACAATATAGCATAAAATAGTAGATATTGTAAAGGAAATGTAATGAAAGGTGCAAAATAACCCATAGTAACCCATAGTAGCCAATCAGATATTTGCTTTGAAATAAGTGACCTATAAATGTTAGAAAAAAGAAGATCACTGTATAATAAAAGCAACATGTGGATGCTGAAAAGATTTAATGAGGTTTCATATTCACAACCACAACATTTCAGGGGAAACAACTCCCTTCCCCAGGTGCTAACAAGCACAAGTGAGATACCAATTTACTGTGAAAATAACAGTTGACATCCAGTTCTTGCACCCACACATTGCATTTGTTGTGCAGTGATGTTAACTAAAGATGAGGCAGTTTCTTATTTTGCTTGGTATAGATTTTCCACAAATTGTGCAGTTTAACAGGTTGCAAATCCACTCTAGAATTTGCCAGAAATGTGCCATAAAAAGGCTTGCATCAAGGGTTAAAGGCATATCCTTGCTCAAGATTTACTCGCCTGCAACATCCATGCATAACAATTGACTTGCCTGACATTCCTTTATCATGATTGACTCTCCTGTCTGACATCCCTGCATCAAGATCACCACATTCAACATGGGCATTTTGGTGCCATCTGCCAAATGTCAATTGGAGTGAGCAGGAAGCATGTGCTAAACCTGGGGCAGCATCCGGACCGACTGATATAAACACTGCAGTGTAATTTTGTCTTCCCATTTGACTCCAGTGTGAAATTTTGCAGTTTTGCAAAGCAAAACAGGACAATGTTGGCGATTATACATTGTTCCTGGTGCTTTAGATTGAACTGTTTTCTCCTTAATAATCACCCTATTTATATATGACCTAATTGTGCCCATGGAAGAATTAATTCCAAATCAAAACAGATACTGCAACATTTCAGTTTGGTATGGTGTATGTACATGGGTTCACAATCTGCAGGCTAAATGCATTTTAACCTTTTTTACTGTCTCTAGTAGTGTGAAGAAAAGCAATTTTCTAAAAAGTGACTTACAGTGCTGTTTTAGAAGCAAAATCAGTCAATCAAAAAAAAAGGAGACCTTACACCAATGACGTGTGAAAACTAAAAAAGAAATGTACTGAGATAGCAAGTAAGTAAACTAATGCCCTTGACACCTGAGGTCCAAATAACTACCTTTTAAATTACTCATAAGCAGTGTAAGCATTCTAGCTGTAGCAGATCCAAAACTCACAACATCCTTACATGCTTACAACAGTAGTGATGCTGGAAGCTGCATTTTTAGGATCCACTGTAAATCCTACCAGGACAGGGACAACACATCAGTGCACAGAAGGTGGTATACTGGGGTCTGGTTGTCTATGTAGAATAGTTTAATCACAAAGCAAATACACTCCGTTAATATTGTTGAAACTTTTGCATATGGATTACTTCATGTCTAATTCCACTAGTTTAACCAATTTGTATCTCAATTAACTTTAAAGGGTGGTTCACCTTTAAGTTAACATTTAGTATGTTATAGAATTACCTATTCTAAGCAAATTTTCAATTGGTCTTTAATATATATTTATTTTAGTCTTTTGACTATTTGCAGTTTTTAAATGGAGGTCACTGTTGCTCTGTTTTATTATTGTTGTTACTTTTTGTAACTTTTCTTTTATATCTATGCCCCTCTCGTATTCATGTAACGGCCCCTCATCCAGACCACTCCCTGGTTGCTAAGGTAACTTGACCCTAGCAACCAAAAAACTGCTGATACTCCAGACTGGAGAGCTCCTGAACTGAAAATAAAATAACTAAAAAACAAAAAAACAGAAAACTATGAAACATTAAAACATAAAGACCAATTGCAAATTGTCTTAGAATTGTACTCTCTACATCATACTAAAAGGTAACTCAAAGTTGAACAACCCCTAGATCACTAGGTACTGTAGTCACTGGGTAATATGAACTGCAATGCTGTCAAGCAACTATCACTTCACAATAGATAACTGCAATAGCAGCAAATGATGGGCAATCACAGACAACATGATAATGCATTTGAGATACTAACAATTGTAGGTGTCAAAGTATCCAAAATTGCCACATTTCATTGTCCTAAATGTACTCCAAATAACATTTTAAGCATGGGTATCTTAGCTAATATAACAAATAATCTTGTAGTTGTTGGAATTCACAGCAACTTTTAAATATTAAATCATGCACAGAATGACTTGGATAAATCTGTGTTATTATTTATGACATTGCATTTTGTATTGATATTATTAAGCCAGTTCTTGGCTAGTATTCCAGACTTTAGTGTTGAAAGGTGCTTTTTTTACCCCTGGAAAGCAAATTACCAATATTCTATAGAAATGGTCAGTATTTAATAATTCCATAGTAGGTAATTTACAGCGTTTTTTCTATTTTTGTAATATTGCAATAAGAAACATATTATTGAGAAAGGGATTTTGACATTTGCCATTTTATACAGGCCTGTTATTATATCCTAATTTCCTTCTTTTGCGATTTCTTTTTGACAGCCTATTGAAAGTGTAAGTTGACATATTATATTCTATGCAGTTATTTGCACAGTATTCTTACAATGCCGCTAAACAAAGACTTGGCAGTGTATAATTTGAGCCATGGGTGTGAAATAATATAGCATCAAATTCAACATCACAACCAAATGTAATACTTTTAAAATATTAACTTTTTTGCAGCAACATTGTTTCTTATGAAGGATTTGAAAGAATCATGATACTAATTACTTTTATAGCAGCTTGTGTGATTCCTAAAGAAAAGTATAGGTAACATTAGTGATGGGAGAAACCTGTAATGTTATATGGTCCTATGTTACTAGCTGAACTTTGATTTCAGTGGGCCGTTTGACACCAATTCCAGCCTTTTGAAAGAAAAGTCATAGAGGTGACATTGCTTGACATCTTGGATTACCATCCTAGTAGTATTGCTGTACCTAGTATTGAGTAGGTAGGTATTGTGTAGTCTGAACTGTGCCTGTTTTGTCTCTATCCCCCTAGTTTTTGACAAATTTGCCTAAATACCTTGCCCTTCCTGTGCTTGTTACAAGCTTCATCCTTTTTATCCCTTTGTCTGCAACAGTATGAAACTGATTTTCTCATATACTGTACTTCCTTGCCTTTTACTGTTCATATACTTTAGTTTCTTCCTTACCATGCTTCTTTGCAACAAGCTTACTTTTATACTAGTATTAAATCTGTTTCAGAAACAGGTCTCAGCCTTATCATGTACCAGTTTGCAGCTCAGAACTGAAGCTGATTAATTCAGCTACCACATGCCTTTTGTATGTCTCTTGAACTGTCTATGGTCATCTACAGTAGGTCTCATATTGAACTTCATTAGTTCTCTATTCCATTGTTTCTGACCCATGTCCCTGTCAAGCTCAATCTAGAAATACTAGTCAATGCCAATCCTAGAGCATACAAGTGTGACCAATTATTATTATTGCATAATAATAATAATAATAATAATAAAAGACACGAAAGAAGAAGTGGTCAGGCAAACTAGCTACTAATTTTCCTACTCAAGAAGACTTTGTATATTTTTATATTGGGTCAAGGGCTGTATTCTTTACTACATGTCTTTTGTGGATTCTAAAGTTCTAATACAACTTTGTGAAAACTATGAATATGCAGTTATGCAACTAGAAGTATTAGGTTTGTAAAAACTTCACAACAATAAAACTAAATTAATAGTGTTAAGCATACAACAGTGTTATAAATATATACAATCTTGTGGCCACAGATTGAAAAATTCCAGAAGAAAGCAGATTATTGTCTGACACTCTACAATGGTTAAATGTGTAAGGTTACTTTAAGGCCCTTAAAATGGAGATATCTGAGTCTTGAAAGAAGCCTCAGTGGTGGATTAGTGGTAAGTAAAGATGAAAGCTCTACAGTGAATTTGTCAGAGGACGTTCAGCCTTTTCTAAAGGAACATAATGAAGAAGACAGGCACATTGGGGTCAAAGAAATGAGCAGCAGTTCAGAGTAATTTAGGGATATGCCACCAGGTATATAGACATTTCCAACACAATTTTTTTTTTAAACTGCTCTGTTTTTGTTTTGTTTTGCAGTTATTAGGCAGCACATTGCATTTTTACACAATGTTTTGGGTCTTAGAAAATGTGTACTGACAACAAGGAGAAGTGTGAAGAGTAGCCCCTAACCCTTTGTTGTTTTCTGCAATTAGCCTCACTCATTCTATGGAAGAGGAGTTTGAGAAGAAGCTGTGCTTGTAGACTAAAACATATGCAGGGTTTGCATTTAAAAGATGCTTAGTTATTGCTCAGTAAATTCAAACATGCATTCTACCAGAAGTTCAACATCATCAGGCTTTTTGGTGACGTGGAATTAAAGGGGAGCAGATTTATTACAATTTGAGCTGCCCAGTTATTAACATAAAATTTACTTAGTTACTTAGTTAGGAAAATTAATGATTGCATTGCAAGTTTATGCATGAGTCTTCAATGCATTATACTTACTATACTAATTACATTATACTTACTACACATATTTTTGTAATAATTTGAATCGAAGTACAGTAGAGAAGAAAAGAGGTTTAATGAATAAGCTTGGCCATAGAAAAGAAGTATGTTCACCTGAACCTGTCAGAGCTGTAATTTATTAAGTCAAAAATACTGATACTTTATATATGTCAACGATTCATTTTCTTTTCTTTTATAACACAAAATGTTATAGCAAAAATTAAATTAACCTACATCCAGCTGACATGACCCCAGTGCATTTAATGAATGCTGTGCCTATTGCTTTAAATTTAAATAAACCTCTAGAAGGTATATGTTGTGCTATATAGTAAAGTGCAGTGTATTTGAAGAAAACATTATTGTACCTGACAGTTATTCAGAGTATTATTGGGTGTTGGATAAGATATTTAGTCAGATTTTCCTTCCCAGTATCACTACGTGTATCTGAATGATTAACTTTGCCTTACCTAACCTGCCAGAAACACACACAGTGTCACTGAGAATAAGGAAATACATTTGAAGATTACTGTCAAGGCAAATGAGAAAAGAAAATCACAATTCCTTTTCATGGTTTAATTAAAAAACTCATAGAAACTATGATGTTGTAAAATAAAAGTCTATGGGCCCGATTCACTAAAGTCCGAAATAAGGAGTGCTATTTATAGCATGCATTAAAAATCTTATCACTTCTTATTTTTCGCTCGATTCACTAAAAGGACACTTGTCATAATTAGGAAGCGATGTTCTTGGCGTTATTTATCTTGCGACGACATATTTTCAAGCAACGTGCTGCGTAATATGTTGTGTGCTGTGTAATATATTGCTTGAAAATATGTCGTCGCAAGATAAATAACGCCAAGAACATCGCTTCCTAATTATGACAAGTGTCCTTTTAGTGAATCGAGCGAAAAATAAGAAGTGATAAGATTTTTAATGCATGCTATAAATAGCACTCCTTATTTCGGACTTTAGTGAATCGGGCCCATTGTGACTTATTTAGAACAGAAGTAAATATTACCCTTTAAAGCAGGATGCATAGGATTGCTTTTTAAAGAGGCCTTGCCATTTTTATTTTGTTCTATATAACCAAGCAGTTGTTCATTTTGGATTTGCTCTGTATTAATAAGAAAAGTCCTAGTTCTTAATGATAACCAAGCTATCAAAAATCCACATTGATGGCAGAGAATCTTTAGTGTTTTTAATGCTTAAATCTTTTATGTAACTTTCATGTATTGTCCTCTGTATTACTGGAAAACACTATAGGGTAGTATACAATGTCCCATACAGTATGCAAAAAGAGGCCACCTATGTTAGGCAGTGCTTAGTCTAAGAGGGATGTGGGTGCTGTTACCACTCTCTATACAACCTATAACTTGCACATCATTCAGCTGCATGAGTTAGGGAGCATCAGGAAGCACAGTCTGCTATGGGGCCCTGACATAGGCAGGCAGTAAGTTAAGTAAGTGACACCCTATATCTGAACCTCCCCCAGATCACATTCCAAATAATAGATCCCATACCTAAAGAAATACAATAAAAAATAATATGTAAAAGAAGAATGTATTTCTCAGATATTTATAAGAAACTGGTAGTTTTATGATTTGGAGATTTTATTGTCAGAATGGGGGTGACAAATAGTTAAAACTTGGAAAATGACTGGCCTTATAAAGAGCAATGTAATTTTCAGTCTTTCTTAAAGAGTTGCTCTTTCTAAATGGGCAAACAGGTTTTGTAATATTGTACTGTATATTTGTGGAACATATGATGAATTTAGAAGACTCTTGAGTGCCATGGAATTCTTAATGGGGATTACTTAGCTCAACATCAGCATTCAGGCTTATACTGAACATGCATTAATATCTCTGTGAATGTGCTTAAACTATTAAATATGGCAATTAAAATTATCACAGCTGCATAAAAATAAGCCTTATGGTGTAATTACAAAGTAATTAATTTTAACTCTTAGGGGGCCATTTACTAACAGCCGGACTTTTATTTTTTTCAGATTCTGATTTTTTAGAGCTAAAAGTCGCAGAAAAAAAAGTTGCGGCTTTTCCGAGATGTGTCAAAATGGCTAAATATCCAAATCCAACAATTTAGCCCGCACCTCTGGTGGGGGAAGCAATTTGAGTGTAATAGGTGCCATTTAAGTATCATGTTTATTGTGTTTGCATGTTGTGATAAGGTCACTGTCAGGATACCTGAGAAAGTCCTGGACGGAGCTTATATATGTCCTAGGTTCCTAAAAGAATGGTTCCGGGACTGCTAGTCCGGCCCGGGTGTTGTGGGTTTACCTGAGGTATCTTAGCTGGCTAATTAAAAGGCAGCCTGAGCAAAGTAGAAGGCAGCAGTCTGGGGGAAAGACACCGGGAAGCTGCCTGTGTGAGCTGACTGAGAAATTTTTGAAAGCACTACAAGGTTTGAACATTGTTTCTTTTTCTCTGTGTGGGAGACAGGCGGTAGGTCTGCTCCTGGTTAGTTAGGACAACTGACCTGTGTTAGGTAGAGCCCATTATGTGGCAAGGATTTTATTTTGAACAATTTTGTAATTTTTATACAAGTGAAAATAAACTGCCTAAAAGAGAATACACTCTCATGTGTTGTAATTGTGCCAAGGGCTGCTTTACCCCCAGAAAGCTGGTCCCAGCTACCTTACCCCAGACAATGTATATAAAGCATTAATATAAGCTTGAATGCTTGCATGCATATATACATTTACACAAGCATGAATACATGTGCCTTCTTAGAGATGGTACCAAAAGTCCATATCTGCTTTTTATTAGCTTTTTTTATTGGTCAGTATTTGTATGTGATATATATGTTTGATATATACAGCCTTCTATTTTGACATTTTATATTTAATTCTTAAAGGACATGTAAACCCCACAAACAAAAATGTAATCAGTGAACAGCCTCTTTGAAATCTTTCAATACCTGCCACACTGGTTGTCCAGAGGTTACTAGTAAGGCTGCAACATCTCCTTAATGATTTAGATTTTCTTCTCCTCCTGTAATCCACTCGGCCCCCTTCCTGACTTGTGGGCATGCCCAGTTGTTCTAAACTCTGATTACTAAATGCCCTCCAGTCTCGCAGCCAGTAAAGAGATGGCATTGCTGGTTCCCAGAGAAACTCAGCTCTAGCTGTCTGCTTCATTTTTTTTTTTCTCCTAATCTTGTCTTGTCCCTCAATAAATCTGATCAGGCACCTTACCCAGGCTTTGCAGGGAAGTCACAGGGGCAAGAACATAGGAACTGGACTTATAGAAAATAAAATTTTACTAAGGGTTAACACAACCATATACAGTATAACAGCACACTGCAAAATGCTGGATTAAGGGGTGTATTTTTAAATGTTGGAAACAAACATCACCAGTAACTCTCATAGCAAACCAATCGGCAATTAGATTTAAATGGTCACCTACAATTTAGAAAATAAAGCAAAGATCTGATGTTGATGGTGATGTTTGTCTCCAACATTAATAAATACACCCTTAGGGGCACATTTACATTAGGGGCACAATCGTATTGGAAACGAAAATTTCTTAAGATCGCAAATATCATGAAAAAATCGTATTAGTCACGATAATATCGTATTGGCGATCCGAAAGTCCCAAAATTTTCGTACCGAACAATTGTAAACAGCGGTAAAACCTTTCCGATTTTTTCGTGCAAACGTCCGAAAAAGTTGTGTGCCGTACGAAAAAGTCGTGCGGGCGGCCGAAAAAATCGGCAAAAATGCGTTCGGAACGTTCGTGCCTTTGTAAATGTGCCCCTTAGACTTCTACATACTCTGTGCAGGAACAGGAAGTAGAGAACATGTGACAAGCTCCAGTTCCAGTTAGATGGTGGCTTCATCTGTAATGTCAGTGGAGTTACAGTGGATATTGTAGGGTTTTTCACACTATCAGATGAGCCATATTTATAATTCTAATCCAATCATCATTACTTGTCTATGGCTAAAATTTAAACTAGCAGTTTCTCCAGCTTGATGTAAATAAACCCCAGTTCTCATTTATATACACTGGGCAAATTTGCACATGTGCAATAACCCATAGCGACCAACCAGTAACTGGCTTTTTTTCAGCCAGCTGCAGTTTAAACAATGAAAGAAAACATTTTATTGGTTGCCATGGGTTACTGTCCAAGTGCAAATTTGCCCAGTGTTTTGATGTGTTGATGTCTCAGGTGTAGCAATAAGAGACAGGAAAAGCATTTTAAAGACCTTCCTGCATCAACTGTCATAGATACCACTCTACTGTAGCTTTGGTTTAAACCAAAAATATGCTTATATCATTCATTTGCAATTACAATTGTCCTTATGTTTGTGCTTCATCATTCGCATAAGGGTGAAGACAAAAGGGGCAATTTGTCTCTGTGATTTTTAAAAACCCAGTTGCGGTGAATAATTGCCATTGCTATAACAATATCCTTGTGATTTGTCCATTTACATATGGAATTAGTTGCCACCAAAAGGGGTTTTAAAAAAAATTGAGGAGACTAATCACCCTGTTTGTCTTCACCCTTAAGGTGGCCATACATAGTCCGATCTGCTCGCCTACAGTGAGCAATATGAGGCTAATTCAATTGTTTGGCCCTAGAGCCAATTAAAATGGCAGGTATATGAGCCGTTGGACTGAGGACTACATCAACAAGACTATGCAGTCCCCAATTAGATGGTAAAATCAAACCTGCCCATTCGAGATTTGGCTAATTTTAGTCCAGATATTGGTCGGGTAGGCCCGTCAGGGGTGCCCATACACGGCAGATGAGCTGCTGAATTGAATGACTCAAATTGGCAGCTGAAATCTGCTTGTGTATGGCCACCTTTAGTGATGAGAAAAGAATACAGTATCTCCCTATTCATTTCCAGATTTTCCCATAGAGCCAGATGCAATTCAATGAGTAAAACTTATCTCACTGTTTATCACTTGAAACCTCTATTGAGGGCTATGGAAAAAACTGGAACTAAATAAGGAGAAAAGCTTTCTCTCATCAAATTGAATGGTAGTCTGTAGTGTAAGTTGGTGGACTACAGTGGCACTTATATACTGTATATGTTGAAGACAATAAAAGCTAATGCAAATGACAAATGCACAGCCTTAGGATCCACTTCAGTTGTATGACCGGTATAGGGTTCATAAAGATGTTGCACTCACTATTCCACAAATAGATCAGACCAGTCGCTTCCAGGTGCTGACAGTTGTGGTTTTGTCACATTGTAGCATCTGTTCGACAGTTACTGCTCATTAGCTAATATATTGGGACCAGCGTATTATTTAGATTTCATTAACTTTTAATGAGCCCAAAGCACCTTTTTCTAACAAATGCCAGATGGAAGCATTGCACACAAGGGATGCATCTGTAATTAATATTACTAAATGGGCAGTTCACCTTCATAAAACATGCTATTTTCAAATAGTATAGAACAAATAATGAATTTTCCCAAAATGATTCTATCAGCCAGTACTGAGTATGCTCCCTGAACTTTATTGAGGTCTGTCACAAAGTAGATTATATTTCAGATTTTAATAGTTTACAAAGTTAGTGACCTGGCTTACAAAACTTATATAAGGGAGAGGAAAGATGGTAAAAAAATAAAAAGCAATTGAAAAAAGTCGTTATTTGTGCTGTACTACTTGAAAAGATTTTTTTTTTTTTAATCAAGGTGACCTGACCCTTTAATAAGGCTTGTTTAGTAATGACCCATAAGCTATTGTTCCCGAATGTACATTACTTCTAAATTGTAACTGTGCATTGAATATAAAATGCCCTAAATTGCACTCATACAACATATTAATAGATTCCTGCCCTTGTATAAAAATCCACCAGGAGCCTGTTTAAAAGATGAAAAAGAATCTTTAAATTTTTACTTATGCCAGTTTTTTACTTGTAAGATATACATATATTTTTTTTCTATTCAATACTTGCTTTTATTAAAAGATTTACAGTAAATGTAAAAGTGCTTATGAGGTCATAAATAAATGTAAATGTCCTAAACGTAAATGTTAGCCTGTTATGTTAATATGATATCACTTTAAAATCTAGAAAAAACTGTAGATTTCCATACTGTACATCTATGTAGTGTATATAATGTGGATCAGTTTTCAAGTTGCAGCATCCTTAAAGCCTTTTGTCGATACAGGCTACCCAGACTAGTAGAAAAAAACACATTTGGGGTTATGTAAAAAACTGTAAAATGTTTGCTACACGTCAACAGGTATAATTTACTAGACACTTGCTTAATAACAAACAAAAATTGGTCCCTATTGGTTACTGCTCCAGGGCAAATCATAGGCTCATTAATCAATTTGCTCCTAAACAGTAACCCATAGCAACCATGCATTGATTTGCTGTTTTCACCCATCTGAAGGTAGAACAATGGGTTACTGCCCAGGTGCAAATTTGAGTCCAGAGTCTTTTATTGCATATGGGACAATGTTTCTGTATCCTTATGTATACTGTATATACTACAGTATATGTGGTCGTATAATCAGAAACCCTCCAGATCATCTTGTGTGTAGTGATGAGCGAAATTTTTCACCAGGCATAGATTCACTGCAAATTTCCGCATTTCGCCATTGGCAAATTGTTTTGTGAAAAAATGTGTCGAGCTTCAAAACTTGCGGTCGTGTCAAAAAAGGTGTTGGAGGGTGGAGGATGGCAGGCACAGTCTCTAAAGGTAGTGCAGCTCACCAGACTTATTGTGGTTTGATAAGTTTAGTAAATCACAATCACCTGGTCACCTTTGGCTCTGCCTTGGGATTCCATAGACTACTAGACAGAAGATGAATGCTTCACATTCTGCCTGTAGCTTGTGTCTATAAAGCGTTTCAGCCATCTGAGTTAATAAACACTTTTTTGGCAGTAACTCTTTCTAGTCTTTTACCCCAGAAGTGACAGTTGATACATTTTGGGATCTAATACAGAAATAGGTATTGAAAAACTGTGTGTTTTAGACCAAAGTCCAGAAGTAGACACGGATAAATAAAATGCTATATACTGTCATGTAGTTCATTTTGGATACCAAGTGCTTGAGAAAAGAACAAGCAGAGATAACAGCATACAAGGGCTTGTTTTCTTAATAACCAATTTGAAAGTTTTGTCATTTTTTGGTTTATAATGATCATGTACAGAGATTTCAAACACATTGATAAAATGGATTTGACCTTAATGTCTCAGTCATCTTTCAGTAGGCTTAGTGACAGGAAACTACGCACAGAAAACATAGCATTATTGATGTACAAAGCTTTAATAACAGAAAGGACCCAGTTATGCGTGACTGGCCTACAATTGTGTATTAAACTTTTTTTCGAGTTCATAGATATTCTCACAAGCCACAACATTTTGAGTATATAGGCTTACTCCATCTTTTCTCGAGTTCAAAGCTTATAGTTCTGTAAATCTTCTGCAACCTTAAGGAATAATACATAATGTTATATGCTTGCATTTTGTATCAGCAACTTAGCTTTGGAAAAGTCATAGAATTTATCAACAATACAACTTGCTCTAAAACTAATGAATTTGACTTAGGGTCTCCAAAACTGGAATGTTTGATATTTATTAACTGCAAAGAATTAAAAAAAAAAAAACTCAAATGTAAAACTTTGCCACCTAGAAGCTTGGGAGTTCATGTAGAAGTCAAATTAGTTGCCCTGGGCAAAAATTAAAGCTATTAATTAATATTTTTCTTTTATTATTTTGAGATGATAAGTTTCATGCATTCAAGTTTTTTTATGGTTTTATTTGGTCAAGTTTTTACATTTGAATTTTAATAAATAACACTTGAATTTGGTAAATTTTCGAGTTTATTTAATTGAATTTTGAAAACTAAGCCTCTTAGTGATATAACATTAAGAACTGTTGCAGAACATGTCCTTGTATAATCACTAGCAATCACCATGAGTAAGGGAAACACTTGTAATTATCACCTAAACATAATAACCAAAGCCATATTAACCCAATATTTTTAAATTACCATAGCTCATATGTATTTAACAGTTACTGGATGCTCTTTTAAATAAACACTTTTTATTATAGGCTTATGGTACCATTATTAAGAGAAGCAGAGAAATAATAAGAAAAGTATATTTTACATTAAAATACTTTTTTAAATACATTAAAAATTCTGTCTCTGCTTCTTGATGAAATAAAGGACATCAATGCTATGGGTTCCACTTTACAAAATACAGTTACTAACCAGTATTTTACATTTATCAGGAATGAATGAGCCATCTGTTTTGAAAGAAAAGAAGTTCTTCACCAGTTTTTCATTCACAGTAATTTTGTCCCAAAGAAATATTGTTTTTGGCTGTCTTCACTTTAAACCGGTATGCCTTCTTCGGTAACCTAGGTGATAATATCCCATAATACACTAATGGGTTTAGAAAAGGAAAAAAAAAAAAGTTAAAAGGCCATTATGTACAGCTTTATACTTAAAAATAGGAAATACGTTTTTTTCAACTATTTTTTATCATCCTATTAAATCTGTTCATGACAGCATTGAGGAAATTACAGTGATTTTAGGGACTGAATCTTTATCAGCGGTTGACAGGCAGAAAGTAAACGATAAGAACACACAAACAGTTATTTATAATGGCATTTAGTCGAAACGCGGCTGTTGTTCACTGTGTAATTTATTTAATTTTTTTTTTCCATCCAGAAAAAACGCAAACTTGCAGCCCATCAGACATTTTTCTGCTCTTATTATTGAAGTTTGAAAGGATGTCACCTCAGTAAAAGAATAAGATAAATGTAAAATAAAAACAGTAGTAAGCCAGCTAATTTAAATCTTGGTTTTCTTATAGAAAATGTATTTCCATGGCTTAAGCAAGGCTTATAATATTGTTCTTTAGCAAACTTCAGAATGCTTTGGTGTGCAGCTCTACCTTCTTATATCAAAAACGATCAAACCAAAATACCCTTCATTAGTCTGGCCCACATTGCTAACATTTATTTATTTCATATATTTATGTAACCCATATTTGTTAATGTATATAAAGTTCTGCATACATTTTTGGTGCTATACGGTATATAATAATGATGATGGTGAATCAAAATAATGATTCAGGACTGTCAAAGGCAACTTTC
Source organism: Xenopus tropicalis (assembly GCF_000004195.4). Lineage (NCBI taxonomy): Eukaryota > Metazoa > Chordata > Amphibia > Anura > Pipidae > Xenopus > Xenopus tropicalis. The sequence goes on along the minus strand of NC_030677.2, from coordinate 78,012,775 downwards.
TATTTTGTATTGGCAAAAAGTGCTATACACTGTTAATGATCACAATCCACAAAAGTAAAAGATTATTTTGTTTTTTTTCAACCTGGATGTGTAGACCTTTAGCTATATATCAAGAAATATATACAAATAGAGCATGACACTTTGTTTTTGTTATTCATGCTCTTTAATTTTTATACTTATTTACCAGTTTCTAGTAACATGTGATCTGCGTTAACTAACCTCTTCTATATATCACATTTATCAATACCCATTCCTGCTGGTTTAGCAAGACATTTGTGGTAGATACCTAATCCTTGTGCTTGTGATCGTCATGGGTTACAGCCAGGTTGGAGTGTAGTTGTCCCTAATGATGTTGTTCTTTTTCTTCTTTTCACACTTTGTCATTGCTGGAAAGTTTCACCTCTGCTCAGGGAAAAAAAAAAACATATTTCTCAAGCAGCCCCTGAAGAATTCATCCATATATGAGTAAAATTGCATTTAATGCAGTTTGGTTGAAAGACACAATGTCAAAGTTATTTTTCCAAAAAAAAAAAGATATCAGATTTTGTCATTGTGTGGTTGGGTAGATTTAGCAGCCCATCTGTTGTGTGACATTGTTCTCTTCCACTGTGTTGTTTTAATGGAATAAATTAGCAGAGGCCTCTTCTTCCCCGTTGAAAGTGATAGTGACGAGGACATAAACCTTTCTAGTCATACTCATATTCATACTTATATTTTGTAAAATGTAACAATTTCCCCAGTTTTACTTGCCTTTGTCACACTCCAGCATGCCATGTCCCATTATAGTAGTAACACTAGTTCAGTGCAAACAGCAGCCCAAACTGTTTCCCCAAGCCTAGTTATGACCTGCCCTGTTCGCACCCAGAACCTTTTGATAATTATGTATTACATAGGCACAGGAGGCTTTTTAATAATAATAATAATAATAATTTTATTTTATTGCATCTGTTGACCTGTTTACTAGACTTTTTCTATTGCCTGTCACCTGCTATGAATAATGGCATTTTATAGGACATGTTTATCTGCCTGCCATCTGCTCAGCCACTCAATCAATACATTTTTCTGCTCAATGCCAGGGTCAATAATCAGTAGTATCCTGTTGTACCAGCCTAGGCACAAATATACCCATTCTACACCTTCTCGAGACCCATCAACCTTTGGTTTCACTATGTTAATAACTGGGTCAGACTAGGGTGTGCAGGGCCCACCAGGGCTCCCCACACCCCCAGAGGGGCCCCTGCTGCCCATCCAACCCCCAGCGGGGATCAAGTCTGTGTTAGTGGGGCCCAACAGGTTTTTTTCCCTGGTACCCCGCCAGCCCAGTCTGACCCTGGGCTGGACTTCAGCTGCAGCTGGCAGGTCCAGACTTTTCAATAGCAATTAGAGAACTTGAGGGGATCACAGATATAGTTTTGAAGAGTATGAATACCACTAAAATATTGTTCAAGTAATACTGACCTGTTTCTAAAAAAAAAATCCATCTAGTATTAGTTTCTCTAAAGGTTTATTTAGTCTGTGTTTTAGGTTTATGTTTCATTTACTTGTTTGTGGGTGTTTTTTTTTGTCTGCTTGTTTGTTTCTATGGCATTTCTTGTTGTTCCTTGCTTTTGCTATTTTCTTTATATTTTTATTTCTATTTCATAGCAACTTCTAGTCTTTTGTACTTGCAGAATAATGTAAACAAATTTCTTTTGTTAATTCATACATAAACACAACAACGCAGTATACATATGACATATTTTGCACTACTTTGCTGTTTCTTTGTGTAAATTATTTTTAATGCCAGAAAAACAGAGAAAGACAATAATCAACTCTTAATATGAGGTCGGAACTATGTAGAATGTTGTAATTATTTATTGATTAGTATACAGAAATGTAGTATATGAAATGTGAGCAGAATGTGAAATGTGAGCAGAATTTAAAACTTGTACTTATGATCCACCAATAGTTCATGGTTTTTAAATATTTACTGGTGTCATTAAGATAATTTATAATAATAACAACAGATCTGTCTGTTTCTTACAAACCGTCTTTGCTGTTTTTTCATAAACACATAGAAATGGTTCTTCTACCTTCTACACTTAATAGAATCCTCATAAGGGTGAATCTTGACATATATGAAGCTATATGGTCTGGCACATGGGCCATATTGCATGGCAATCTTTCTGTTGGTCAGGCCAGAAGATCTGCTTTCTGGGTGCCTTCCACCAGTACATATGGGAGATTACCCATTGACCTAGAAGTGAAAGTGCTCACATGTGTCTCCAGGTATCCTATTCTCCTGGTCTGCCTAACGAGCAATGAATGAATTTTAAAATGAAGCTTTAAACATAAAAACTTTCTATTGAGTATTTCAGACATTCTTGTTTGCCCTTTCCATATCAAATTTGATTCATATAGTCTAACTCTGAAGTTATGTCTTGCAGTTAAAGTTCCGGTATTTTAATCATGACTTTCCCACAAAGTCATTTCATGCAGATTTCTGTTTAGATCTATTCTCATTTCCCACAGGAGGCTAAAGGGATAGAAAAACTGATCAAATTCTGAATAAGTATTTGAGACTTGGTTACTTGCAGACTCAATTGGAAAACATTATGCAGTGCCTATTGGTCTGCATGTGTCATATAGTTAGATTTGCCGCTTTGTTTTTCACATATATTTCCAACTCTTGGGACATTTAACGCTACTAAACAACAAATGGCTATTTGGTATTCATGTGTGGACATCTTGAATAGATTAAGTAATTTTCAAAATTCATTTACTTTGAAGCATAATAGCTAAAATCTATTTTGATGTCTTTTTTATTTCATTACCTTGCGTAATGTTGTTCATTCTACTAAATAATCATGTGGCTCTTCTTCTGTTTTGTGCAAAAAAAAAAATAATTAATAATATAAAACTTCAAATATTTGTATTATTTGCTTGGAGATTTCTTGACGGTTTTAAATTATGCAGTGTATAGAATAAAACAAAGGTATAAAGAATTCCTTTTATTTTCAATATAATCCAATTTCATTTTATATAGTGGTAAAAATCAGATTTTATAGTATTGCATTGGTTTTGGGGGTTTTGTGGGCTTAAATTGTTGGAGCATCTTAACTTAAATGTTTTTTTCTCACTCCCCTCTGCTACTTAAATTTGCAGAGGCGCCTTGATGCTACAGTAGTGTAAACAATGGAAATGGGTTTTCTTTATAGACAATAAAAAATTTTTATTAAGGAAACATGAAGGTGCAGGAAAGTAAATTTTTCAAAAATTTTCAAACAAAAAAAAACATACTAAACGTTATTGTAACAGTAAACTGCCCCTTTAATGGATTCTTTTAAGAATTTACTAAAATTATAGAAAAAAGTTTATTATTGGAATGTTGCATACCTAAGCTGCCATTATAGAGGAGTTAAAAGGAGAATTGCTCCATAACATTCAGTTAGGATATAGGTGCCAATATATAAAAAAAAAGTTTAAGGGGTGTGTTGGCACTGGGCAATTGTGGCATACAGCATTTTCCAAAAAAAGGCCATATTGGGGCATAGTACAGATTTCAGCACCACTGCAGGGCCATGGGGCATACACCAGCAAGCCTTTTGTACCTAGCTGATCCCACTGATTTTAGGTCCTACTACTCCTGAACTTTGACTGCCCTGCACTGTGCCTTGACTTGGACGTGAACTTGATGTTTTCAGTTTTGCCTGTTCCAAGTACAGGTATGGGATCCCTTATCCGGAAACCCGTTATCCAGAAAGCTCCGAATTACAGAAAGCCCATCTCCCATAGACTCCATTTTAATCAAATAATTCAGAATTTTAAAACTGATTTCCTTTTTCACTGTAGAAATAAAACAGTACCTTGTAATTGATCCCAACTAAGATATAAATAATCCTTATTGGATGCAAAACAAGCCTATTGGGTTTAATTAATATTTTATTGATTTTTTTAGTAGACTTAAGGTATGGAGATCCAAATTACAGAAAGACCCCTTATCCGGAATACCCTTGGTCCCGAGCATTCTGGATAATGGGTCCTATACCTGTACCAACCCTGCCTATCCTGCAGTTCCCAGTAACAGCGTTGCAAACTTGCCTTTCTAACCTGATACCAGGTTCTGGTATCAGGCATCTGTCCTGCCTGTTTAAAATATGCACTAGGACCTGGGGTTTTCCAGTTTTTCTGTAATATGGATCTCTATACCTTGAGTCTCTTAAAAAATCATTTAAACATCAACTAAACCCAATAGGATTGTTTTGTCTTTCAATAAGGATTAATTATATCTTAGTTAGGATCAAGTACAAGGTACTTGATGCTTTCCTGTAATTCAGAGCTTTTTGGATAATGGGATTCCAGATATCAGATCCCATACCTGTACTGTACCAAAACTTTAGTTAACTTCTAAACCTTTCAGCTTTGTACATTGTAAAGCTTATATAGTGTTTTTATTTGCAGAATGTTTCACTCATGACAGATCATAAATGTGGTCATAAAGAACACATTCACATTCTCAAGTTATCTCTTAACATTGGGTCAAGCTTTGGCCACTATAAATAATGTGTAAATAATAGTGTGTCAGCACTACCTAGACCAGTGCAATCATATAACTGTGGCCCCTTACTAAAAAGCTAACGTTGTAAAGTTGTGCTGGGAGAAGACTGGTAACAGCACAGCTTCTGCAGGCAGTAGTTTGAAAGGGGTTACAAAATGTATAGCTTTTGTTACAATTTCCTAGAAGAAAGAGGTTTTCTTCGAAAAGCATAGTCCAATTCCCATTACTTTCTCGGCAGAAATGACACAGACGCATGTGAAAACCAAGGTGATTAATCACTCATGTACCCTAGAATAGAGCAAACACGTTTTTTTGCCACGTTTGTCTTTGCCCTTAGACTATTCTAGGCAAATTGTCACCTCTACTTGTGCATTCAGAAACATATACGCTTACCTTCCTATGGGACATTAGGCTAAAGTATGACATCTTGTACTCAAAAGTCTCATTTAGTTGGTTCCCTTCAAGCTACTGGACCCTATAAACACTAGGCAAATAAGACAAGAGCTACTTTCAGCATGATATTCAGCAGAATCATAAAAAAGGCTTCGGTTTGCTAATGTGAATCTCAGTGAATAATGTACAGACAAGGCGATACAGGGATAGAGATAAGCATAGTATACATTTCGTTCTTCATCCATTTGTGAATTGCAGCCTGTTTTTCCCTAGGATACAGCCAGTTTTATTGCTGAGTTTATTGCTACCTTGTAGCAAAGCAAACATTCACCTGCCATTATCATGCCAGCCTCGCAGTACGGTGTCTGATTTCCTGCTTCTGCCATGTTTACCACTGCAAAATTTATAGTTTACAGGGAAAACATTCATTGGTTATAAGTTACATCTTCATTTTTTTCTTTACAAGACCGTAAAAAGCGCATAGAGTATTATGTGCACATAACATCACATTCAATTCCTTCTGTCCATATTGACATTTCCAAATATGTGTGGGATATAAACCCTCCATTTTTATTGTACCACCATCAGTGCTTGCCCTTAAGATATCAGTATGCCATATAGCTGTATTTAAATTAGCAGGGACAAAAATAGGTCACCCTTTAGAAATAGCATATCTTACATTTGATAAGGTGATCTTATACTTGATAAGGTGAAAGTTTCAAACAGCCTCTTATGAATCTAATGCAGTGCTGTCCAACTGACGGCCCGGGGGCCGCATGCGGCCCGCGACCCCCCTCTGTGTGGCCCCCCACCTGTCTGGCTGCTTTGATGGCTTACCTTTGAGTAAGCATTAAATGGTATCAGTACTGAGATTAACTGGCCCCCTGCATGGTTCTCACCTCAGATTCAGGCTGTAAACCCTCTGTATTGTTTAAAAATGTAATCCCCTGTGTTGTTCACACCTTTTAGTTTCTGCATTGTTCACCCCCTGCAGTGTTCACACCTCAGGCTCAGACTGTAATCACTCCCATTGTTCACTTCTTCACACCTCAGACATAGGTACTGTAGGCAGAGTATGGCACATACAGCCAGCATAGGGCAGGTAGAGTATAGCACACACAGGCAGCATAGGTCAGGGAGGGTATGGCACACACAGTCAGGGTAGGGCAGGCAGAGTATGGCACACACAGTCAGGGTAGGGCAGGCAGAGTATGGCACACACAGGAAGGGTAGGGCAGGCAGAGTATGGCACACACAGTCAGGGTAGGGCAGGCAGAGTATGGCACACACAGGAAGGGTAGGGCAGGCAGAGTATGGCACACAGAGGCAGCATAGGGAAGGCAGAGTATGGCACACACAGACAGCATAGGACAGGCAGAGTGCTGCCTGTGTGTGCCATACTCTGCTTGCCCTATGCTGCTTGTGGGAGGTGAACCTGGCAGGGGTTTGTTGTGGGAGTTTGTTAGTGTAATGTTGTTCCATCCATCCCTGTATGAATGTTAACTGTTCCTTTTAATATGCATTAGCAGCTTAGCACTGGGTGGAGTAATGAGAAAGGTTGGGACACAGGAAGTGGAAGCGAAGGGGAGGGGACACACTGTGTGGAGAGAGCAGCCATGAATAAAGCTGAGTTCTACCCTGCTATCTAAGATCTCCATGTGGGTTTTCTAGTTCTGCTTCACCCGTGTACCAGGTTATCACAACTATGAAAAGATATGCTGATCAGAGTGGTCATCATGGGAAAATGATAACAATGAAGGTTGGTGATTGGGTCCTGGTCAAGAGGATGAAACCTGCTAAAAAAATTATCCTCACCATATCAGCCTGAACCGTATCCGGTTACCAAAGTCAAGGGTACAATGGTCACTGCTCATCGAAATGGCCAACAAGTAACCAGAAATATATCCCACTTCAAGAGACTTCAAGGTTATGATGGTGGAACAGACCAAGAGGATTATAGTGATGATGGACAGTTGGACACCAGTTCAACTCCAGACACCCCCGGAGATCTGTCAGCTGCAGTACCACCGCCAACTCAAGCACCAACAGTTCCAGAGAATTCACAGACTGGAATAGCACAACGCTATCCAAAGAGAGCAAATCGAAGACTGCCGGGCCATCTCAAAGATTTTATTTTTCAGTAAAGCATGAGGCATTCTGCCTCCCATACCTTTATGTACTCTGTTGCAGTTCACTTTGTTGTTTTGAAAGGTGGGGAGGGATGTAATGTTGTTCCATCCATCCCTGTATGAATGTTAACTGTTCCTTTTAATATGCATTAGCAGCTTAGCACTGGGTGGAGTAATGAGAAAGGTTGGGACACAGGAAGTGGAAGCGAAGGGGAGGGGACACACTGTGTGGAGAGAGCAGCCATGAATAAAGCTGAGTTCTACCCTGCTATCTAAGATCTCCATGTGGGTTTTCTAGTTCTGCTTCACCCGTGTACCAGGTTATCACAGTTAGCAGTTGGAAATAGCCATTAAATGGTCCCAAACGTGTGTAATTATGTACTGGGGGTTGCTCTGCTATCCACAGGGGAGCAGGAGGCATATGGAATTTAAGGGTTTATCTTAATATGACATAATTCTTTCACATATGAATGATGGTTGATATCCCCACAGTAAGGACCAAGCATTTGGGATTTTGCTGCGCTACCACCATTGTGATAAAATAGGTGTGGTTTGAAGTGGGTGTGGTTTCAAAAAGGGGAGTGGCCAAAACGGGCTTCCATTAGCGGCCCTCCACCATGTATGCTAGAGAAATTCCGGCCCTCGGCACCGTAGAAGTTGGACAGCACTGATCTAATGTTATATCCACATAAAGATATTCAAAGGAATTGCTTTGTATCTGGGTAGCAGAGTAGCAGGAATATATATGTTGCTGTGCACATTACAGTGCGTTCTCTAGCTTCCCATCGGTTCCTCCTATAACTGTCTCACATGATTCAAACTTAATTCCTGCTAGATAAAGTAAATGATGTTCTATGCCTGTCCTATTTTTCCATGCTCTCCGAGAGCAGAAAGCTAAATAAAGATAGCTTGAGATGTACTGTATCAGAGGTACTGTGTCTTTTCAGCTAGAATATTTATTGAGTTGTTTTGCTGGTGGTCTACACCGAACATCTTTCATGCCTAAGCTATTCTTATTTAAGTATTCATTTAACGTTTGCAGTGAATCAGCCCTTTTTCTTCATAGACCAGCCGGAAAAAAGACAAACATGAGCAATTACTTTAAATCATGTGCTTTGTGCGCCATGCTAAACCCTTTAAAGTGTAATTGTCTTATTCAGAACTAAACATTATCTTTTAATTATGTTGGTTTTATAGATGTTCAAAACATGAAAGAAAGAAAGTTAGAAGAACAGTATTAAATTAGGTATTGTTCCCCTCCATTTCGTGTGTAGTACCATAAATAGTATATATATCATTTTGTTTCCTTTACTCATTTAAAACTAAGTTTTTTTTTATAATCACAATAAAAATATGACATTAAAAGTAAGTGGTATCATGAACGTCTTAATGTCAACTAGCATGATAATTTTTGGTAACATTATATGATGGAGACTTTCTGAGGAGCAATTTTAAAATGCTATGTATGTACCATTTGATGCTTCCCACTAAATATGAGTTCCTCTCAGTTGTATATTTCATTATAATAATCATTAGCCAAAGGCTACTCCCATTCCTTGGGGTATTGCCTATTGTCAATATGTAAGCTCCACCATTTTGGTCACCACAACTCAAAATATCATTGTTGGATAATAATGGATAATATAATGTACCTGCCTAGAACCCATGTACCCAACTAGCAGCTGACTTTCACTTATGCTCCCCTTCTTGCCTTTTGTCCTTGATCATATCATGGCACTTACTTGCTCCCCCATGCTACCCTTTAAAGGTACAGTTTATTGTAAAAATTAAACTAGTACAATATTAAGATGGTATATTGTACTAGTGGATAACTGTATATTTCACTGTCAGCTGGGACACATCATGTCCCATAGAGAAAATCAACTTCTTTTTGTTATTTATATTTATATATATATTATCTTTAAATGGCTTTCTAATGTTTCATTATTCCAAACATGGGGCAATGTTTTGAAACAAAAGAAAAGAAGATTGCTCTACTATTGCTTGGATGCAAGTGACATTTCACCTTAATTATTTCATTTTCTGTACACTTCTAATAAATGATATATATTGAAACTCTTGTGAAGATGTTGCATTTGTGACTAATGCAACATTTAATGAGATATTTCTTTCCAAATAATAAATATTGATTACAGGTAACCCATTTAAAATCATGCTATATGAAAAAGTCTGACAAAGGGATGTACATTTTTAAGAAAATGATCCTTCAGTTCCCTGTGTCTTTTCATTTCAAGGTCTCCTATCTCCTTTTCAGTTATCTTCACCACTTTTTTCTTATAGTACAGGCATATTTCTTTTCTCTGTCTTCCTTTGGGCCATTAGCATTCATTTTTCCTCTCCCTTTATGCCATTCTCTTATCATTTCCCACAACCATGTAGTTTTCTTCTTCATTTCCATCTCCCGACTCCCGTATGCAATTCTTCCATTGTGCAGTTCTTACCTATCCCTTATCTTATTTTCTTCTTCTTTTTTCCTACTCACTTTCCATGGGTCATTTCCTGCTCTGCCACATTTTAATTTTCTCCTCCTTTCCAAACATGCCATTCTCACCACCTTTCCCCCCCATTCCCATTTGCCAATTTAGTTCCCTCCTTCCCCAGGTCCTTCCTTTCTCCCTTTCCCCTCTCCTCATGCACTTTGCTTTTCTTTTCTCATTTTCTTCCCAATCCCCCTCCCGCTTCTCCCAATGGCATTTTCATCTTTTATGTACCCCCCTCTTTTATGTACTTATTACTTTCCTTAATGAGTCTTGCAAGCACCAAGTAACTTGTTTCTAAGAGCAGCACACTTTGATTCATAAGCACACTACCTTATGTTTTATAAGCAGTGAACAAAGTTCTCACTTTAAAACCTGGGGGCCCCAATAGTTTGGTGGGTAAATTAAAGAGGGCTGCATTTAATTCCCCTTTTGCATGCACAGATAAGACCAACAGCAGCCATGCACTTAGTAGAAGAAACAGTGGAGTAAAGTCTGTGTTATTATTATAATAGAAGCTCAGACAGGATAATGTTAACTTTTGTTCACTCCTAAAACTAAACGCTTATAATTGGTTGGATCAAAGGACTGGGGACACTATGATGGGGACAGAGTCCCACAATATGTGAGTCCCACAAAATGTCCTGCCCCAGAAAATCGGAATGGATGGTAACCTTTTACTATGGTCTGAATGCCATAACAAGCCATAAATAATAGAACTGCTATTCTGTGAGAAACAGGAAAGAGGCATAAGGATCTGATTAAACATTCATAAGTAAAATAAAAAGTGAATTTATTGTTTTGAAGATTTCAACCACTAACTTTGTGTTCTTTAACAAAGTTTTGATAATAGTTTCTCTTTAACTTTGCTCTACCTGTACATTTCAACTTAAAAAAAGACAGAACAGATTGTTAATTTATTGCAGACTCTATTGGTACTCAAAAAGTAAAACTTTTTATCTGAGCAGATGCCGAGCAGTCTAAAATAAGAGCACACAACTGAGAGCAAAGTAACAGCAGAACTCAATGTATTAGGACCATGCAGAGCGCAGAACTATAGAATTACAGTGCGTAAGTGTGAATGCCTTTCTCTCTTTAAAAGGTTAGTTTGAAATACTTTTCAGACACCTCAGAAAAGTGTCATTCTTTTCTTATCATTGCACTTAAAACAGACTAGTTCAGAAATAATGAAGGTTCCTGTATTTTTCTTGGTATCATAACTACTGAATAGCGCTTTGCTGACTTCTGGCTTTCTTGAAGAAAATCAAATCACTATAAAGCCTGCAGACATGACAGTGAGTTCTGTGGAAGCCAATGTCAAAGTTATCAAAATATCATACAGGCAGACACAATGAATGCGCCTTTGTGTAAAACCAAACAATTTGTATTTGGAACCGCTTCTGAAAACACTGTCAGCAGCTGTAAAATAATTTTACAAACAGACAAAAAGGAATCTTGTTGTGTTTTCCTTACCATCACTGTTATAACCATGATTATCTGTAGCATTATAGAAACAATGTACTATCAACAGAGTGTTTTCTAGGAGGCTGCAAAAAAGTAATGTCACCATATTCTGTTATTGGCCTAAATACTGATTACTGTAGCAGTATAGCTGGAGTAATTTATTTCTTAAATTTGATATACAGTGTGAGGTATTAATGGCAAACAGTACACACAAAATATTACTAAAATACATTTTCCCATTGTTAATCTCTGTATCTGATTTGTATCAGGGATTAAATTAAACTATACCCAGGAACAATGTAGGACTCAATAAAAATATATTGCATAAAACAGCTCATATGTAAAATCCTACTTTATATAAATAAACCATTTTCATACACATATACATTTTAGTAATAAGTGCCATTGGTTAATCCTAAATACAAAATATCCATTTTAAGTACTAAGGGCTGCCCCTTGGGGTCATATGATTCACAGTGCATATCAAGGGCACATATACACACCAAGGGCACTTATACATGTAAGGTTACATCAGCCAATTAATGGACAGAATTCTGTCTTCCCACACTTCTTCCTGTTACAGTTAGAGCTGCATTATTTCCTTTCAGGTGATCTCTGAGGGACCACACAGCCCATCACTAAATGGCAATTCAAGGGAAAAGATTCCAGTTGGTACAATTCTTTAATTGGCCACTTTAAATGATATAAACTATCTGTTGGTTAAGTATTCATTTTCTAGTTTTCTTTTAACAATCTGGATTCATGTTAGTGCTTAGCCATACTACTATGCTAACACTCCATTTAAATGATGTTTTGTGTGCTTTAATGTATCAACAATTTGCAGTTATAAGGCTGGTCAGTATAATATTTCTCTTTAGTAAAATAAATAAATAAAAATTCAGGGAGGTAGAACAAAGTATATAGCAGTGGTGAATTACTAGTGTTTCTATCTGAATCAACAGCTATACAGTGGTATTTATTTATTGATATCCTACAATATGAACATTATTGCCTATAGTGTTTTTTTTTGTACTTTTCAAGCCTTTGTTTTTTATTACTTCAGTGAATCATATATGTGCATGTATATGCAAAGGTAGCAACCATTGTAAATTAATCTTCAGGACTGGTAATCCTAAGCATTCTATAGTAAATACTTTTATTATTCTTACTGCTGTAGACTGACAAATAACCTGTAACTGATTATTGGTTACTATGGGTAGACCCCATGTTATTGGAAGCCTCTTTTCATATAAGCCTAAAGCACTTTTATACTATACAGTATATTTTCTCAACCACCATGGAAACAGTACCTTGCAAGGAAGAATGGTATACCACCAATAGTGGACTCAAGGGGGCTGATTTACTAAGACACAAATTCGAATCCGAATTGGAAAAATTCCGATTGGAAAACGAACATTTTGCGACTTTTTCGTATTTTTTGCGATTTTTTCGGCACCTTTACAACTTTTCGGAAATTGTCGCAACTTTTTCATAACCATTACGACTTGCGCGAAAAGTCGCGAATTTCTCGTAGCCATTACGATTCGCTCGTATCTTGTCGCGACTTTTTCGTATTGAGCACTCGTAAGCGGCGGGCGAAACTTTCAGACTTAGCATGATTTTGGAAGCCTCCCATAGGACTCAATGGCACCCTGCAGCTCCAACCTGGCCCAAGAAAAGTCACCATGCTAAAGCTTGAATGAATCCGAATCTTTCGTACTCGGCGCGAAAGCTGCGAAAAAGTTGCGACTTTTCGCGCAATTCGTAACGGCTACTAAAAAGTCGTGTCATTTTGCGAAACATTCGTAATGGCTATGAAAAAGTCGCGACAATTTTCCGAAAAATCACAAAATACCGATCATTACGAAAAAAACGCATTCGGACGCCGTTGGTAACGTTCGTGGGTAAGTAAATGTGCCCCAAGGTGTGGAGCTATTTTACCCAACTAAGCCACTCTACTCTTGCAGCATAAACTAGAATCAAGTGCTTGGGTTAAACAATATAGGTTTTATCTTGAATCTTTTGTATTTAGTGTGTTTGATGTTTTAATAAGTCCAGCAATAATTGCTGCCCTGTTTTAATGGATTTGGCAGCACACCAAAGTGATACATCTTTATTAGAACAGATTGAAAAGCTTCTCTACGACTTAGGTAATTGGTGTTCTCCAGAAATCTTTTCCTTAGAGATGGTGTCTAGTGCACCACAAAATGTACATTATTGTTTTTAGAAAAAGCTTTATAAATCTAATGCTTTGGGGGGATGGGGCTTACAGGCTAGCCACTTTATATAGATTTAGATACATTGCTATATGGTTGTTTTTTTAGGGTTATACTGCATGGAGAATCCCTGTTACTGTTTTGGTATATACAGTCATTTTTTGTACAGCACTGCGGAATATGTTGGTGCTTTATAAATATATGTAATTAATAAAAACAGCAGAAATAATAATATTTACACAAGTACACACACTAAAGTCACTACACAGGCTAGAAAGTTAATATGTATAAGAGACTGTCAGGGCTACTGCACAGAAGCAGCTCTAAGGAGAAATTGCCTCTGCTGTTTAATATAAATAAATTACAACTTTGCCATTTTCATCATGGATAGGGTAAGGAGTATCATTATATTTTTTGACAATATCCTGTACTTGCAGGAAACACAGGGATGTAAGAACATCAGTGCAATGCTTTCCCCTCAGGAGTATACAATTTGCATGAGATACTATTCTCATATATTGCTATACTAACCTGGTTTATACTAAGGAGTTCATAGAGCTTCCTCATTAACAGAATCAAGGGATACCTTTTTAAATAACACTTTTGTTTTCTGATACAATAGGATAAGTTTGGGTATTAGAAATAATTACTGTATAATATAATCATAATATACACTATCCAATTCTTTGTTTTTTAACAAAGAAAGAACAAACATGAGTTTTATTTAAAAACAAAATGATATATGATAGCACAAGTGTTATTACAATGTAGATATTGTACATTGCCTTTTTATTTTGTAACAGATGAATAGGAAAAGAGAGAAAACTGCATTTTATCTTGTTTCTTGCTGAATTGTGTACTGATGTGAGGGAAATCCAATGAATATGAAATTATGTTGAGTATTCACTGTGCCAGAAAAATTGATGTCTAAGACTTTTGCCTTAAAAAAAAAAAAATATAAACAGGGTAGCGCCAAAATGCTTAGTAAGCTCTGTGATTCCCAATTAGGTACAGCGAAAAGCTTGTAAAGAAACTCAGCATCTCTGTGCTGTCACTTTAAATCACAGCTTGCGACATGATAAAGCTGATGCCAGTGGCTTTATGGACCTTCACACCACTAAATGAGTTTGCTTATCAAGCATGGAATGAAATGTTTCTTTGCCTCACTAACAGTGTTTACAATTCGGTTCTTCTCATCTACGGGAATCCGCAGTGCAGCTGTAGGATGTTCACAGGAGATAGTATCACAATGAAGAGGTGCTGTGGCCGGCCACCCTCTACTCAAATAGGCTTTATGTGAAGTGAAGGCTTTGAGAGATTAGCTTCGGAAATCTGTTATGCGCCCAAGTGAATGCTAAGAGGAACTCAGCAGATTATTTTCTATCTGACAGATGTGGCATTAATCAGCTGTACTGAATGCATCTGTTGAGAAGTTGGCAAAAGTCAAACAATTTAGATAGTCAGGTTGTGCAATGAGGGCAGTGGTAACCATCCTGCCAAGTCAGGTTTGCTTAATATCATCTATACAGGCGTTGAAACTTACTCAGTTTCTCTTCTGTTGTATAAGGAACCCTAATTTCTAGCTAAAGTCTTTAATTCATGTTGACATTAATAGTGGAGCTACAGTGGATATACAAATATAATAGTGGAAATACAAAGTGTATTTCATATGTTTAATAGTGGTTGGTTTCTTGCTAAGGAGAATAGGGCATTTGTTGTTATAAATGGCAAATTGTAAATGGCATATTATTGTTCTGTGTAGCAATACCTTGATTTTTATTCTCTCTCTCTCTGTCTCTCTGTCTCTCTCTCTCTCTCTCTCTCTCTCTCTCTCTTTCTCTCTCTTTCTCTCTCTTTCTCTCTCTTTCTCTCTCTTTCTCTCTCTTTCTCTCTCTTTCTCTCTCTTTCTCTCTCTTTCTCTCTCTCTCTTTCTCTCTCTTTCTCTCTCTTTCTCTCTCTTTTAGAGAACTAGCCGGGTTGAATACTGGGATATGTAGTGTATAATATCTTATCTTATATAGATGTCAGCTAAAAAGCCATAATTTATATAGATTTTTTTTCAAGCAGCCACCTTTTGTATTGGTGACAGACTCTTCCCTTTTACTACCCTTTGACCAAATAGTAGCACTTTAAATAGCCTAACCTTGAAGGAATATTCTCATTACATATTTTACTACTTTGGAAATAATTTAGATTTTTTCTTTTACTGCAGATTTTCTTGTGATAGATATTAATATTATTCCTTTCTATTCCCTGGCAAAAATTTGCAGTCCACTCGTTTTTTGTGACCTGCAACATGATGTGACCAACAACCTTCATATTATTATTAACATTTATTTATAAAACGCCAACATATTCCGCAGCGCTGTACAATAAGTGGGTTTCATACATTGGACATACAGAGTAACATATAAAGCAATCAATAACCGATACAAGAGGTGAAGAGGGCCCTGCCCAAAAGAGCTTACAATCTACAAGTAGGCTTTTGTCGCATAGTCTGAGTTTACCTATTTCATGAAAGACTATGTTAAAAACATTTGACTTTTGGAAAACTTGGTATTACTCAGATAAAAATCTATCCACTCAATGCATTCTTATCTATCCTCCGCTATACTGATTCATATGTTCTTTCCTATTTACATCTGCCACTTCAAGTGACAAGGAAGATTATGAGAAGCCAGTTTAACTATTCAGAACATTAATAAGCTTCTGTGTACCTTTGAGCTGTAATTTCTAATTAGTGGCAAGAGAATGCCTATTGGAACAATATACTCAAAAAATCACACTATTTAAATTTGCCAGAGGGGACTTGTATGCACCTTTGAAATTATTTTAATTATGAAAATAAGACTTCTTGGAATGTTTCCAGTTCTCATGACAGCTTCTCAGAAAAAGAACCCAAAACATTTTTTACAGCTCATTGCAGGAGATGTGTGTTTGAAAAGTTTGCACAGAGATTGACAGCTGTTATGACTGCATACAAGATTCTATTATTTATTTATTTTTATTGTTAGACACAAAATCTGTACAATTACAATTACACCATATCTACTTCTGATGTCAGTGATGCTTTGTTTCTTTAAAGCACTTTGGAATATGTTAACACTCCATAAAATAAGAATAATAACAATGCCTTTCCACTTTTACCTACAATGCTTAAAGGAACAGTAACATCAACAAATGAAAATGTTGGTAATTCAAATATATTGTGCTATTGCCCTGCACTGGTAAAAGTGGTGTGTTTGGTTTCGAAAAAAGAAGAAAAGGCACAGATGATAACAGATATAATATCATTGTAATCTACAGGACCTATTTGTTATCTATTATGTAACATGTGCCTTTTCTCCTTTTTTCCAGCTTGAATGGCTGCCCCCATGGCTACATTATTATGTATTAATTACTTTCATAATTTGGTGTTACTGTTCCTTTAAAGTGGTATATTGAAATACCCAATGAGTTAAAGGAACCTTAATACACAATATAACATTCTACATATGCATTTAACATACTGTACAATTAGCCAGTCATTTGAAAAAACAGGTATGGAATTGGTTATCTGGAAACCTGTTATCCAAAAGGCATTGTACAGGTATAGGACCCATTATCCAGAATAAGGGGTCCTTCCGTAGTTTGGATCTCCATACCTAATGTCTACTAAAAAATCAAGAAAACATTAAACCCAATAGGATTGTTTTGCATCCAATAAGGATTATTTATATCTTAATTGAGATCAGTTACAAGGTACTGTTTTATTATTACAGAGAAAAAGGAAATCAGTTTTAAAATTCAGAATTATTTGATTAAAATGGAGTCTATGGGAGGCAGGCTTTCCGTAATTCTGAGCTTTCTGGATACCGGGTTTCTGGATAAGGGATCCCTTACCTGTACTTAATCCCAACCAAAATATAATTAATGCTTATTGAAGGCAAAATAATTCTGTCCAGTTTATTTAATGTTTAAAGTAGAAAGAAAGGTAAAAACTAAGTAAGCTTTATCAGAAAGTTCTATGTAAAAACAGCCATAAGCACTCACAGAAATGCTGCACTAACTTCTCTGTCAAAAGATTTCTCTATTTCTGTAATTCATGTGCCACAGACACGCAGCTTTCTCCTCTCTCCTGCTCCCCCCTCCCTCAAGAATGCAAATAACTCACTCCCCCCCTTAGGAATGTGGATCTGAGCCAATCAGCAGGAAGTTGACTCAGGGGCATATTCATCAAATCATGAGTTCGAATCCCGAAAATTCGGATTGGATACGATAATTTCTGATGATCGCAAATATCACGAAAATGCTTACGAAAAAAACGAACGATCGTAAACAGCGGGAAAACCTTTCCGACTTTGATCCTTCTGTGCATGATTTTGGAAGCCTCCCACAGGACTCAATGGCACTCTGCAGCTCCAACCTGGCCCAAGGAAAGTCATGATAACGAAGCTTGAATGAATCTGAAACTTTCGTACTCGGTGTGACAATATGATTTTGTCGGACAAATTTTGTCGCAAAGTACGAAAAAGTCGCGCAAGGTACGAAATTGTCGCAGAAAATACTCTTAGTACGAAAAAGTCGCATTCGGAGCGTTCGTACATTAATAAATGTACCCCATAGTCTTACTAACTGAGCATGTTCACTTGGTCTGGGTGTCTGTGCAGGAGCAAAGCATTATGGGAACTTTCTTTACACAGCTCAAGATTTTTTCTTCCTGTTTGGCTTCTGATCTTCTGAACGGGAGAAATATGGGGAGACTTAAGGGCACTATTGCGACAACTGAAGGTATGCCTGCAGCTTGATATTAACTCTTTACTAGCCTTTCATTCTCCTTTAAATTACTAGTAGACCATTTATAGCGATTTAAATTATGGAAAAATCCCTTATCTGGAAAACCCCAGGTCCTGAGCATTCTGGATAACAGGTCCCATACCTGTACTTACCTGAGAAACTATGGCTTTCTTTTGCCCAGGTTACCAATATCTAGTATCTAAATATCAACAAAGATGGTGAATTAAAGACTATTGTAACTGGTCCTGCAAGTAGAACTGTGTTGGGAAATCATACGCAGGGCAAGCACTGTATTCAACGTAACATACAGTAGTGCAATATGCAATAAATCATTTCCCGCTAAAGTGAATGGTCTTCACTTGCAGCATGTTGACTTTTATATTTATTGTTTTATTTCTGCACACATTTAAATGTAAATGTATTATGTACATTTTAAATGAGGGAAAACTTGACTATAGCTAAAACAAACTTCGTTTTAAATACATCTTTAAAATATAACACCTCTCTACCTTTGCAGTGTTTAAAAAGTTATGTACTTGCTTAGCATACTTTTTCGATACAACGTTGGCATATAATGTTGATTCTTTATGCTTAGACATTTATTAAAATAGGAAGATGATATCTAAATGAATACTTTTGTTTTCTAAATTCAAAAGAAATAAACGTGTTGGTGTTACATGTACTGTACATGCTTTATAGCATTCATTATATGATATATTATATAAAGTCTATATGCCTCTTTGCAGAAGAAATTTTTTATTGATGTTCTATTTTAACTTCTACATAAGAAGAGTCTCACTTTCACTTTTGTGTTTGGCAATACCATTTAAGAAGACGATCACGAATAAAGAACTCCACTTCCTTAAATCCCCACTTTTCAGTGTAATCACCTGTAATTTATCAAATAAAATACTGTTAGGGGCTGATTTACTAACCCACGAATCCGACCCGAATTGGAAAAGTTCCGACTTGAAAACAAACATTTTGCGACTTTTTCGTATTTTTTGCGATTTTTTCGGCGTCTTTACGAATTTTTCGTTACCAATACGATTTTTGCGTAAAAACGCGAGTTTTTTGTAGCCATTACGAAAGTTGCGTGAAATCGCCCGATTTTTCCGTAGCGTTAAAACTTACGCGAAAAGTTGCGCCTTTTTCGTAGCGTTAAAACTTAAAAGGTGCAAAGTTTCACTTAAGTTTTAACGCTACGAAAAAAGCGCAACTTTTTGCGCAACTTTTAACGCTACGAAAAATCGCCAGATTTTATGCAACTTTCGTAATGGCTACGAAAAACTCGCGTTTTTACGCAAAAATCACATTGGTAACGAAAAATTCGTAAAGACGCCGAAAAAATTGCAAAAAATACGAAAAAATCGCAAAATACCGATCATTACGAAAAAAACGCAATCGGACTCATTTCGACCCATTCGTGGGTTAGTAAATGTGCCCCTTAGTTTAGCAGCTTTGCCCTTGTCTCTGACTGAATACTCCTGGGTGCCTTGGTTATATGCTATTTTTGAAGTACAATGAAAGTTACAAGTCATGTGACAGGTATGTAATGATTCCGAGCAAATTCCAAGTGGCAATAAGCTACTTTTGGAGATATATTTTACATGGTTTTGTGTGTAATTATACATGTATTTATTGCATTTATGTGTTATATGGTTATATTTATACAGTTGAAAATTGTTGTGTTATATGGTTATAATACACAAGAACCATGAGTAACCTATAAAATATATCCATAGAAGCACTGCTTATTGATGCTTTTAGTTATAATTGCTGCTTAGTAGTGTCACCTGTGTTGATTTGAAAATGTTGTATTACAAAAAATAATGTACCTAAGCTGTTGAATATGAGAATATTAAAAGCCACATAAGAGCCACATAAGAGTGTCATGCCTCTTTTCTTTCTTTCTGTAATGTAGTTATGGGTATAAAGTAGTATCATGTGAATTTGGTGATGGTTGCCAGAACACTCTGATCTTATTTTATATTGTTTACAACCTTAAAAAATACACAAAATACAGAATTAAACACTCTTTATTCTGTATGCCCATCAGAATCAGATTTCTCTGTTTCTACTTGTTATTGGTTAGCTAAAACCGTATGCTGTGCAAAAGAAACATTTCTTACCAGACAGGAAAAACTTTTATTTTTTTTAATTCTATATACTTGAAGTATACCAACCGTCTGTCAGAGTTGGTTTTCTTATTAGGTTTCTCTTAAATCCAGCAATAGCTAGCTTCAGATAAAAGAAAGGATATAAAAGAATTTGATCAGTGAGTAAATCCTAAATACCTTGGGAAACAATATAACATGCTGCAGGTCTCAAAGAAATAAAAAAAAAAAAAAATGGAATACAGCCATAAGAAGAGGTTGTCATGAAACATCTTTTAAAAACATAAGGTCTCTGCAGATATTCCCTTACGAATGTTCCTTTGTGCCAGTAGAAAATGGCAAGGTCACAACCCCTGCAGAGATTTACACTTTGTTGCTCGAGATTGGGAAATGGACAATATTTTCTTTTAATGTGATCACCAGCATAATTTGAGCTTAGTTCAAAGTAACTTGTGAAGTTTGAATGTGATAGTGATATTTACCACATGTATCATGTATGAAAATGTCATACAAAATTATATTTTATTCTATTTACAGTGTTACTTTATATGTCGCAGAAACAATTACATCTTGGACTTTTATATTACATCTTGCTTCCATTTAATACAAATTTCTACAATATTTAGTATTTATTTAGCAAATAAACCACAGGTTCTTAATGTACATCAATTCCAGGCTATTCAGTGCTATTCAGTTGCACTGTGTATTATGGTTGTAATTGATTAGTGCAGGGGGCTATGTTTGTGTATCTGACTATGCCATCTTGACTATTAGAGGGGGTGTAACCTGACTATAGAAGGGCAGATATTGTATGGGGATTTGGTCTCTATGAACAATTATCATTCAAATAATGCTCTTAATATCAAGGATGGGCAGTAGCAATATTTATTGTGGTTATAACTGATGAGGTCCATTTTTGTATTTCTGATTAGAGCATCTTGGGTGTTAGAGGGCTCTAAAGGTGCCCATGGAACATACTGGTTGTTGATTTTACATCTCTTGACTACATTTTCACTTAATCGGCTTCAAAAGACTGATAATAGGTTGCACTGTATATAAATTGAACTAGATATAAAATACTATAAGCCAGGTTATCATTATAATGCTTATCAGTCACCCTGATTTGTCCAAAGTTGTACCCTCACCTTTAAATCAAAAGCAAAATACTATGGAAAATCTCAAAGCACTTAAGCTTTGGTTAAACTTAAATTCACTGTTTTTATTCTATCCTATAAGTTATTGCTATATATTGCTTGGAATTTTAAGCCCTATTCACCTACAGTATTGCAGGTTTTATAAATAGTCCTTCCCACTCACACAGCTTGGGTGATTCCAGATCAGGCATCACAGCAGAAAATCTATTTAAAAAGTTGCATTACGTATTATTAAAGAATGTATTTTTTTATATTGCTATGCAAAGGTCAGTGATTAAAAGTAGGTTTCAAAATCTGATTTGTGTTGCAGGTTAGATATGATGTCAGTGTTCAAAAAAAAAAAAAAGGAAAACTTCTCATTTTATCCCATGAAAGAGTGGAGTATGTATTTTTTATAAAAAGGCAATAAAGCTCTGTATATGCAATTAGGGAGGGATATACACCAAATACTAACTTTAAACATAGCATGTATACTCATTTATTTGCAGCAATGTTTTTTTGTGCAGCCTAATTGTGTATCCAAATGGGTGATCCTTTTGACACACTTTCACTGATTCGCCAAAACGGGTGCAGCTGCATGTGCGTTTCGGGCACTATTATCTATAACTGCCTGGTGTCATTTACTCTGGTTCACCAACTAAACATTTCTTTAGCAAAGCTTGAGGACACTGGCAAACATGCTGTCTTATTTGCTTTGGCAAATGTAATGTATCTCCAAGCATTGCTGCATATCTTTCTACATTTGACCTGGTATTATAGCACAGAAGCACTAGTCTCCCAAGAAAACACCAATTCATTTCAGGCTATAATCATACCTGTGTACCAAAGAGAGCCTACTAACTACAAGAGAAAGCAATTTGTAACTGTTCCTGACATTTTGATGCAACAGATTTTCCAATTTAAAAATGTATATAAAAATTGTCATTGGCCTTGCAGGAATAAGACATACATTACTGCATCTATGAAGGTATATAAATAGGTTCCAATTAACCTATTTGCTAGAGCTCTTTTCATTTCAACTTATGATTAGCAGAAACAGGACACCGTGTAACCTTGTGCACTGCCAAAATGATGCAATAAGCATGTACTGTAATTCTGCCAGTTGTTTAAAAATTGCTATTATTTGCATAATTGTATTAGTTGCATATAATGAATACTTTATTTTCTATATTATAAAATCATGTCATTGATTTCTCATATTATATAAATGTTTCCTATCTTTAATCTACTCATAAGATGTATATATATATATATATATATATATATATATATATATATATATTTATAAAAGAGCTAATTTACTCATGCAAGTGCAGTGTGAAAATTGCTGTTTCAAACACAAATTGCCATGTTTTTGACCCACCCAAACAGCTTCCCTTATCTCCAGCATCATTATTTCTAACAGGGGGAATTGTACAAGCTGCAATGGTGTACAATACACATTGAAAAATTTTCCAGATGTTGTAATTCCTGCACTCGAAGGGAAAATGGTGTCTTCCTCCGATTGTTTAGGGAAATTGTATTTCAATGCAGCACAAATGTTAGAGTGGTAGCTCCAGGGTTTTGTAAGAAAGGTTATAAACCAAGAAACACTAGACTTAAAAGGAGATTGAACAAATCCAGAGGTAATTACCTGAAGATAACTGCAGCAACATAATATGTGGAAAACCCACAAAATTGCTGCTAGTTGATTCCCATGACAACAATTGATGGTGCAATAACCAGCCCCTAGCCTGTGATTGTCTCCCCAGTACACTACTGGGTAGCATTTAAAAGTGTTTCTAAGTAAAAATCAATGGTTATTGGCTACTTGCAGTGGTGTTCCTTCCCCTAAGTGAAAGCTGACCCATGGCGACCCATTGCATCTAAAGTTCTAATACTCAGTAGCTGCCAAAGCTCTTTGAAATCTGAGATTAGTGGGGTCATTTATGAATGCTGGGGTGGGCTGCAAAGTGCTAAAAACATATTTATTTTGATCTCCCATAGTCACAAGTCCTGTGTTTTCTAAAAGAACACAGAAATGCCTATATTTTCATACATGCATATTCAGGAGGGGCAGTCTGGGGGAAGTAGGCAATTTTCCCCTATTCTGTTTCCTATCAGCAGGTGCTTGGCGTAAAGGAGTCCTTTCCTTACAACTTGTCCAGTGACAGGTGGTGAGTACACGGCTGTCAACCAGCACATTTCTCTGTATGGATTTTTGACCTGGTGTGAGGTACAGATATAAGACTTGTTATCCAGAATGCTTGGGACCTGTGTTATTTCAGATAAGGGGTATTTCTGTAATTTGGACCTCCATACCTTAAATCTACCAAAAACGGATTTAAAGATGGATTAAACCCAATTGGATTGTTTTGCCTCCAATAAGGATTAATTTATTTTAGTGAAGATCAAGTACAAGGTACTGTTTTATTTTTAAAGAGAAAAAGGAAATCTTTATAAAGAAATGAGAATGTTTTATTAAAACAGAGTCTATGGGTGATGGCCCTACACATGATCTTGTCTTTGCACACTGGCCTGAAAATGCCTAATTCCAAGTGTTGTTGGTCTCTGTATTGTTTGTATTTAAACAGTAAAGTTCAGAACAGTACCTTAGGGCACACCCATCATAAGGGTCACTAAGGATTAAATGCCCATCATTTCAAATGCATCTCACAATTTATGCTTTTTTTTTTTACTTCTTTTCATGCCTAAAAATGTTAATGTGATTATACTGTACATGCACCATTATGTTTGCAATTTGGCAAGTGTTGGGAGCACATTGTTTGAATCTAAGACAGCTAACCGACCATAGGAGTTGTTGATTAAAAAAAAACAGAAGTGTAGAAATGAGGAGAAAGATAAGGTCACTAATACTCTATTGTACATTAAATATAAAATACATTTAGCTCTTATTTTAGCTTCCAGTTCCATGAGTAATTTTATCTCTGAAATTTACTACCTAGCTAATGGATTTTTGATAGAGTGAAATACAAATATGCTTAGCAATGCATTTTAAAAGTATGCAAAGATATAACATATATTTAAACACTTTGCCAGTAAACACTGGCAAGTTTACCCATGAAACATATATAAATTCTACCTGTGTCTGATTTTTTGCTAATATAAATTTTTAAAAAGACGTTCTTATTGCTCTAGTGAGACTGTGTAGAGTATATCATACGTTGTATAATTCCCTTGACTTTAAAACGAATTCATGCTTCATTTTTCAAGTGATTCATTTTCTAAGTGTCATCGTGCAAAGGTTAATCCTGAATCAGTTTAACTCGTCCCAGAAGGGTAAGGCGAAACAGTTTATTTTACTCTGAAATACTGTGCTTCATTGGATACCTAGTTCTTGATTTAAAGGTTACTGAACTTGTAATGTTTTCTAATACAAATGTACAATATGCAGTACCTTGAGTATATATGCTACTTTTCTTCTCTAAGCGTTGCTTGTATTTCACTGTACATTTTGTGAGGCACTGGCTGGAAGTCTCCTCAGCCTTGTAACTTTAATAAGCTTGACTAAGCTTCTGCTTCTTTTCCACCAACAGAATCTGCCATGACAACATCACCTGGCAGGGCATTCTACAACCTCACTGCCCTCATTGTAAAAAAACATCTATACTGCTTCAAATGAAACTTCAGTTCCTCAAGTCTAAAGGAGTGGCCTCTGGTGTGTTGATCTTTTCTATGGGAAAAAAGACCCCCTGATAGCTACAGTATCTATAATGTCCTCTAATGCAGGAAGGAAGTACTTTAAATATATATTCGAAAATCATCTTCTCCCAACAGACACAAATTGGTGCCTTGCACAACATAATTATCTCCTCACTTAGACAACTGGGAATATTATTGAATCAAACCCTTGTTCCTGGACACCTCTCTTTGGTCCTTATAACCCCAGAAAATTCCTGCCAAATGTTGCCACCAAGGGAGTACTTTTCTACCCACTGCTGCTTAACTTTTTTGTTCCAAACAGTTCTGCACACCTTCCCTGACTTCATCATGTAGGGGGGAGCAAGGTTGCAAGGCAACGATTTGCATATAACTGTGTTTTGGGGGGCATAAAATGGGGGGGGGGGATGAGTTAAGTAATACACAATGTGACAATATGACTTTGTGGGCGTGGAGTAAGGAGCTGACTGTGTGTGTTGGGAGAAGATGATTTTTGAATATATATTTAAAGTACTTCCTTCCTGCATTAGAGGACATTATAGATACTGTAGCTATCAAGGGGTCTTTTTTTTTTTACCATAGAAAAGATCAGCGCACCAGAGGCCATTCCTTTAGACTTGAGGAACTGAAGTTTCATTTGAAGCAGTATAGATGTTTTTTTACAATGAGGGCAATGATGTTGTTGAATGCCCTGCCAGGTGATGTTGTGATTGTAGATTCTTTTAATGACTTTAACAGTGGCTTGGATGAGTTCTTCCGTAAGGATAACATTCTATGTTATTGTGATCTTACGATCTACTGTCAGTTTAGTATAGGTATGTGTATAGTATGTGTATAGTATGTGTTGGGGTCATTTGGAAGGGTTGAACTTGATGGACTTTTGTCCTTTTTTGAATCCAGATTAACTAAGTAAATATGTAATTTGGTCGCAGTCAAGCTGCTATTGAAGCTATTTTGTACAGTAACATTGACAGCAGCCCTAAATGCAGTACACAATAAGGCACATACAAAGGCACAGACCTTAGTGTAGTAACTGGCACACCTGTTGGACATGCTCAATGGTCCAACAAATTTGGGCTTACACATTTACCCCACTACAGCTGCTACAAAGACAAATAATGCCCAACCCCTGGACAGTATTGCTGGGCTGACATCTTCCAAACATACCCAATCAACAAAGCAAATTAATTTCCCAAATCTGCACAGCTACAAGATGTGCTTTAGCCTCCACCTAGAAAGGCCCCCAACCTCAGATGGTAGAAAAGAAAATCTGGTGGATTGCGGCCAACAAAAAAATTACATACATGCTGGATGATAAGATGGACAAATACGACCAAATATGGAACCCTTGCATACATAGACTCTCCGAGGACACAAACAATCTCAACCGTTTGCCTTTTGAATCAGATAATACTTATTTAAAGAAAATTACACGGTGAGGACACACTAATATTATTATATCATCATATTATTATTGTTTATCATGTTTGTACATTTACTTTATTTCTACCTCCTTATTATTTTCCTCCTCTGCCCTCACATTCATCTACTCTCCCCCCCCCCCGCTTCTCCCATTCCTTACCTCTTCTTCCTTCCACCTAGACCCCTATACCAACACTCTTTCAAGCTCAGACCAATTAGGCTCACCCATGTGCCTCAGCTTATAAACATAAAGTGATTAAAAATGTATCTACATGGCATGCATGTTTCCATTAATATGTCTTGTGGTAAAATTTGGGAAACAATAAAAATAAAGTTTAAAAAAAAAATGAAGATTGCACTGTGGCAGCATGGATGAGCACCAAAGTCTCTTCCATCTGTATACAATCTTTAAAAAGCACAACCGAGAATTAATATTCTGTTTTACATATAGGAAAGTCACATCTGCATCTAAAAGAAAATGAAAAGTAATTAGGAAATGATCGAAATGCACAAAAAAAAGTTGATTAAGAAAACTTAGAAAAGTGTATGCTCTTTTTAATCCCTGTTGTCTACTGATTTCAGTTTTAAAATTAGAAAGTCCATTACTACAACCCAAAATGCAATAATGTTTTCAATAATTGCATCTTTACTTATGTGTTATGATGCTTGACCTGCCCTTAGAAGTAAATCATTTAATTAATCTCCTCTGTATTCATACCTGAAAATCATAATGACATCTCCATGCATAGTGTATAATTAACTGTAGCGAGTGCTCATTGACCTTCTTTGTACAAAGCATGCTATGGGTTGCAGATTTCACAAATGACATTATCGTAACATTTTAGAGGTGGTGTGGGGATCTATTTTTAAAGAAAACTTGTCTATACGGTAGTTGTTTGACAAACATGGCTAACTCAGAAGAACAACTAATCTTACACATGGCAACAAATCTGTTCTTTGTGAGTTAATTATTCACATCTATCGATCTATCTATTTATTATCTATTTATCTATATATCTATTGCGTATCAAAACACAAGTACATAGTGACACTGAAGTGCTGCAAAAAGAAAAAGGCGTATATCCTACAATGAGCCATTCAAAACCCTTATTTCAAATTGCTGTTCAGTTTAAAAACTGCGGTGCGCAAGAATCATCCAACTAACATGGACAACCTGAAAAGTCATTCCCAAACAGTGTGCAATGCTGAAAAAACATTATTTCTGAAGAAGTTGCTTATTCAAAATATTAATGTAAGGACTGAATACTTATGCAAACAACATCTTGATGATTTTTCTTAGCATAAATTAATGTCTTTAGGGATATGAGAATTTTTAGGCTTCATACGGATTTGTGACAAAATTTGTTTTCGAGAGGTCCAAAAATTTGGGGGCTTGACTTCGGGGGATTTGGAGTGAGAAAAAATACAAACACCCATTGACTGCAACGGGACTGGGGGGTACTATAGATGCATTGCATTACAGAGATGTATGCAACTTCTTTCAGTTCTTACATTTATAGACTAAGGCCTATTAAAAAATCAGTGAACAGCCTCTTTGAAATCTTTCAATACCTGCCACTCTGGTTGTCCAGAGGTTAATATTAAGGCTGCAGCATCCCCTTCTCTTCCTGTTACCCAATCGGCCACCTCCCTCTGTCTAGCACCCAGAGAAGTCATTGCTGGTTCCCATAGAAACTCAGCTCTAGCCGTCTGCTTCAATTTTTTTCTCCTAACCTCCTCTCCTGAGCTCAGCTCAAACAAAGGACCTGATTCACTAAAGTCCGAAATAAGGAGTGCTATTTATAGCATGCGTTAAAAATCTTATCACTTCTTATTTTTCGCTCGATTCACTAAAAGGACACTTGTCATAATTAAGAAGCGATGTTCTTGGCGTTATTTATCTTGCGACAACATATTTTCAAGCAATATATTACGCAGCGCACAACATATTACGCAGCACGTTGCTTGAAAATATGTCGTCGCAAGATAAATAACGCCAAGAACATCGCTTCTTAATTATGGCAAGTGTCCTTTTAGTGAATCGAACGCATGCTACTGTATAAATAGCACTCCTTATTCCGGACTTTAGTGAATCGGGCCCAAAGTGTTTTATCAAAGACAGTTCTGCCTGTAAAAATTTATCTGAAAAATACGTTGTTGGCACAGCGTTGCGTTTTGTGCTGTAAAGGGCAGAAATCACACTACATTTCTAAACTTGTGTAATAAACTGCTTTAAAACGTCCAGTGTCTACATGCCAATCAAGTCATGTAAAGGTTACAGCCGGTTCACATGCAAAGACAAAACGCCGCAGTAGTGGATACGGAATATATTATTGCTAGTGGAAAAGCATCGCTCAGGTGATTTTATTGCAATGCAATGTCACTACTATGTGTAACGTGTTTGGTGCACTACTATGCACAACAGCAAACAGCACTGGACACATTAAAGAACAGTAAGTTAAATTAAAAAAAAAAAAATTAATAAAAAAAAAAAGTGATCTCTGGTTGGTGCTGGGGGTGAACTACTAGGAGCAGCACACCAGTCCCCCACAGCTAGACTAATAGCACTGGGCCCTATAAATTACAGTAGCAAAGTAAAAAAACACAAATGAAAAAAAATGATGTGAATGTGTGGTTGGTGCTTAGTGCACTACTATGACCAGCACACCTGTCTCCAACACACACAGACGGAGCTGCAGTACACAATGAAAAGAAGAGTAACAGTAATCAGAAAATAAAAGCAGTCCTTACAAGGACTATTGGGTGACAGCAGATGAGCTCAGCAGGACAGCTGCCCACAGCAGCTACATACAGAGCAGTAGAAAGTAGATTACTAGTCAGCAAAGCTACCTAAACTGTCCCTCAAACCCCTGCACAGCTCTCTCCCTATGCTAACTCATCAAGCACACACTGGCAGAATGTAAAATGGCTGCTGGGCTTCAGTTTATATATGGAAGGGAGTGGTCCGGGGGTGGTCCAGGAGGGAGAGCTGCCTGATTGGCTGCCATGTATCTGCTGGCTCTGGGGTGAGAGGTCAAAATTTGGCTCCAGCTAAGGCGAACCCAAAATTGCGAACATCGCTAAAAGTTCGCGAACTTGCGAACACCCGATTTTCGTGCGAATTAGTTCTCCGGCGAACAGTTCGCTACATCTCTAATAATGATATCCAACTCAATAATGTTCTGTGCTATGATTGTAAGTGTTAGGATTACCTACTGATTTAACTGACAGGAGCCAATGACCTGAGTAAAACACACTGTTTACAAGAACAGCTTTAAATGAGATTTATTAATAAAAAATTGTAACTACAGAACAGGCAGGAAAGGCCAGTACAAAAAGTGGTAAAGATCTGGGCAGGCAGCAACAAACAAGTCAATGAAACAGGCTGAAGATCAGGACAGGCAGAAAAGATGCAGACCATGGTTAAAACTTGGAAGTCAGATCAGAGAGAACAAGGTCAGGACACAAACAGAACTTACAGGGCGGGATTTGCAGGACAGGAATAACAGGTACTCGGAACTTAAGAATGGACAATGATCCAACACAGGTTGTAGGTAGGCTTAAATAGCCCCTTAACTGGGCTATTGCCCGCAGCTGGATTGTGGCTATGGGCCAGGAAACACTGACAGGGAAAAGACAACCTGGCAGGCTGCTACCACAGTGCCTCCTGTGGCTCAACTTGGAGGAATGTTTAAAGGGTGCGCCTTTTCTTATTATTTACTCATTGAGCTTGTCAGTTACAAATCAGTGCTAATGTATCCCATAATACATTAATTGTAAAACTAAAAATTTGATTTATTTATTTATTTACAAAAAATCAACACACAATATGTTGGTCGAACTTCTAGAATGCCTAAAGAAGGAATTGAAGAGCCTGTTTTGTCTGAAAAATACCCTAATTTGGCTCAGCATTGCATTAGCTGTGCCAATCATTTTCTTGATCTTTTTCTGGCACTGAGAGAGTATTTCTAAACATCAGAGAGGAGACCTTTTTATTTATTTTTACCCTTTTCCCTCCCTTGTTTTAATGGGGTGGGTTGTCTACCATAGTTATTGTCTCATGTGCTCCAGTTCAATTTGCATATGCACAGAATGCGTAAGGCTGTGTGTACCTTAGTGTACATGTGAAAAACTATTCTTCCTATTATTATGCCTGTTAATATGGGATTTTATGAGAGCTTGCTCAGTGTTTTGTTCCTGGTTGATCACCTCTTGTGAAAGTCTGATATGAGCACCTGGACCCTTTGTTTAATGCTTTGAGCATTGATTACTTTTAGCCAAGCATAATCTCTAAGTTTTTTAAGTTATGACTGTTAGCTCTTTGATACCGCACTACTTGACTTGTCTTCCATCTGGACCAGAAAGTGTTTTGTGGCCCTGACCATTTGAGATATAACTCTCCTAAAAAAGTTGTGATGTTCTAGCTCCTTCATGTTTCATAAGAATCAAGGTTAACACTTAGCCACCAAAATGCATTGAAAGTCTTATTTATACCTCATTCTAAGAACATATTCTATTTTTTACTCAGATATTTTATTCATAATTCACAAAATGCTGACACCCTTTTATTAAAATTAAGAAAAATCTTGATTTACGTTCATAAAGTGGTATATAGTACATTTTAAATATCTTTTATTCTTAAGTTCCTACAGAAAGTTTAACAAAATGCTCTGTTTGGGTCTTCTTTACAGAATTTAACTCATATACTTCATCCTCAGAAAACCTTTTCATTGATTTTATTCTGGATTGAAGTTAGATAGCTGACACCTTGAGCATTCTTGCATGGCAAATACTTTTGGACCCATAATCATTCTTAAAAATCTATATTCAAAGGGTGTTTAGTGCAAACTGCAATGATGTGAGTTTTGTGGCCTGGAGCTTAGAGTTATTATCTATATAATGAGTACTGATTTTCATTCACATCAAAAAATCATTAGTATCATATAATAAAATTGAAACCCAGACATACTTACTTTATAGATGTAAAGTAAGTTACTTGTAAGTAGTATAGTATTTTATATACTGCATATAAACTGGATATATTAAATAAAAACAAACTGATTTTAAGTGTAACATTATTACCACTAGTATTCTGTAGGGCTTTAACCTTCAGTGAACTAATTGGCTTCAAACATTTAGCCCATGAGACAATTAGCCCATTAGACAATTAGATAATTGCAGCTAATGAATTTTAATTTCCCAATAAAACTGACAATCCAGGGTTGCCACACATGGTTTGCTTACTTCAGATTTGGTATTTGATTCTTTGACCTCATGAATTAAGCACATGGAATTTATCCACAGATGGATGACTACATTGCAGGTATCTGTTTATTTCCATGCAAGAGGAATAAGAGGTCCGCTTAGGGGCTGTGGATAAATTTTGGTTTGTGCTACTGTACCTAAAGGAAGGTTTATTAACCACCCACAATAGCTCATTTGTAGACTAATTTCTGGTTTTAGAGACCTCTTACATAGTTACATAGTGTTGAAAAAAGACCAGAGTCCATCAAGTTCAAACCTTCCAAGTTAATCACAAAACAAAAACTGTAGTACCGTGTTAGCCAGTGTCAAAAATAATAATAAAAAAACAACAAAACACAAATACAAGAGTATTGTAGAAATGATACCTATATTGGCTAACAATAAAAATACATTGCAAGCTTTCGGAGCTCTAAGGCCCCTTCATCAGGCAAAATACGTATTTTGCAGGCAGGCAAAGATAAGCTTTGTAGAATATAATGAGGTTTTATCTCTTATCTGCTAAGTAACCTGTGCCTTTTCTCCTTAAAATGGCTGCCCCAGTGGCTACACAGAAGCTTTATTATATAAACTATAGTAGTCTTTCTAAGGAAAACACACCAGTTGTACTAGTACAGGGCAGCATTACATTATATAGTAATTACTTTTATACACTTTCATTTTTTGGTGTTACTGTCCCTTTAAGTGGTTGAGTTGATGCATGCACACTTAGATGTGAGCTTAGATGTGAGTGCGTGCACCTGAGCAAAAAATTGCATGTTAATTGACATGCATGCACTGAGACTAACGGAGATTGGCTCACAGGCACCAAGATGGAAGATGAAAATGACCCGAGCAAGATGACTGACAAAAGAAGAACCACTAGATAAAGATAAGGGTATAAACATAGTTACATAGTTACATAGGGTTGAAAAAAGACCAGTGTCCATCAAGTTCAACCCATCCAAGTAAACCCAGCACACCTAGCCCACAACTACCAATCTATACACTCACATACATAAACTATAAATACAACCACTAGTACTAACTGTAGATATTAGTATCATATTTTATATTAAAGCAGTCCATATTTAAAAGACAGATATTAGATTGTATAAAAATGTCACAATACTTTATTTTTGTTTTTGCTTACTTAAAGAAATCAAAGTTGAAAAATGTGCCAGGTGTTATATATTTATTTGTATTATCTAGCCACCAGCTGGAAACACAGTAGAAGAGTGATTGTTGTTTTGTTAAAGTTTTTGCTTCAGGCACCCAGTAGAAGCACTAACTGCAATAATTCTTGTATCTGTTTCTATGGAAACCAGTAAAATCTCCTGTATTCCCACATAGCATGCTAAAGTTAAGCATTAAATGCAATATTTGCTCAACTTGAAAGTAAAAGTTGTTATTATATGAATTTCATAACAAGAGCAATACATAATTTACTTCTAACAAACGTTGTCTGTGTCTGAAAAAAGGCCTTTGTTATTTTACAATAGGAAGATTCTATGCAGTTTATTTTTCCAACAAAACAAAATTAGAACTTGGTGAAATTTTTTGACAAAAGCTCATTTAAGCCAACGGACCATGAGCAAAGTGAAATTTCAAGTGCATGTTTTTTCCCACAATGCAGCATTTTTTTAAAAAATGCCAGCATTATTGCTGGTGCAAGTGGGTGTACTGCATCTGTCACTTTTGCATTTCCTTTGGCAGCATGAATGCAACTGAGTGAGCATTTCCATGCAAATCAGAATAGTGTGGAAGTCCATCTGGCATCATTTCTGGTGTTTGGTGTGCCAATAACATCTGTGCCCAATTCATTACATAATGCTGCAGGGTGCGAAGAGAACCCTGAAAGTATCGCTTGGTCAGGATGTGATGGTAGCTCTTCTGTATACAGAAGTATACAGAAAGTGGTGTTATATACAACTCACTGCGGGGAAAAGCCAAAGCTGCCCACTGCACTTGCAGACATTAATAAGCCCTGGAAACTTCTGGATTAAACAGACACTTTTTATGAAAAAATGCAAAAAAGGATATCTATACAATTATAAAGTTATGCCTGTGTGTGCAGTCAAACAAGATAAAATATCTTCTCAAAGGAAGATACGGTAATTCATTTATGGCAAGCTATGTATAATAAATTTGGGAGTTGGATTAATGCAAAGCATTGTGGTTGAAATGAAAAATAAAAAATGGACCTGAAGATAATCTAGGGAATGACATACTCCTACTTAGAAAAAAAAATTAAATAAGAATCCATTGAGGTGCAATAGAGACTTCAAATATACTCATATTTTACAACATGAGTTTTTTTCACAATACACTTTAATAAATAAATGGCACAAGGGAGCTTAATATAATCAATAATCAATCATCTGATAGCACCACTGGTTAAATAGGGAATAATGTACACCCTGCTATGAAATGCAAGGATATTATAAGTCACCAAGGTCTTCCATGAGCATATAACGACTCAAGGCTGAAGGCTGAGTGCTTTTATACAGGTCATTGAATGCTGGAAACCACTGGAAAAAATGTGAAAAATATCAAAATTTTGCCAAAAAATTGCCGTTGGAGTCAATGGGAAGGTAAATACATTGCAGTTGAGACATTTTTAGCTAGGCAATAGCATATACTGTACATGCCCTATCTTGTTGAAGAACCTCCTTTCCATTATAATACAATTCTTCAAAAAAGGTTCCCATATAGCCATTTTTTGGGGGAATTAAACTCCCTTAAAGAAAATGAACTAAAAGCTAACAACAGAATAAATAAAGAATAAGCCTTAAAGTGACTACCGAGCCTTGATGTGATCCAAAATACTGAAATGGATTATTTGAGAATAAGTCAGATGAGAAAATTTAAATGGTGACTTTAATGCTTTGACAATCAGAGCACATTAGCAGTATGAGAGACTGCCTGGATATGTTAAGATATGGTGAGAATGCAGCAGATGCCCATGTGAGGGTGATGGAGTTCTATCTCAGGGTGTGCTACAAACAGGATTTCAGTAAACAGGGTTTATGCTGAACATTCATTATGCCTGTCATTTTAAATAAGGAACATATTTGGGTATTTCTTGCAATAACTTGTGAAAACAGAGAAAATGAAAGTACTTTGTTTCTTTTTCCTGATTGTTGGTTCTTCAAAGAAATTGTGGGAGGGGTAGAAGGCAGTTAATCTAAATACCAATTCTAAAATAATCCCCTTTCATTACACCTACTTATCTGTAAAACAGATACGATTAAATGAGGAAGGGAAGATTTGTTTACACAGTCAAATGGGGTCATTTATCAAAACTGGGCAAATATTCCCATGGGCAGTAACCAATGGCAACCAACTAAATTGATGCATTCATTGTTCTGTCTGCAGCTGGCTGAAAAACAGCCAATCACTGATTGGTTGCTATAGGTTACTGCCCACAGGCAAAGTTGCTCACTGTTAATAAATGATCATTGCAGTCTCTAATTAAACACAGCTTATTACAAGGAGGAGGTGGTGTAAAACTAAGGATAATCACAAAATTGAACAAGAGTATGTACAATTGGTTTATACTAACCCCTTAACCTGCATGTATTTAGTTGCTAACCTTAGAACAGTGCTGTCCAACTTCGGTGGTACCGAGGGCCGGAATTTTTCCGACCTACGTGGTGGAGGGCCAATAATGGAAGCCAGTTTTGACCACTCCCCTTTTTGAAACCACACCCACTTGAAATCACATAACCATACCCATATTAATGGTTGTAGTACAGCAAAAACCTGCCATACTCTGCCTTCCCTACCCTGCCTGCTTGTGCCATACTTTGACTGTGTGTGCCATTCTAGGCTGGTTTGTGCCATACTTGACCTGTGAGTGCCATACTCTGCTTGCCCTACCCTGCCTGTGTGTACCATACTCTGCTTGCCCTACCCTGCCTGTGTGTGCCATACTCTGCCTGACCTATGCTGCCTGTGTGTGCCATACTCTGCCTGCCCTACTCTGCCTGTGTGTGCCATACTCTGCTTGCCCTACCTGTGTGTGCCATACTTTGACTGTGTGTGCCATTCTTGGCTGGTTTGTGCCATACTTGACCTGTGAGTGCCATACTCTGCTTGCCCTACCCTGCCTGTGTGTACCATACTCTGCTTGCCCTACCCTGCCTGTGTGTGCCAAAGTCTGCTTGCCCTACCCTGCTTGTGTGTGCCATACTCTGCCTGAGCTATGCTGCCTGTGTGTGCCATACTCTGCCTGCCCTACCCTGCCTGTGTGTGCCATACTCTGCTTGCCCTACCCTGCTTGTGTGTGCCATACTCTGCCTGCCCTATGCTGCCTGTGTGTGCCATACTCTGCCTGACCTATGGCAGCATACAGTGACACAATGCTGGCACTGCTCCTACAGTCTGCACAATAACTATATATTAAAAAACTTTTTAATTGCAGTACCACCTCAGTATATGTTCTTTTTGTAGTGTGCAGGGATTATTTGTGGGTTTCTACTGAGGTGTGAACAGGGGAACAATATGGGTGATTACAGCCTGAGCCTGAGGTGTGAACACTGCAGGGGGTGAACAATGCAGAGATTAAAAGGTGTGAACAACACAGGGGATTACATTTTTAAACAATACAGGGGGATTACAGCCTGAATCTGAGGTGAGAACCATGCAGGGGGGCAGTTAATCTCAGTACTGATACCATTTAAAGCTAACACAAGAGTAAGCCATCAAAGCAGCCAGACAGGTGGGGGGGGGCACACAGAGGGGGGTTGAGGGCCGCATGCGGCCCGCGTGCCGCCAGTTGGGCAGCACTGCCTTAGAACAAAGGTGACCTAGTGACTTCTGAGGGGCCTGTTTGCCTTGACTGATTTGTAACCTCAACCTCATTTATAAGGTTGAGGTTTTATAAAAGGTTGCGGCTACATTAGATTTCATCCTGTTTAGGATTATAAACAACATTTTGGTGTACAGTTTGGTCAAAGCTTATAATTAATGTGAATTTCCCATGGGTTATGTTATCCTTTTCTTACACCTCGAATGAATATAATAGTCTTTTTCCCTTTCATGATTGGAATAAGTAAAAAGGCCTTTTCTCTTATGACACTTAACAGAGTAAACATTTAATGGAAAATAGTCCCATATGCTGTACAGCAGATCTTTCATAAAAATGACAACCAAATATGTAATTATGTATGTTATTTAGCACAACTTTCAGGCTTAAGGTGGCCATACATGGTAAGATCCACTCACTTGGCAACGTCACCAAGCCATTTTCTCCCGATATCGGGCTAATTCTGTTGTTTGGCACTGGGGCCAAACGATCGAATTAGAATGATGAGTGTAGGTGCCATCGGTTTGGGGACCGCATCAATGAGCCATTGCGGTCCCTGATCCGATGGAAAAATCAAACCTGTCCAATTGCGATCTGCCTGATTTCAGTCCAGATGTCGGTCGGCAGGCCTCTTGTTTGTGCCCAACAACCAATATCGGCAGCTAGAATCAGCCCGTGTATGCCCGCCTTTAATCTCCAGTTACTATAATCATGTATTTTCTATTATAAGCTGATCTTCTAGATAATTTAGATGTTAAATAATTGTTGCTGCAGTGAAGGATAAGTTATTTTGAAGTGTATCATTTTTTATCTACTATGTAAATATAAAGCTAAGCAAATGGGATTTTATAAAGTCATTAAACCAAAAAGTGACAAATGTCACCTCCAAAACTGTATTTCAGAAAGCAGACTTTTTCATTAAAAAAGTAGTACAATTACTATATCATGCTGAGGCTTTAAAGGACTGTGGTGAGGCATGTGCTAATGGCAGTGAAAGACCAAAACAATTTTCAGTGGTGATTAACTACAGTACCTTGCTTTAGATTGAATCACACAACCCTCCCCTAATCTGCCAGAAAAGGGGCCCATATAGGTAATGCTTATTTCAAAATCTTGTAGGAGAACTGAATTTGTAATCTTTATTAGAATAGTTCTGTGTGTGTATATAAGTAGTAGACCAGGTAAGAAATGGATCCTTAGAAAGCAACAATAAGCAACAACAAATTGGCAATTATTTCATTCTCTCCACATGATCATTTATCACCATCTTTGGTCACAATCAGTGTTATTTTCTTCAAATAATATTCAACTTCATGTTCTTCTCCATGCATTGACTGAGCATTACATCTTATTATATGGATAGTCATCTCAACACATATTTGTTACACTGTTTCAGACATATTTATTATAAATAGTGAATCAATATATACAGTATACATATATATCTATATCTAAGCGCTTAGAATCTATGCTTTTTATTACAGAGATTTTTTAGTTTTGCTTGCTTATGTTTATTTTTATAAATAAGGTTTTAGTTATACGGTTATTATAAATATTTTTTAGCTCAACAGTCTTGTACAAGGTAAATTTTCAATGCCAAACTTTTTAAAAATGTTCTTAATTAACGCTCAAATTGTTTTCACAAAAGAAAAAGAAAATGTTCTTGTCTATGTACTTATTATTTTGTTGCAAAGACCATGTTAAATATCTTAATGAAACCTATGACCTTGTCCCAGTAATCTCTTATTTTGGAGTCTAATTTACCTCCTACTGTGCTACATTAATGGTTTTTGTATTAGTAATTTTCATTGTAGTGTTCAGCACCAAATAAGATTGTCGGTGATGTTTACCAATTAAAGTGAACACTGTGAAAATCCTTGTTGAAATTGATGTTGAAAAATATTTAAGAAAAGCTTAAACAGATTTTATTTGTTTATTATTTGTTTATAAGTGGAAAGAAGTAGACAATGTTTTCTGATTGTGTTTACAAATATATTACTGTACGGGACCTATGGGATTGGAGACCTCCCCACCCCTTCCTCTGCCTGGGCACTGTATTTGGATCATATTGGCAAAATGTAGCCTTTTTGCTTCCACTATGCAGTAGCATAGGGGAAGCAAGCTTTTGTTACAGTGTAGGGCAATTTATATATGCTATTTCAGAGCTAAAAATCTTTAAAGACAATGTAATTTTGTCTTCTTATTGACTCCAAATATATTTTGTGATACTGACACAGCCAGTATGGAAGCTCCTATTCATACCTTGGAAAATTATAAGAAGAAGATTGTTTTGTGCATGTATTTACCTAGGGCCAGTAGTGTCGGTTATTTAGGTAAACATAAAAGATAATTGATAAATAATCCAGTTTGCAAGAACAACTGGCAACACAACAGTTGTTTTTGGTTCTATTTTTCCCTAAAGGGAGTGTGAATATTTTAATATAATTATACACTTGCTTCTCTAAAACCAACATAATCCAGCGTTGCTTGCTGACCCTGCTTCCTGGAAATCCAGCATGTGGGTTTTCTGTAACTCTATTGCTTATTTATAATAGCTACAAATAATGATGGGTATTGTGTTCTAGCTTCCTGGAATATTTTGATTCCTCCGAGTATCTGTATAAATTTAGATCAGTATAATGAATATAAATGTGATATGGAGACAATAAAAGTTAAGGACAAAGTTTATACTAGTTAAAGGAGCTAGCATTTCTTTGATAAAAGTTTTGGGGTTTTTTTTTGTAATGTCCTCGGAACACAATTATGCATCTTTAATACTAAGGGGCACATTTACTAATCCACGAATAC
The DNA here is from genome assembly GCF_000004195.4 of Xenopus tropicalis. Lineage (NCBI taxonomy): Eukaryota > Metazoa > Chordata > Amphibia > Anura > Pipidae > Xenopus > Xenopus tropicalis. Next base: position 77,973,550 of record NC_030677.2, on the reverse strand, counting down.
GAATGGGAAAAATTCGGATTGGAAACTAACATTTTGCGACTTTTTCGTATTTTTTGCGATTTTTTCGGCGCCTTTATGACTTTTCGGAAATTGTCGCGTCTTTTTTGTAACCATTACGACTTGTGCGAAAAAACGCGAGTTTTTCGTAGCCATTACGATTCGCTCGTATCTTGTCCCGACTTTTTCGTATTGAGCGCTCGTAAGCAGCGGGCGAAACTTTCAGACTTAGCATGATTTTGGAAGCCTCCCATAGGACTCAATGGCACCCTGCAGCTCCAACCTGGCCCAAGAAAAGTCACCATACTGAAGCTTGAATGAATCCGAATGTTTCGTACTCGGCGCGAAAGCTGCGAAAAAGTCGCGACTTTTCGCGCAAGTTTTACCGCTACGAAGTTTTAACGCTACGAAAAAATCTGCAGATTTTGCGCAACATTCAGAATGGCAACGAAAAAGTTGTGACAATTTTCCGAAAAATCGCCAAATACCGATCATTGCGAAAAAAACGCAATCAGACGCATTCGGCCCGTTTGTGAGTAAGTAAATGTGCCCCTTAGCCTGTTGTTCATAAGATATACTTTTTATACTAGTAATTTGAATATTTGTTGTTGTTAATAAGTTGTCCCATGTTATTCATGTAAAGCTTGGTGATTTCCCTGTTTACCAACTGTTTGACTAATGGGGTCACTGGCACTCAACTTGGAAGATCTGCCCCACAAAACATTTATGTATTAAGACATTAAGCCAATGATATCTGTCTTGTTCATATTCAATATGTCAATATTTTGTGGGGTGTGTATGAAGTTCTGTGGATACAATGGCAGAAGGCAGTCAATCCAAATACCAGTGCTAACAATCCCCTTTCATTATAAATGCCAACTTATCTATAAAGTCTGAAACAGATACAAATACTGAGGAAAGTAAAGATTCCCATACATGTGAAGATTCGCAACCAACTTTCCATGTTAGTTTGCATAAACTATTGCTTCTTTTTGAGAGAAAGGAAGGTGAAACTGGCATGAATAACTTTTATTACGCCAATACTTACATTTAAGAGAAAATTATTGAGTGCTATTAGGGACTACTAGAGGTGCCTTTTAGTAATTGTCATTGAGGTGATTGTCAGGAATTCTATGTATATTGTGTCAGGGTCATCTTCCAGGAAAGTTGTGTTGTTCTAGGGGACCGGTAGCCAAGGAAACTGTATAATAAAAAAAGATTTTTAACCAAATAGCAATAGCATCCCATTATAAGATAGAAAGCAAAAGCTATCATTGTTCTTTTGTGTTCTCATTGCTTTTGGGAATGCTTCAAGCATAGTCCTTGCAAAGCTTGAGCAGTGATCCTAATCTGTAAAACCTGAGCTGCAAGTCTGTGTTGTTTTAGTGCAGAATGAGGCCAAATCTATTTTCAGAAAACACATTTTCTTGTATGATATATCAACAACAAACTGGAGATTCTTTTAATAGAAGTGTATTTTCCATGTGGTTCCAAAATATACTGGAAAATCAGGATTGGACATACGAATGGAAGGAAACAGTTAGTCGGCTGATTGGAATTTGTTTATTTGTTTACTCTCTTTGATGGGAACTGATCTGTTTGTTTGGTCAGTGAGAAGAACAAATGGACTGTACCTCCCTGTTTTTTTTCTATGCTGATCCATGTCACTTTCTGATGTGCTTTAGTAGCCCAACATCTGTCCCAAGTGACATGTACAAGTACAGATGATCTGATGGTAGTAGGGCTAAAATAAACTAAACTGTCTGACAATTGGTACTGCTTTTGTTAAGTTAAGACAGTTTATTGATGACAAAATAGTAATATGATGTTGCTTAGATAGTATAACTCATTTAACTTTTTTTTGTGCAAAAACACCCAACATATGTTATCATGCATTAAATACAGGAAAATCCAGGACAGCAGATAGCCATCTGCCCGCAAAGCTCAGCCTAAATTACCCTTGGACTTGGTCCAGTATGAACTGCATTGAGGCCTCTTGGAGAAGCTGTATATGATATATACTGTATGATAACCAGTGTTATGAAGTGTCTGTGAAGATCTATTATATACTGTAGGCAGAATGTGATGATCATAGATAGATAGATAGATGATAGATAGCTGTGCATGAAAACCATCACAAAAAAGTAATAGAAAGAAAGAGGAATTGGCATTTCTGAAATACTTCAGAGAAAACCACTACAAAATGAACTAAATGTAACAATACCAGGAAAATGTTTGCCTTCATGGAGAAGCAATGTTTCATCAAGTGATGCAATACTGACAGTGCTGTTGTCCATCAGACACTCTGTACCCTGAAAGGCAGATGCTTTCTTTGGTCAGTGCTCAGTACACTAAATGCATGTTTATCATACTCCATTACTTTGTTCAGTCAAGCAGGTTTAGGATAGGTAAATCATGTCCTTGTAAGTGCATTTTATGACATTTTTTTAAGAAAAGGTCCACTGTCCATGAAGAAATTGCTTTATAATGCCACTGCAAAAGGCTTGATGGCTTTACCACTACTAGATATACTTCATTATTCTGACTTATCATGCTTAAATGAAGAATAATGTAATTTATCAGTTCCAGCAGAAACAATGAGCTCCTTTGGTTTGTCTGTTCTAATCCGTAAACTAGTAAATTGGATCTTCCATGTGTAAAGAATTGTTCCTGTAAGCAAAGATATACTGCTTATGTTTCAAAGTAAAAAATCTAATATGACGATTATTTTTCAGGCTGTAATTCCTTGAACTGTTTCATTTCTTTATAGTGTTTCATTCTTTTTTAAGGATGGTGATAGATTTTATTGGCCCTATTTACAGATGGATTGGATAGCTTTTGAGCTATCATAGGTTTGATAGTAATGGCTATTTTTAAATCACAATTCTTCAACATTAACCACTCCAGGGTGATTCATAACAAGTCAAATCTTGCACTATTTATGAGACTATCGTTATATTCAAACATGCTTTTTATATTTGGAATGTAAATGTTTACTGTTGTGTATACAACCATTCTTTATCAACAGTGCTTCATATTCAGTTATACACTTCTGTCATGGTTTCATAATAAAAGGAACTTTAAGAGGAAAAAGAGCCATGGTGTTGCGCCAAAGCTTTGTTATCTAGAGTGTACAGCTGATGTTTCTGCCTGTGCACCCTATAAAATATATTAGTGATCAGTTGGTGTATTTCCTGGCTAACTAATTTCTCATTTCCATTGACTAAAACGTATTTGGAAAAATGTAGCTGTTTCGCATATTTTTGCACTCATCACTAAAAATAATCCACATATAATGGAAATAAGTAGACGTTGGTAGGTACATAGGTAGAAGGAAACCCCATTTTTTACATATTGTGCTAACTGTACTATGAATATAGCAGAGGAATGTGTACAGGTATGGGATCATTATCCAGAAACCCATTATCCAGAAAGTTCTGAATTACGGGAAGGCCATCTTCTATAGATTTCATTTTGATCAAATGAATAAAATTGTTAAAAATATTTTCTTTTTCCCTGTGATAATAAAACAGTACTTGATCCCAGCAAAGATATAATTAATCTTTACTGATGGCAAAACAATGCTATTGGGTAGTGATAAGCGAATCTGTCCCATTCTGCTTTGCCGGAAAATTCGGGAAACTACTGAAAAAGTGCAGCTACTGCATGACTTGACAAGTGCAACTTTTTTTACAAGACTGCATCTGTTTTGACGTGACCGTGACTTTTTTTGCTTCGGCACAAATCCATGCCGAATCCATGGCGAATAATTTTGCTCATCACTATTTATTAGACAGATATTAAATTGCAAGATAAATTGCGCATAGCACATATTTTGAGATATGCTTGTATGTGGTGAATTTTGTTGGGACAAACATATAATTACATTCTACTATATGTATAAATGAAATAGATTTTATTTTGATCAAATAAATACAAGTTTTAGAAATATTTCCTTTATCCCTGTAATAATAAAACAGTACTTGATCCCAGCAAAGATAATTAATCCTAATCAAACAAATATCAAGACACAGCTGATGACCCAGGGAGCTTAGTAGACCAATTGGAAACATCTCTATAGGTTGAAATAAGAGTAATGTACATGGCATCAATGACATATTAACTCCAATGTCAAGCACAGAGCTTTAGCCAGCGGCATGATTAACAACTTATTGGTTTCAGACCAAAAACACAGAGCTGTAGGTGAAATATTATGCCGCAGCCTTCAGTGATACTTGTTTAGCTGTATTAATAGATGGATTTGTGTGTCAAACGGTATCATTCATCTATGCAAAGTTGCATAAAATCATATTTCCAAGGTTGAGAAGAATGGTGAATCAGATTGAGCCACCTAGCTCTAACTTAATGCTGAAGGTTTTCTGGCCCCAGGACAGAGGAATTTGCCCATCTCCATTTTGCCTTGTTTTGTGAAGTCCCAATTACTGTATAAATAATAAATAAATAAGTAAATTGTCATCCTTTAGATTGCAAATTCTTTTAGACAGGGACCTCTGTATCTGTTGTGTCAGTTATAGGCTGCTTTGTATGTAAATATGCATGTTTAATGTATACATCCATTTATTTACAGCACTGCAAAATATGTTGGTACTTTATAAATACTGATAATAATAATAACTAAATTATATATTCTTAAATAGATATGATTTATATTGATTATAATTAGGAAAATATTATTTCTTTCTTGTGAGATCTTCTTGTGACATTCAGCATTCAATTAATGATATAGTAATTATGGGTCTATAATCAATGTAATGATATGTACCTTAAAATCAACATTTTCTTTTGTTATCCCTGTGCAGTAAATGCGTTTGATACAGTACCTCACAGAAGGTTAATGATCAAATAGAGGAATATTGGCCTAGAACATAATATTTGTTTTTCTCTGGAAAAGAGGCGCTTGCGAAGGGACATGATTACTCTGTACAAGTACATTAGAAGGGATTATAGGCAGATGGGGGATGTTCTTTTTCCCCATAAAAACAATCAACACACCAGTGGTCACCCCTTTAGATTAGAGGAACGGAGCTTCCATTTGAAGCAGCGTAGGTGGTTTTTCACGGTGAGGGCAGTGAGGCTGTGGAATGTGGGGCCTGGATGAGTTCTTGAACAAGGCTACTGTGATACTAATATCTACAGTTAGTATTAATGTTTGTATATATAGTTTATGTATGTGATAGTATAGATTGATAAGTATAGGTTGTGTGTGCTGGGTTTACTTGGAAGGGTTGAACTTGATGGACTCTGGTCTTTTTTCAACCCTATGTAACTATGTAAATCCCTAGATATTCTATTTCGCTTAGTTACTAGGTGGAAGCCAATATATTAAAGTTAGCCTGGTGTTAACAAGGCCCAATAAGAGTTCTGCCCCAGAGGGAGAACCCTTCTAGTGAAAGTCAAGGAACATGGACCCCGTGAACAAGTTAAAGTTAACTACAGGATAGTTTCTGTAATAGCATGTTCTAGGAATTTAAGCTAGTTAGACTAAGTTAGACTAGTTAGCCTAAGCAAAGGAACTGCAGTACTATAGAGGGATTCATTTAATGTTTTGCTCCCTGATCCATTTCTGCTGTAGGGATTCCAGACCACTTTTAATAGAAACCCTAAAGGTGAACCTTAAATCTACCAAGCAATCTCCTCAGGGTGTCACATTGCTGGCTCTGCCTTGATTGTATCTGAGCACTTTGTATATTATCTACCTCAATTGGATCTGTGAGTATAACCCTGTGGATTGGATTGGAGAACCTCTGGTGTCTTATTTTCATTTTTACTTTTGGCAGTAAAGAGGTGTAGTCATACAATACCCTCTCCCTTCCTTCAATGCTTATCAATGGCCCATCTGGGTAAGAGAGTCCAGTGTAACCCATGTTCTACCATCTCTAGTCTGGGAAAGGCTTTTTTAGCCAAGATAGGGTTACACCGGTTTAGAAAGAAACACACTTGCACACATATATAAATCATAAGTCATTTTACAAATACCTGTATTACAATTGTTTGGAAAGTGTCAGGGTTATAGTAACTGGTTTGCTTCATTAAATGGCTTTAATTTTGAGTTTGTAAATTCTAATTTGTGAACTACATACATTTCTTTGTGTGCTTAGAATTCATTATTTGAAACTGCATAAGATTTATCATCTTGTAATTTAAAATGTGTTGCTGCATAAAGATATACTACCAACCACTAAATCTTTTAGCAGTCATGATTGCAAGGGAGTATGCTAGCAAATGCACCAAAGGACTTTTAAATATCCAGCGTGAAAAGCTTATTAATAAGTCAGCAATGTCACCACTGGTATTCCTTATGCTCTAGAATTACAGTATTTCCAGCTAATGCGCATCTTCAAAAACACAATCATTTACAGTTTCTAGTCTGTGGCTTCTATGCAAGGAAAGCAGTCACATGCCAATGCTTATATTGAACCTGACATTGTCACTGCGACCTACACTGAACAAAAGATAGAGCATGGATGCATACAAAAGGGAAACAGAGGACGAGAGTAGCATTGGGATGAGATTTGAAAGACAAGCACTGACACAGTAAAAAAAGGAGATAAGTTAAAAGAAAGGATTTTTACAAAAGAAAAAAGAATTTGTGAAAAGGCAGCCTCAGCTACGGGGAGTAAGAGACTAGGTTAGAAACAAAGAGGAACAAATGCTTAGGGAGAAAAGGACAGGGCATAGGTGTCTGACTGATAAAAAGTGTACAGTGTTGCATTTCAACATTAATGCTGGAATATGTTCTCCCAGTTCTGAATATACTGCATGTATATGTATCTATATATATATATATATATGTCTCTATAGATGTAGTGATGAACTTGTGCTAACATAGAATTTATGTGACCCACCTAAGAACATGGTGTTAATGACATAGATTCCATATTTATGGTTGGAACTGTATTAACATGATAAAATATCTTTATATACTGTGACAAGCCACTAACCTCTAAAACATAAATAATTTGTATTTACCTTGTTAAACAATTATGTGCCTTAGTATACAGCATTATATTTACACACATGGTATTAAATGGGTATGGGCTCCGTTATCCGGAAACCAATTATCCAGAAAGTTATGAATTATGGGACTCCATTTTAATCAAATACTACCTTGTACATGTATGGGACCTGTTATCCAGAATGCTCGGGACCTGGGCTTTTCCGGTTAAGGGATCTTTTGGTAATTTAGATCTCCATAACTTAAGTCTGTTAAAAACTACTTAAGTATTAAATAAACCCAACAGGCTTGTTTTACCTCCAATAAGGATTAATTATATCATCGTTGGGATGATATACCTAGAGAAAGAAATTCTTTTTTAAAAATTTGAATTATTTTCTTATAATGGAGAGGACCTTCCCTAATTTGAAACAAGGATAAGGGATCCCATACCTGTACTTGATCCCAACTAAGATATAATTTATCCTTATTGGAGGCAAAACAATCCTATTGGGTTAATTTAATGTTTAAATGATTTTTTAATAGCCTTATCCGGAAAATCTCAGGTCCCAAGCATTCTGGATAACAGGTTCCATACCTGTGAGAAATTTGAATGCAGAGCAGCAGTAACCAGAAAATGATTCATCTGGTTGTACATACTATTTCTTTCTTTCTTATACAGTAGGGGGCTGATTTACTAAGACAAGAATTCGAATCCGAATTGGAAAAATTCCGATTGGAAAACTAACATTTTGCGACTTTTTCGTATTTTTTGCGATTTTTTTCGGCGCCTTTCCGACTTTTCGGAAATTATCGCGACTTTTTCGTTACCAATACGATTTGCGCGAAAAAACGCGAGTTTTTCGTAGCCATTACGACTTGCACGAAAAAATGTGAGTTTTTCGGAGCCATTCCGAAAGTTGCGCAAAATCTGGCGATTTTTCGTAGCGTTAAAACTTGTGCGAAAAGTCGGGCCTTTTTCGTAGCGTTAAAACTTAAAAGGCGCAACGTTTCGCGCAAGTTTTAACTCTACAAAAAAATCGTGACTTTTCGCGCAAGTTTTAACGCTACGAAAAAATCGCCAGATTTTGCGCAACTTTCGGAATGGCTACGAAAAACTCGTGTTTTTTCACAAAAATCGTATTGGTAATGAAAAAGTCGCGATAATTTCCGAAAAAAATCGCACAATACCGATCATTACGAAAAAAACGCAATCGGACGCATTCGGCCCATTCGTGGGTTAGTAAATGTGCCCCTATGTGTGTGTGCATATGCGTGTTATTAACTCATCTTTGTTCTGCTATCTTTAATCTGTTGTCTAAACAAAACTGCCCTGAAAGTCTTACTAGAAAAACTATAGGGATTTTCGAATAATAGCATGCCTTCTAGAACGGCGTCGCATTTTCAGAAGTTCAGGCTAAATGAACATCGTTTAAAATGTCTTTAGAGCATTTAATGTCCTTGTGTTACTGCCCTTTTAAATGGAACTCCCAGGAGTGCAAACAAAACAGGAAAAAAGCCCATAAATTGGAATCGAGAACAATAATCCAACCTCCCATTCTTGCTTGTTTGAAAGAATATTATGACTTTGATGTTCTATGCCCGTAATGCATCATCCAATATCCTGGCTTTTTCACTTTTCTAATATTTAGACTTCTTTCTCCAACGGTGCTTGGAGACAAAATTGGGCTTCATCAATGCTTGACAAAGAGCTCTCTCCGACAGCTGCCATTTATTATGATCTCACTGGCTAAATATTGAAGATATTGCAGACAAGAACATCCAGAGTACTGTGGCAATGTAATAAGGGCAATATAATTTCCTGAAGTAATAAAAAATGAAAGTGGATAACCATAATAACATAATATATATCATTTATAACATTTTTGTCAGAAGTTAACATGTATTAAACAGCTTTTGGCAAGTACACTAACATTAAAATGATAAATCTATGCATTATATTGTGCTGGCATCTAAACTCTTGTTTAAAGCCAGAAAACACATAGAGAAAAAGGCAGAAAATCTGCCTTGGGTCCCAACCATACATATGAAAGGTGCTGAATAGTGATGAGCAAATCTGTCCCTTTCGCTTCGCCGAAAGTTGAACAAATGTTTCAAAAGATTTGCAAAACGGCGAAAATGCTGTGCGTCATTGTTGCGCGTTCCATGGTTTGAATAATGATTACAAACACAATCATCTAAAAGCTACCGTGTAGTGCTGGGCGACTCTGTCACATTTTGCTTGAAAAATGCATGAAATAGCAAAAATTTGCGAAACATATTGAAGCCCATGGGCGGTTTTTCACAACAACTTTGTCGCATCTGAGATTATGTTTTGCAGCAACTTTTTTATTGGAGTAAATTAGCATTTCTTTTTAAAGTGAAACCTGGTGAGAAATATCCCTCATCACTATTTGTGAGATCATGTAGAAGTCAATGGTAGCTGTACTAGTTCTAATTTAAATTTTTAGTCAAACTATTTTGTCATTTTGAGTTTTTTACATTTTTTTAATTTTTGGACCAATCAAAAATTCTGTGGATATTAAGAAATCAAAGAATTCGATACTTTTTTTACGGTTTTATTTGATTTTGTTTTGTGTTTACAACTTAGGGCAAAGACACGTGGGGCGATTAGTCGCCACAACTTTTTCAAAAGCTGCAGCGACTAATCTGCACAGCGAAAGCTTGCAAGTGTTTAGTTGCTGTGACTTCTATACTAGCCTATAGCAGAAAAGTCACTGCAACAGACTTACCGTATTTTTCGGACCATAAGACGCACCGGACCATAAGACGCACCAGTTTTTAGAGAAGGGAAATGAAGAAAAAAAGATTCTGAAACAAATACTGTCCTAAAATATTTTATGTGCATTAAAAGCGAACCTGTACCAGCAGCACCCAACATATTGCCCCCGACCTGTACCAGCAGCACCCAACATATTGCCCCCCACCTGTACCAGCAGCACCCAACATATTGCCCCCATCTGTACCAGCATATAGCCTACAGATATACTTTAAGAAAATGTTTTTACTTGCCCGTGTGGTCTCCGTGTGGTCTACGCGCATGCGTATGGGCATGCGCGTCATTGTGCATGCGCACAGCGCCACAGCTAAGCGCCGGTGAATAGAGGAGGGCCCTGCACGGAGACCACACGGGCAAGTAAAAACATTTTTTTAAAGTATATTCGGACCATAAGACGCAGGGACTTTTCCCCCCCACTTCTGGGGGAAAAAAAGTGCGTCTTATGGTCCGAAAAATACGGTACTTAAAAGTCACGGTGACTAATCGCCCAGCGTGTCTTTGCCCTTAAGCATCGGAGCGGGTCCAGAGCGGGCCACATCACTAGTGCAAAGAGTACTATTGTGCTCTGCACTAGCACAGCTGAATTTTCATTTTAAAGAAAATTTTGCTCTTAAAGTTCCCAGAGGCGGCTTGCTGCCCCTAGTCACTGACCGCTCCCTGCTTACCTAAAGCAGGTATGATGCAGGCCTGTCCTTAATAGGGCCCTCTGTGAACTGTGCCAGTGTTCCCTGATTTGCAGGTCTGAATGATGAGTAAGAAAGGCGTAGTGGGATGAATTTAATTTTAATTAATTAATTTTACATTGCATTACATTACATTACTCTTCCGGGCTCATTTACAACTGAAGGTGCAAGGTGCAAGGTGCAAACAAAAAATCTGTTACAAAGCCAAGAGGGTATTTTTGTACTTTGCAGTTTATTATGGAAATTATCACTGAAAATGCCATTGACTAACAATGCTGGCATAATAAATATTTTGATTTCTACTGCTTAGAGATGCAGGAAGTATGACTAATTCTAATTATGTTGATCTCCTATGATGCTACAGGCTTGTTTTCACTAACTGCTATTAGAGGGCAACACAGCACTTGAAGCAGCACACCTAAAAGGATAACTTTGTGTATAATTACACAGCTGCTTGATGGTAACACTGAGCTCCTTCTGTTACTAAGGGATGAAACTGTAAGTTCAAGTGAATATATATACTGTGTATATATATATAAATATATATATATATATATATATATATATATATATATATACAGTACTGTATATGCAGTATACAGCAATGAAGCATAAATACATGTTCGGAAAATCAGAATATCACAGTTTGCACTTCATTTTCTATATTTACTGAGCACAAATAATTTGAACCGCAGCTAGGACATGTTATACCAGCTTTATCAATAAAAAAAAGCAAGGCAGCGCTTTGAAACTTTGAAGATTTTTGACATCCAACCATCTTTATGGCTCCGTTATTATGTTGGGTTGAAAAATCTTATTCTTCCGATTCTTTTTAATCTTCTTTTTCTTCTTATTCTTAGTGCCCCCCATTTTCTAAACACTACTCCTTGTACAGTTTTAGGGGTAAAATGCCCAAACTCTCCACACTTCTTTATCCCGTAGCAGAGCAGTTTGCTTGTGCTTTTCTAAGCGATCCCGCCCCCCGTCTTTTTGTTGCGCCAATTTGAACACCCCATTTTTCCATTGACTTTGACAGGGAAGATTTTCAAACTGCTGCCAATCTTACAGCTTTAAGGCTACACTCACCAAACTTGAATCCCATAATCACGGGGTCAACCTGATTGAAAATAGATGCCCAAAAGTGGGTGGAGCTACAAACAGGCTATCAGAGTTTACCTTTTGACTTTCAATGGAGGAAATTCAACCTGCTGTCATTCTTACAGTGATAACACCAGGGTCCCCAAACTTTGCAGAGTTAGGCACCAGGTAACTGCGATTCAAGGTTAGAAAAAGTGGGTGGAGCCACCAACAGCCAATCAGATTTTACCTATTGACCTTCAATAGGGAAATTCAACCTGCTGCCATTCTCAAAGTATTAACACCAGGATCCACAAACTCTTCACAGTTGGTCACTTAGGGGGCTGCAGTTTTAAGTATGAAAAAGTGGGCGGAGCAGTCACAGCAGCCAGACAGGTGGGGAGCCACACAGAGGGGAGTTGGACAGCACTGATCTACAATAACACCTAAATTCATCTAAAGCCTGTCACTTTCTGATACCATACAGCAAATATAGCAAATATATACTCAGTAGCAGTGCACTAGATCAATGAATCAAATAAGTAAAAGTACTGGTTTTGGTGGCTTTGTGAAGTGTGGAGAAAGTATTTCTACGGCCTTACTTTTCATCCGAAATACGACCTCTGTCTAAGAGCAATTTTTGGAATCTTGCAGAGATATAAGAAAGTCTGAAACTTTGGGGGGCTTTTTTTTTAAAGAAAATTTTAGATTTACTGGAAACAAATGCTGGTTTATTGACTGTTGACAGGGCATGAAATATTGATGCTATCACACACAGTAATGTTAATGGATCTAGGTCATACAATGTGAGACTGAAGTAGCTTATGACAGTTTGTCTCTTGTTGAAATGTCTTAAAAATAGCAAGGAAACGTTAACAAGAGAATGTGCCCTTGAAACTTGTATTTTTTTTTAAAAGGCCAAGTTTCATACACTTTGAATATAGGGTAAAAATCATTTTTTTAACCAAAGAAACAACTACAAATTGGTTTATTGTGGTTTACCCATAAAGCAAATACATTGCAAAAGTCTTAAGCTAAAAACTAGCACTGAAATTTAACCAGTTAATGGCCAAATCACTGCATTGATTCAATAATGTAGGCTACACTTATCTTTACAAATCTGGCCTACATGTAAAAGGGTTTCCAAATAATGTGTCTTCACTTTAATCTCTGCTGTGGAATTCAATGATTAAAGGAGAAGGAAAGTCATTTTGGCACATTAGTGCCACCTAGAACAATATATTTTTCTTCAGAAACCATTACCATACCTGAGTAAACAGCTTTAGAAGCTTTTTCTGTTTGCTTTAGATAGCAGCTGCCATTTTAACTAGCTTTCTGCCTGCAGTCTAGTCGTTAAAGGTCAGATTACACATTCCTAAAGTAGGGGGAAGGGAGTTATTTGCATTCTTGTGGGAGGGGGAGCAGGAGAGGGGAGAGAGGAGAGAATTGCACAGACTCTGGCCAAGGATTTAAGGATGTTTCTGAAAGAGGAAGTCAAAACAATCATGTTTACAAAAAAAGAGACAAGAAATCCTGTGTTTCTTCTGATAGAGGACTCATTGCAGCATTACTGTACGTGCTCATGGCTGTATTTACATAGACTTTTCTTATAAAGCTTACTTAGTTTTTACCTTTCCTACTCCTTAGCCATAGCCATGACCAAAATAACATACCATATCCCTAAAATTATATGTCATGCTCTGGTGGTGTTAGCAGCCTTAAAGGACAAGGAAAGGCTAAGTCACTTGGGGGTGCCAAAATGTTAGGCACCCCCAAGTGACTTAAATCGCTTACCTTCTACCCCGGGCTGGTGCCCCTATTAGGAGAGAACAGCACCAGTCCGTGGTAGCTGCAGCTCTTCCTCCTTCTGTCTTTGGTCACGCGCGCATGCGCAGTAGAGTGAAAAGCTGAACTTTAACAGAGAAGTCGGCTTTTCACTCTACTGCGCATGCGCCTGTCGTTAGTCCTTCCAAAAGCGAAGGCGGAAGGAGGAAGCGCTCGCTACAGGTACCCCGGGCTGGTGCTGTTTTCTCCTAACGGGCACCAGCCCGGGGTACAAGGTAAGTCACTTGGGGGTGCCCTAGCCTTTCCTTTTCCTTTAAGGCTGCTAACACCACCAGAGCTTGACATATAATTTTAAGGATATGGTATATTATTTTGGTCATGGCTACATGAACAAGGTTAGAAATAAGACACCTCAAAAGACACACCATCTGTAGCAGGAGTAATAACCAACATTCTCAATTCCCAAAAATGTTGCATGCATACACCTTTTTACATTAGACCTACCCACTGCACGCAGGTTTCAAAGAGTGCACACAAAAAGTCATTTGGGGCTCATAGATTACAATAAATTATAGGGAACATTGGTCATGGTTTGGGTATAAGGGTATGTTTTGAGTTTGATGAGGAAGCTGATTATCAGGAATCCATTCCTTTATTATGCATATTAAAATGCAAGGGAAAAATGTATGGGGTAATGCAATAAATAGTCAGTAAACCCAGGTAGGATTTAATAGCCAGCTGTTAAAACAAACATCTGATTGGGTGCTAAGGGTTACTAGCTGTGGGCATACTAAAGACTTATCATATTATACCAATAGTGTTTAGTATCTTTATTAATGTTTAAGGATGGTGGCACATATGCCTCTTTGAAGGAAGACAACACCCTTAAGTGATACTTATTGGCACTAGAGGAACTGTATTTTGATTGCAGTTGTTTTTCTCCAGATGACTAGGTTGAGCAGGATCAGACAGTGTCTGAACTTAGATGTGGCTTATGGCAGTTATGTTAAAATCTACTTTTTTCTAATTTATGTATGGCACCATTCTCAAAGTGCACAAACACATTAGCATGCATTACTGCAAATCATTAGCTTCTCATCAACTTTTCTCCTGCGTGATTTTATCAGATATATTAACTTTTTTTGTATTTCTATTTAAATAAAAATGTAGAGATGGAAATGAGAGTATGGGGAGGTTAATAATTACAAAAGGCTTAGATCACTAAGATACAGGAAAGCCCCAATAGTACATTTGAATTGGTTAGTACTCACACAACATATTTCATTTCTTTTTACTTACAGGAACCCTTAGGCAAATTCGATATTTCACATTAGCACATCAAACCTTCTTTTAAATGCCATAATACATTTTAAGCTCTAAGAAATGAATATATAATCACATTTTGAAGATATAGTAAATTATGTCTTCTAAACTATTGTATTCTGGCATAAAAGCCACCTTAACAAAAATATTAAATTCTAACTTTTTATGCAGGAATGATACGGGGGAGCCTAAATGGCCTCTTTTTTCCTCATCATTTTATACAATTTCTATCTAATATAAAAGTATAGAAGCACAAGCATAGAGAAATTAGCCCTTCATATATTTCTTTATGAGTATAATATATATTATATTTGTAAGAATTTGTAATAGTATATGGAAGAAGAGAGAGCACTGAACCATTTAGTTTAGAGTATTTATGTTTGATTACCTGCTATTAAAAGAATAATTTGGACCTTACTTTAAACTGTATATAAATTACGATAAACGGTTGTTACCAGATGTGTTAAAAATATTAAAATCCTTTAAACTCTTTTATTGCTGAAGTTTAAATTTAGGATGGTGCCAAATGGCTTTTTCCTGATCAGATCTCAGAAGAATTTGGCAAAAAACTGTTTGTCAGGCAGCAATAAAATGTAATCCTATTAGGCAATCCATGAAGGATGGTACTGGAGATTCACCAATTTAGCAATCAGCCTAAATCTTACCCTCACTGGCCTGTTGGGTTTCATTCATATATAGAAATGTTAGCACAGTAGCCACACTGGTACAATTGCAGGGTTATTCAAGTACATGTAAGTTCTAAAAGTACTGTAAGAATTCTCCCTTAATATTAGTCTAACCTGCCCGCCAGATATCCAAATGCATGGATACCTCATGCAGATCTATATTTATGATACTAGTACATTTATTTTTTAAGTTAAAAAATCCCAAATGTATGTCTGATATAAATATTAAATTCAGCAAAATGAAAGCTTACTACCATTCACATGGGCTTTCTTTGCAATCTTATAATAAGGGAAAAGTACCGTGTTTGCCATTTTGTTACGGATTTACAAACAAAAATGGCAAGAATATGTCTTTGAGGAAATATAATAATGACAAATGAAAACTCTAGTCAAATTCCCAGGACAATGTTTTGTGTTTCTGTGCTTTCTATAAACTCCTGTCAATATAGCATATTTTTCTAAATGTACCTTGTCATATCCAATGTCACACACACACACATATAAAAATAATTTTATATCACATATAAACCATTTAGAAAACTGTATTTTATTTAAAAAAAAAAAAAAAAAAAGTTTAATGGACCACTGTAAACCATGTGCTATCTATTGACCCAAAAGCATTTCAAATCGTTGGGTGGAAAAGCTCAGAGGGCATGCCCAAGCCAGTTGTCATTGAATTTCCTGCCAATAAAGTTGTATAGGGATATGCAGAGCTACTATAAGGAATTATCCCCTGTCTTGCCCTCTAGACTCTTGTGGTTCCTTGGTGGTCATTCTGTGTGAGTTATTGGCCACTGTGCATGACTTTAAGAGTTGGCCAAAAACTTACACAGAATGACTACCAAGGGGCCACAACAGAATCTTAGGGGACCCGGTTTTAAACCAGCAAGGGGCAAAAAAAGAAAAAAATCCTTACAGCTAATTAAACAAAACCTGTGGGGGACTATGACTAAACTTTGAATTACAGATTAATTTTGTAAACAGAGGCAGATCTGTCTCACCACAGAAATACTCTGTTCCTATAGGATTTTTAGAAGCATATTTATCACATAGTTAACTCTAACTTTCAGCCATTGATCAATATGATTCTAAAAATCTAATAGAAATAGAAATAAATAGGAAGTGGGTAAGTTATTTTGTGGTGAGCTGTCAGATTTTGCTAAATCTGATCCTTAAAATCCTAAATTAAGAGAGTGTTTTGGATACTAGAGTAATGTTTTATTGAAGTACAGTGTATATATATCGCAATGAGTCTAGATAGTTCATAAGTGTAGTAAACAAGTATGTTTTATATCACCTCTGTTTTTTGTGATTAAAATAGAATGTAAGTAGGAGCACCTAAGAATTTTAAAACAAGCATCCAGTGAATTAAGGAAGCCATTTTTATTGTAGATTTCTAATTAATTTTTGTAATATGAATTATAAATTGATTCATGACTATACACTTTCTTTTTTTCTTCACCCTTCAGAAACCTTGCTTTACATTTATCAAAGGAGAATGAAGAAGATGCTAAGTGTCCTCGTGTCTTCCAAGTACCCACCAGTCCATCAGTGGAATGGCCCTTTCCACAGGAAGAGATTACTGGCTTGGATACACTGCCTTTCAGATTGATGATGCAGGACTGTACATCTGTTAAGACTTTGCTGCTCAAAATGAAGAGGATCCTGCAAGAGGTAATGACTTCATTACTTATGAGATTGAGAGCTTTCATTGTTAGTAGATTGACTTATAGAAATGTATGTGTTTGTGTGTATGTATTTATATACTGAATCTGGAAAATTGTTGGAAGAATGCATCTGCCTTTGTTAATGTAACTCTATCCAGACAATGGCAAATAAACACTATATACTGCTATAGCAGCCATGTGAAATGTGTTCCCTAGAATGGAAGTTTACTTTATATTCAGAAGACTAACCTGAAAATGTATTACTTTGGCTAATCTATTAGCATAGAATCATAAGTTTTATGAATATTATTGGAAAATTATACTCTCTTTCTACAGAAGCACATTACTAATTCAGTAAGCTCCCCTTCCTTTAGGGAAAAATAGATGTGCGGTAAAGCAATGTATATTCCTGGAGAGTTGTTTGTAGTCTAGAACTTAAGCAATATACAAAGGAAAAGTTAAATATAATTTATTTTATTTATACCTTTATTTTTTTTTTTAAAGTTTTATAATAGGTACTGCATCATATTTTGTTATAAATTGTAGGGCCTATTTATAAATCTTTTTAAAAATAAATTCACCACATGTCTCCACATAATGCTGTATGAATTCTTGAATGAATTATTTATTTTTAAAACTATTTAATGAATGTACAGTATACAATTCTGTTGGCACTGCAAACGGCCACTCTTTTTTTTTTTTACCAATTTTTTTTTACCAATTTTTTACCCAGATAAATTTGTCATATTTATGTATAGGTTTTTCTATGCTCCTTTAGGTAATGCAAAATAAAAGTGAAAATGTCAGAATTTAGGAGGCATGAAAATTGCAAACATTGATAAATATGCCAGTTTAGGCTCTGTGTGTATTCTGGTGGTATATTCCAGCAAAGGCAACAGATGGTAAAAGTCAAACAAGCATTAATGCACAGCTTGATAAATAATCTGTTTATTTTACTCCACTTTTTAATCTGTTTTACTGGTGCGAAAGCTTTTATACTGCTCAATATCTGATTAATATCCCCCAAACTGTATTAAAGTATTATTAATTATTAAGTATTATTATTATATATATAAATATATATAATATATACTATATTATTATTATTATTATTATTATTATTATTATTAAACAGGCATTGTAAAAATATTTTTGAAAAACTAATATTTTACATCAGGTTTATGTACACAAGGCTCACTACAAGAAATGAATAATGATTTAAATTTTTTCAGGCTTCTGTTTGCGAGACTAAATTTTTAGAAAACATGATAGCAGAGAAAAATCACTTTGAATTGCTGAAAATTTCCCCTTAATTATATGATATATACAGTAGTTATGAGTGAATCTGTCCCAGTTCCCTTCACCAAAATTCTTTCGAAATGATAGAAAAATTCACGAAACTCTGGTGTGCACTTTTTTTGCCGCGTGCGACTGTTTTCACGTGACCACACCTTTTTTTAATGTGACTGCGGGCATTGTGCCGTGACCGCGCCCATTTTTACACACCCGCTCCTATTTTGACACAACCGCAACTTTTTTTTTTTTCTCTTTTTTTTTTTTTTCTTTCCATTGGGTCAGTCGGGTTTTGAGATCTGATAGTAAGGGGTCTAGGTTAAGTGATATGTAGTTAGTAGGATCTACAGCCGCAACTTTAATTTGACGTGCGGCAAATTTTTTTCACTCCAAATTTTCTCCGAAGTTTGAGAAGCAATTCGCCCATCACTAGTTCTATAAGTTATAGACCAACAGCAATAATTAAGACTGTATTTTTTTGGAAAAGACCAAGTGAGTGTCATTCTAGCTAGACAAATGGGGAATAACACCTAAGGGGTAATTTACAATACAGAACAAAGTGTGCAAAGTTCAAAAAAAGGGCTGCACACTGTGTGTTGCTTTTTAGGATTTGCTGCAGGTCTCTGCACTGTGATTGTCAGCACTGTATTGATGAGGAGTGGGAGGAAGGAGGCATGTAGGTACTCCTGCATCTCTTACTGTAGGGCTCTTATGCCCCTTAGAACATCGCCAGAGAGATCTGAAAATGGCCCCTTTAGCTGAAGGTTTAGCAAAAGTCTTTGATTAAAGGAGAATTAAGCCCCTAAACAATGTACCCCATGTATGCAGCCTTAGACTGCATACATGGGGTATGACTTTTTAATTGTTTATAATAAAGACTTGTATTTTTATCTTTGATTCTGTTGCAGACTTTTTCACATACATGTTAGGTCACACAAGTCACTTAGTGGACAAATTTCTGTCATTTACTCTCACACTTCTTCCTGTTATAGTTAGAGCTGCATTATTTCCTGTCAGGTAATCTCTGACGGAACACACAGACCATCACAAAATGGTGGCTCATGGAAAAAGATGTAAAAGGCCAATATTTAATTATATATATATATATATATATATATATATATATATATATATATATATATATATATATATAAGCAAAAAAAACAGTTCTGCACTCGTGGGTCTTGAGTAAATAAATCAAAAATATTTACTTAATCATAAGTGCAGTCCCATGTTTCGGTCACTACAGTGTGACCTTTCTAAAGGACCTGTGTTTCCACAAACAGTGAAAAACCACCGCTCCCATACCAATAAGCCCAAAGAAAGGCACCAAAAAAACTTGTCACAGTCTCAATGTGTTAAATAAAGTTACAAAAAAAAGAATATGACTTAGTAAAAGAGGAAACAAGACATAATGAGGAATAATGAAGAATAATAAATAACTTTTGTCAAATAATATAAAAAATTATCTAATGTCAGACATACTAACGAACAATAAAGCAAACAATTCATTCAAACAAATGTACCAGTACAATAAACCATACAAAAGAGTATCTGGGACAAAACGTGTGGCTCTAACTAGCTTCCAGGCTGGCCCACTTATCCACTGCTTCAAAACAACCTGGAGTGTGTATGTATTTATGGGTTTGGGGGGTTTTGGGCAGATTTATGGTTAATGAGCATTTACAGTAATGATAGTGGTTACATAATTCCGAACACACTCTGCATTCCAGCATATTGTAGGAAAACAATAAATTCAAACTATTTCCCCTTTAACCATAACCTAACTATTTCTGTTTGCAAATGACTCCTGGAGAGCAATGACACAAATAGAAACACTTTTTTTTTCAAGTTTCTGTTATGAAACAGATTTTAAATCTGGAAAACTATTGGCCACATTTTAGTAACCCTAGATTTGTGGTATACAAACGGCTGATATATTTTTTTTTGGAAAAAAAAGCCCCACAAGCTGTTCCCCAGTATATCGATGCTCACAATTTTTTTTCTGCTTTTTGACAGCCTGTTAACATAGCGATGGTTTATGAGAGCAGAGCAGACTGTTTTAGTACAAATGCATTGTCAGTAGAGCTCTTGCTTGTTCTACTGATAGAAGTGGAAATGGGGCTGCTAAAAGTAGATCATTAAAGGGTTCATCATTTATCATAGTCATGAACAGGGTATAGTTGAAAAAGATAACAGGAACATGGAATTTATTTTATTCTCAAGCTTCAATCTGTGCCAAAATAACATAAGAATGCAGCATAGCTGTTGTGCTGTCTCCTTGCAGTAACCTAATCATCTTCTGTAACAGCAAATCTTTAGACAGTGCATTTTGTATAAACAAGTCTGCCAAGGTTTAGACATTGTCTAAATATCTGTTTATCAGTTTATACCTTATATATTTCTGTCAGAAACACACCAGCCAAAAAGTAATTACTTTCCTGCACTTGTAAATATTCGACATGTTTGGCTTCAAGCAAAAACTCAGTTTTCACTTTTATTAAAGGTGAAAAGCTGCCTTGTGATTTTTTTTCCATTTTTCTTTGGCTTTTCTGTCATGTTTTACAGATTGCACTTTTGGCACATTTTGGCTACTTGTCAGATAAATCTGTTGAATCTGCTGTTTACATAAAACACAACATACATAGATACAAATACCAGACAATAGTATTGTTAATCCTTGGTTTTACACAGATTGGGTTCTGGCATTGGCTGACTAAATCAGCAGGTTGTTCTATTAGCCTGCTAATCATTTCTACAAAACTGGCATTAAATCTGCCTTATAGACCTCATTAAATGAAGTTAGCCACCTAAAGCTGGTTCTGTGCTTCCTTCTAAGTAGGGGCAACAAACAGTGTCTTTATTGTAATAATTTCTTGGAATTATCTTCACTTTTTAAACAGTGGATTTCTTCCGCAGTTGAAGTGTAGTATAAGTAGAAGTAGTTTAATTATAAATCAATTGTATTGTTGGCATTAAAATATATATTTTACAGGTTTAAGACTAGGGCTTGGGTGTTGGGAACATAGAGACTTGGTTTTACTCCAAGCAGAGCCTCCTGCAGGCTAGTAGTCCACATGGGGCTACCAAATAGCTAATCAGTCCTTATTTCACATTCACAAATAACTTTTTTCATGCTTGTGTGGATCCTTGACACTTTTTACATCTGAGTGTGGCTCAGTAAAAAAGGTTGGGAATCCCTAGTCTAATGCATTACCCACTGTAGAGGTATTTTTTAAACAATCCCATTTTAAATGAGCTTCTATCCCCTCCTTTTAGTAAGTGCTTTGATAACTGATCTTTTTTGGGGAAATGTCATTATAAACATTTTGACAGTAACGTATTCTCATGAAACTCTTAAAATTGTTTCAGATTTACTCCAGACTACAGATTGTTTTTACTAAACATATGTAATGACCAATAAGTCACTGCCTATTACAGGTATGGGACCCGTTATCCAGAATGCTCGGGACCAAGGGTATTCCAGATAAGTGGTCTTTCTGTAAATTGGATCTTCATACCTTAAGTCTACTAAAAAATCAATAAAACATTAATTAAACCCAATAGGATTATTTTGCATCCAGTAAGGATTAATTATATCTTAGTTGGGATCAAATACAAAGCATTGTTTTATTTTTACAGAGAAAAAGGAAATCAATTTTAAAAATCTGAATTATTTGATTAAAATGGACTCTATGGGAGACAGGCTTTCTATAATTCGGAGCTTTTTGGATATCAGGTTTCCGGATAAGGGATCCTTTACCTGTATACTCTATTTGCCCCATACATGGGCAACATGGATCACAAGTCCTTACCATATAATTTAAGACAAGTAAGACACTATAATCACATACAATTACTTGTATTTTACAAATGTTAACAGAATGTATTTTTGTGGGCTCTGAAAGTTAGAAGTCATGAAACATTAGTGACCATGAGATGGCAGTAGACATACTGTTTACTCTGTACATAAATTTATATTAATAATTTAAAAAACATGATAACATTCTATTTTGTGGTGTTACCATTTCATGTTATTTGTTTTAATATTTTAACTGACAATATATTTTATTTAAATCAATGTATTCTATGTATGATATCCTTAAATGTTGTTAGGAAAGTAATTTTAACTTAAAAAGAATAAAATATCTTTCTCAATTTCGCACAGATTGATTAATAGAAAATTGCATATAGCAGTTTAAAACTGATGTTCCTAAAACAACAGAAAAAAATAAGGAAAAAAAAAACAAGAGAAAGAGATCCGCTTGGTGGTAATATTTGCTACCCTAGTACTGACTTGGTAATAACTCACTTCCATCTGCTAACCATCTTGAACAAATGGCACAACATGGCTGCTGGGAAGAGACTTTTTCCATCTGTAATTAAAATTCAACTGTTGGAATAATGGATGTTAGAAAACTGTTACTGATGTAGATGCAGGTGTTTTACTTGTATGATTTATCATTTTATTTTTTTTATAATAAGCAAAAAAAGGAAAAACTATAGAAATGGAAACAAACCTATTTACTGAATCAGGCTCTCTAGTGTGACTAATTTGTAGGTCATAGAATAGAATAAAAAAAGTTAAGACCGTAACAAGTTAGGCAATACCACAAGACTGCTATGTACTGTGAAGGCAGAAATGTGCTAAGCAAATATTTTTTTGGGGCAGTTGACACTGGCTGCACTGCACAGAATACCATACAGAATCACCCCCATATATGTTCTTATTGGCCAGCACATTCCTTGAGTTCATGTGAGAGTTCAGACTGGCATAGCAACATATCAGTGAGCAACAAAGTGAGAACTTCTGCGTCAAAGAAGAGTCCCTAAAACAGTCATCAGTCTATTATAGTTTGCCACTGTAAATAAGGTCCCTTCCAAGGAGTGTGTGCATGACTTATATACAATTGCAATAAACAAGTAGAATACATTTACAAATGTAAAATGTAATCTAAAAAGCCTACTGGCAAATCTTTCTCATGCAGATAAAAATTCAGTTGGGTTTATGTAGAAAAGGTGCAAAAACACTATCCAGGGTCTGACTGGGGGGTGCAGGGCCCACAGGGGCTGCCCTAGGGCCCCCCCCCCAAGGGGATGTGTGGGAGCTGCTAATCCCCTCCCCAAGTTTGTGCAATATACTGTAAGTACCTTCGGACATGTCAGGGGAGAGAAATCAGTGGGTTGGGGGAGCGCAGCAGGGATCTGGTCTGGGCCATTGGGGACCATCAGGGCCAGTCCGACTCTGACACTATCGGAACTTTCAGAAATGTAGAGTATCAATGTAGAGTGATGAATTTTGGGACTCTGCTTTCTATAGTGGGTGGTTTACAGATTCAACACATAGACAATAAACATGCTGGCAGGGTTTAATGGTTTCCTTTCAATCTGTGAAATCAAATAAGACTGTGTAAAAATAAAATACATTTATATTTATTTCTAAAACTTCAGATAGTGTTTATGTGCATTTTCAACTCTAACCCAACAGAATGAGGTAATGTCTAAAAGGGGTTATATTTACACTTGAAGAAAGGTTTGGAAAATGTATATGAGTTCAATAGATAACTGTTTCTACTTGCTGTTAGTAAGCTTGTTTTTTTAG
Organism: Xenopus tropicalis; assembly: GCF_000004195.4. NCBI lineage: Eukaryota > Metazoa > Chordata > Amphibia > Anura > Pipidae > Xenopus > Xenopus tropicalis. Next base: position 77,949,682 of record NC_030677.2, on the reverse strand, counting down.
AAACAATAAATTCCACAGTACAAAAAATGTTAGCCGCAACTTGTACCCAATACACAAAAGTGTGCTGTGGTGGGCACCAATTATTCTGGAATTCTGTGGGGGAAGGGGGGGGTAAGAAACCATGCATCCTGAAATAAAGTGAAAATTGCACTTTGGACCCTGCGCTGCATTCATAAATGACCATTCTATAGACATTTCTTTTGCAAATTTGTTTTAAATGCAAATGCATTAGAAAGCATTTGTTATCTATATTAGGCAATATGAAGCATTGCTAGTAATTCTTCCACATCTCCTTCATACTGCATTCATTGTGGAAGGCTTGTAAGTATTCATAACCCATTGGATAAAAAAGTACCAGGGTATTACATGACCATTGTTAATTTTTATTATGATGTTTGAACCAAGAAACCTTCTACATTGGTAATCTGCCATGCCACTAGTTTTGTGTAAATCCCTCCAGCTGTAAAGATACTTGTTTATCTACCTCTGTTAATCCACACAGCAGGGAGTATGAAAGGCTCCTCATTTTGTTAACATTCAGCCTGCAGCCTCTGCTTCATAGAAAGAAAGCTTGCATAAAGCCTTGCAATGACATCAAATGTAAAAATGTGCATTTTGTTATAAATATTATAAAATGCCCCACTATATATATAAACATACAGCCACAAAGCTTAAGAAAATTACAAAAGGTTAAAGTAAACACAAAAAGTCACTTATGCAAATATAGATACAAGGGCGTACATGTAGTGTACCTCTCAGAGGGTAATATGCAATATGTAAATGGATTATTAAGCAGAAAAGATAAAAACTTATTAATGATAAATGTAAATCTAAAGGACATATTGATAAATGAATGTATAAAACTATTTGCATTGGAGGGCCTTCATAGCTTCCTTGCACTCTGAACTACTTGATCTCCATTTTCCTTGGGTAGTTATTGCAGTGAAGTTTGAGTAATTGCTTCTGGTTCAAAAATGTGGGTCTCGTCTGTGTAGATTTCTATTGTATTGCATACAAATGAGGTGGGACTTTGGTCCCTGTTGCTCCTACCTTTTATTAGAAAAGTGTTTTAAAGAATAACTAGAACAGGACCAGTTTCTAGTCTGGTTACTAAACTGAATAATAATTCATTTATTTTTTTCAGTTTCTAAGAAACTAAAACTCTATTTATACATGAATTTATATATGAATGGTTTGCAATGTTTATAGGATTCTAACAGTGCATATTAAGATATAACTATTTCTCATTTTCATTGCCCCAAATGTCTCCAAGAGATCATCTCAGACCAGACTGGCCCAAAAGATTTATTGTAGATATTACATATCATATCACGTAAACTCAAGCGTATGCATTTTATGCTGTAACTAGAACTTCACTAGAACTAGTTTCATCCGCTCTCCTTTGCTGTAGGCTCTGGGCAGTGCGCCTGGGCCTCGAATGTGGGGTGAATTTACCTTGCTTAGATTTGCAGAGGCCTGATTCCAATGTACCAATTTTTCCCTTTGATTAATAAAAAGCAGAGCTGATCAGAAATAATAGATTGAATTTTTTAGTTTAAAAAAAATTTAGAGCAGAGTAAACAGCCCAGAGCATTACATGTGTTTTCATGGATAGATTTTTTTTTTTACTTTGCAGTTTCTTATGCTAGGCTTAGTTCCGGCAGATTCTTACCGACAAATTAAATCTCTGAGAATAGCATAATGAAAATGTGTTTTTCATTGCATTCGACTTCCAAACACTTTTAAAAGGAAAGATTTTTTTTTATCCTCTTTCAATGCACTGTGGTGCTTTTATTGTAGTTTATTCTCTATACAAGGAGCATTGCATCAAAACAAATTTTAGTTTTTTGCTTCAGTATAATAACTCGGCGGGTTATTGGTGTGATAATTTAGTTTAGTGTTTAGTTTAGAGAAATAATTGCCTTTTATATTTATTTTTTTTTCTTAACAAAACTATACATTTCTTTTTTTCTCATTACACAACCAATACAGTAAATTGTTTGGGCAGGGAGAGGGAATTGAGCAGGACTTTGTAACCATGTGAAAGAAAAAGTTTAGCAGTTAGAATTACCTTTTGTCTGGAGTTCAGTACCAATGAGCAGAGTGTTCTACAGAAAAAATATTTGTTTCCGTTTTAATGGCCCTGAGAGCATTTAAAGCAGACATCTAAATACAACCACCAAAAATACATTTCACAGCTGAAATCCTGCACAGAATTATGTGTATAGGTTTAAGTTACTGTGCAATGCTAGAGGTTCCATAAAATTCTCTCTGTAGATGCTGCTGATAGGCCCATAAGGGCAATTATGTTCTGTCTGATCCAGAGCTATAGACTTTATGCCACCTTCCACTTTACTCTACTGCATTCAGACTGGAGTGAGGGGGGTCGCAGAGGATGCAATTTCAATAAAAGTTGAAAGATAGAGGGTCCAAGGTTTTGCATTTTGTTTAGTAACTTTGCCATTTCTTATGCTGGGCCTGAGCATTGGCCTATGGAATAAGCACTGAGAACTGCGGCACGACCCTAGTTTTCTGTTCCTTTGCTTTTGATCCTGTTCCTGCTCCTACCCTTGTTCTGCTCTTGTTCTGCCCTTGTTGTTATCCCTGCTCCTGCTCTTGTCTTGTCCTTTTTTCACCTCTCTTTCTGCTCTATCCTGTTCTTGTTCTTGTTCCTTCCTTACTCCAGTCCTGCTACAGTTAATCAACAAATCTTTTGCCCTCTCTGACCAGTCACTAATTCTTTATCCACTCCGTCCTGCTCTTCTCAATCATTGATTCTACACCCTTGTAACCTTGATCTTGCTCCTGTTCCTTCGCCACCCCTTTTACTGTCTGCACAATACCAGTCATTGCCTGAAAGACTCTCACCTTCCCCTCCTTCTCATCTTTAGTGCCCCCTTCTTATGCCTAAAGTCATGTAAACTCATTTGACCTTTCCATGAGCATGCAATACCACCATTGTTCACATGAGGCCTCAGAAAAAACTAGATGGGATGTTGTGACACAATTACCTTTGTTTAGTTATTATGTGTTAGTACACTAATCAAAGTGACTTAATGTGGGTGGAAATTTGCCTGCTGTTGATAAATAATATGCGCATAGTAGGAATATGCAAAGAAATGGAAAGGCAGATCAATATACTGTATCACTTGTCAAATTGTGTTACTTGGCTTTGAACAGTGGAACGTATTATTTTTCAATGGGTGACAGTTCTCAGCACTGTTTAGCAGCATCATTAAACACTAACATATGTGGCATGAGAGGAAAAATACATGGACATTTATTTTCTGCACGGGAAAGAATACATTGTTGGTTCCCTCCATTATTACAGAAGACTTTTTAATTTGTGAAGCTGCATATTAGTTGTTATATTTATGTGTATTCCTAAATATGGCTGGGCCTGCTCAAAGCAACAACCATACAAATAGGGCATTTGCATGTATTTTATTGACTCAACTTTAAGAAAACTTCAGGAAGATGAAAGTGAAAAACAAATAAAGCTACTGGAGAAACTCATAACAAAAGAATATTAATGAGAAATCAGTTGTGTGCTTTTGCAGTTCTTTAAAATGTTCATTTTGGTACATTGTCTTTTGTAGAAAATCATTTATGCCCATTGTTACTCAATGATAAGTTTGGGCTTTAAAATATAGTATCACAGCAGATGTTTTTTTCTCAATTGCTAAGTAAAATAATATGGCATACGTAAGTAATATTACTGAAGAATTGCAATTAATATGCACAAAAGAGTGTGACGTATAGCATTTTGAAAAAGAGCCGTACTGCAGTTTAGAATCATATTGCTGATTGTATTCTCACATTTGTAAAAGGGATGGGTTACATATAGGTCTTGGCAGAAGCTCAGATGCAGATTATATATTCTGATTGGCATACTGAATAATGTGATTTCCAAAATGTTGCAGGTGTTTTAGAGTCCTGCTTTTTTTTTTTGCAGTACTATTGGATACTAAATCATTATTTTACAAGATACAACATGCTTTTTTAACAAAACTTAAGTGTTTTGCTTGAGGAATGAGCAGAGAACTTAATGTAGTCTCAAATGAATTTCAGTATAGTGGAGAGTCTTTATTTAAAATTTACTGTATGTGTATGTATCTAAAATGAATGTATGTGTATGTAAATGTTCTTCCTAACCAGAGTTTCCTCCCTAATGAGGCCTCATGCTCTTGGCACGGAACATCTGTACCATTTAATGGAACCAAAGAAGCCTATCAGGGATTTCGCTCCCCCCCCCTTATACTAGAAGGAGGATTTTACTCAGATGAAGGACCAGTTACTTTCACCCATAGCTACAGATCCTGCCCACTAGCTACCCCTTCCCAAAGGGACTTTTCTCCAGAACAAAGGAATAATTAAACATGTAAAGCTTTTCTTAATTCCAGGCAAATTAAATTTAGGATGCTCGCTGGACTCAAAAGGAAATGGGAATATAATGTTAAAACAAACATTATACATATAAGCACCTCTCCTTTAAGTTACTAATTATGTCAATATATGAAAAGAGTAAATACTTTTTGGACATAATATAAAGAATCTTATATTGCTACTAATCAGTATTTCTGTAGATCAGATCATTTGAGAATAACATTTTCAACACTTTACTTTACCTATTACTCCTATCCACTGTACAAGACTTTTATTCCATAAATAAATTTATTTTGACCTAGACCAGCACCTTTCTTCTCTTATTTTCCCCAGTAGCATCTAAAGGACAATGACTAGCAATTGGTAATAAATCTTCCTTAGCTATTCTTAAATGTATTCCTTGTTACTATGGTTTCACATGCATTGATTTGATGATATTCAATCTGTATTATTAAAGTTATATGTTAAGGCTGTGGTTAAGCCTCTTATTTTTCAACCTGTTGATTCTATACAAGACTTCTATATAAAAGACTTAGGGGGAGATTTACTAATCCATGAATACTCCGAGTGTTCGTTTGAACGCTCCGTGCGTATTTTCTGGCACTTTTTCGTACCTTGCGCAACTTTTTCGTACTTTGCGACAAAATTTGTGCGATAAAATTGTACGCACCGAGTACGAAAGTTTCGGATTCATTCAAGCTTCGGTATTGTGACTTTCCTTTGGCCAGGTTGGAGCTCGAGAGTGCCATTGATTCCTATGGGAGGCTTCCAAAATCATGCACTGAAGGATCAAAGTCGGAAAGGTTTTCCTGCTGTTTGCAATCGTTCGGTACAAAAATTTCAGATCACCAATACGATATTATCGTGACTAATACGATTTTTTTCGTAAGCATTTTTGTGGTATTTGCGATCTTCAGAAATTATCGTATCCAGTCCGAATTTTTCCCATTCGGGATTCAAACTCGTGATTTCATGAATGAAGCCCTTAGCCTATACTTATAACATGACCAGTAAAAGAAAACCAAAAGAGGCTAGTAATCACTTTGAAGGAGCTACAATGAGTAAACTCTTTCTCTGATCAATTACTAAAGGCTATTGCATATTTGTATACACTGTCAAAGCTTTGCCAATTGCCAAACAGAGTCATATTCTAGATAAGAGATGTTTTCTATAATTCAAAATAATCCTAATTATTACCATTATTGAATTATATTCTATCAGAAGAAAGTGTTCTTCTCTAAAATTGCAGAAACTAAGCTTCTACTATCAAAAGGCTTTCAGTTTGCAAACACTAAGGGGCTCATGAACTGAATGTATTTGCAGTAATCCACAGAATCCAATAAGAGATTCAATTTTATTATTCTACCTGCAAAAGACTGATAAAATATGATTGCCACTTGGTTACTATGGGTTACTGCAACAGGGCAAAATTGACCTATAAAATAAAACTTTTACTTGTACGTTACTATGGAGTTTGGTTATGCTTTACAGCAGCAGAAAATATCACTTTGTTAGCACGTCTATTACATTTTTCTTTATCTGAATACTTTACTGGAATATGGAAATAACCAATAACCCTTGCCAAGATTCTAAACTTGCAAGTTCTTGAAAGTGAGACCTTTTGTACCAAGTATCACAAATAACAAGACATTGTCAGGTGCTTTGCCTTATCCAGTGCCTCCATTTATACTTCTTTAATACAATCTTTGCAGTGTGCTTTTAGCTTTGATCTGAGATTTGAACTCTTGTAGTGAAACGTGAGTAATAGAATAAGGCAGTTATCATTAAAGGCCCTATTTTTTCAAGCAGAAATTTCAAAAGTTCCAAATGGAAAGTCAGGAATAAAAATATTTTGTAAGATAGTTCAGTGCTTGTAACCTTTTATAAGTGAAATGGGATATTAGCTTTTCTATAAGGTGTTATAAATCTTCCAACTCCTTTTCACCTAACAAAAAAAAGTTATTTCCTTTCCTCCAAAATGCTGTACATTTACATTTGCTTAATTGTTCAGGGCACAAAACATTGTGCTTATTCATTAGTTAGGGATAGATCCCATTGTCAGTATTGCTGGGTGTCCTATATGGACAGCCATATAGTATGCTTTAAAAAGTTTATTAAAAAAAAAAATGATGATAGGTGGTGGAGTAAATGTTTTTAACGTTGTTTTTTTTTATGACTGCAACAATGGGAAGGTAACAAGACTACAGCTCCTTGACACTTGCATTGAGAAAATGCTCATGTGCCCCACCTAAAATCCCACCATAGCTCCTCCATTTATGCTGAATAAAAGAAACAATAGGTTATACAAGAAAAAGTTGCTCAGACACAATACACTGAGATGGCTGCCTACAAAGTAATATTGCAACTAAAAAAAATACATTTGTTGGTTCAAGAATAAAATTTGAAGTTGCATAATGAATTATTTGCTATGTACACCATTTAATTTTGTAATACAAACTATTATCAATTATCCAGAAATTATGGGAATTATGGGAAGGGGATTCCATATTTCTGGTTGGAACTGTATTTACATGATAAAATATCTTTATATACTGTGACAAACCTCTATAATGTTTACCACTAACCTCTAAAACATAAATAATTTGTATTTATCTTGTTAAACAATTATGTGCCTTAGTATACAGCTTACAGAATTATATTTATACACATGGTTTCAAATGGTGCAGGTATGGGCTCTGTTATCCGGAAACCAATTATTCAGAAAGTTATGAATTATGGGAAGGTGATCTCCCATAGACTCCATTTTAATCAAATACTACCTTGTACATGTATGGGACCTGTTATCCAGAATGCTCGGGACATGGGGTTTTCCGGATAAGGGATCTTTCCGTAATTTAGATCTCCATAACTTAAAGGAGAATTCAAGTCAAAATTTAAAAAGCATACTGCCCAATAGTCCTCCTATTGTTTAGTAAAAACACAACACTTTTAGCTCACCTAATCAAATATTTACTCAGTCACACTTACTTCACAGTTTCTAGAACAGGCAGCCATCTCTAAATAGGTATTCTCCCTTCCTTTCCCTCCTTGCTTCATACTGCACATGTGTTTCATTCCCTCCCCTCCTCCCCTCTGCCAGATCCGCTTCTGATTGGCTGGTGGGCATGTGTAGCTCAGAACAGGAGACAGGATCAAGTTACACACATGCTCAGAGAATAGGAAGGCTGCCGCTGGCAGCTACAGGAAGGGGAGAGAGATTTCAGTGATGTCACTGTAGTCTTCACACTGCTGTAGGCTGCCAGCACCATATCTCAGAGAAGCAAGCAGGGATCTGGGAATTTAGATATGCAGTAAGTACTTAAAAAGAATGCCTTTAGACTTACTTTTAATTGATATTCATTGTCCTTTAAGTCTGTTTAAAATTATTTAAGTATTGAATAAACCCAACAGGCTTGTTTTGCCTCCAATAAGTAATCATTATCTCTTAGTTGGGATCAAGTACAAAGTACTGTTTTATTATTACAGAGAAAAAGGAAACCCTTTTTAAAATTTTAAATCACTTGATTAAAAATCTATGGGAGATTGCCTTCCCATAATTCGGATTTTTTTGGATAACAAGATTCCATACCTATACCATAAAAATCATGACAGTATCCCGTTATGAACTGTTATGTGTGACAATATTAACCTTGTTACTCAATACCTTTTGTTTACAGTGATCTCCTTAGGCTTCAATACGTTAATAGCATATCAGAATTCAGACACATCTAAAGAATCTATTTTCCTGTAACAAAAGTAATTTTAAAGCAATGCAACTTCTTTAACAGATTTCCCTGCATTCATTTGTAGCTGTCTTTTTATATGTGTTTGTATGGTTCAGGCTAGAACACCCTATTAGAAGGGGTCAGCTTTATGACCTTTAATTCTAGTTATTTTCTTATTCTATGTTTACAGTGATGATCATCTCACCAGCTGTGGTGCTGTACGTTTTTCATCTGTGTATTGATTTTTCCCTCTTAATAGATCATTGATACCATTTTTTTATAGAATGTGTATCATCAACTGTTTGTTTTCACCCTGTGTTTTTCCAAATTATAACTTAGCTTTTATTTAGAAAATGGTTGTACTTTCATGGAAATTTGGTGTGTAATCCACACAGTGACTTCTTAGTACATTACATTACAATACATTAATTCAACCAGTCAAGGCATATTAATTCAACCAGTGACATATGAGTAATATATTATTAAAGGGATCTGAAGCCCTTAGAATTCCTGCTTATCAGGCAGGGGGTGGTTTCCAGTTGAACATTTGCAACTCTACGCAAAGTGTAAAGTAACATTTTTATTTATAAGGCCATAAAAATGGTATCCCCCTTCCATACATACTATATTTTGTGACTAAGGCGACTTGTGTAATCCCTTTATCTATAAATATTGTGTGAAAACACCTGCTATCCCATCATGTAACATAGTGCATTTTATCTTGTGAACTGTTAGCTTAGTTTTTGTTCATGTTCTGCACTCTGGTATGGATTCCTGCTCCAAACAAAGGTGAGGGTTGGGATCACTGAGTGGACGTTTCAGTAACAGATGTGTTATTCTTGTTCTGTAAATTGACAGAAAATTCCAGCAGCGCATTGTGTAATAATAATCGGCACCCTACCGTTTTATTGAATTCAAAAGCAATTCCTTTTGACTGAATGCATTGTATATCTTCTGGACAGGAAGAGGTCAGGCAGCACTGTAACACCTTAGTTTTGCTGTGTTTCCTATGGAGAGGTCAGCAGCCCACAAATAAAATATAGTTTTTAATGTGACTCAAGTATTCCTTTGACAATAGGTTTTTGTACCATCAACTCCACCCATAATTATAAATTCTATTTTATACTCTGCATCTGTATTAAAACAACAGATATCAACATTTACATGGTATAGACTATTTGCACAATATGCAACCTCCAACATTTCTGTTATGTCGCAAAAAAAAAGACAATGCCTGATGTCAGACTTTACAGCAGAAATCTCAAGATGGCATATACAGCTACTTTTCTAAAATGTTCTGGATAAAAGTGTAATGTTGGAAGGCATGCTGTTGATTCACATTATCTTTCTATGCATATCTTTAGTTTGGTTGTGCGCATTTGTCTTAAAGAATAGTATCTGGAAAGGTGGGGCTGATAACAGCCTGGGGTCCCCCCTTTAAGCCATGGAGCGAGTTAGTCGCCCGTGATAGATAACAACAATAGGAGTCACCAGTGGAAAAGCCTATGCATAGCTTTAGCTTTGTGAAGTCACGCAAAGTTATTGTGCGACTTCCCAAAGACGAAGCATTGTGTACGCCTTTCCACAAATGACTCCTATTGTTGCCAGTGGAAAGGCATTTCAGAGCAGATAGTTGCCTGCGGAAGCAGAGATCTATCGCAGGCGACTAACTTGTTCCGTGGGACATTAGCCTTATGAAGACTATGCAGTGAGTGTTACAATGCTTGGATAACATTATAGTCAAAGAGAAGCCTTACAAGTGTGGCACACAGGCTGGATAATATGATTACTGTTAGTATTTCTGTGATAATCAACATGTCAGCCATCTTCCACATTTTCCAGTGTGCAATCATAAATCTTCTGAGGAGCTAATAACATCTTAAAGTTCCTATAATAAAGATTACTGACACCATCAGGCACTGGTGCTATATATTTTTCATGACTCCTTCCATCACATCATGCTTCATGTAGTTTTACAATCATCTTAGATTATTAGATAGTTCTATACTACTGGCAACTTTATGTCCAATTTCTGGACTCTTATTATTATAATGTATATATATATGTGTGTACATACATACATATATATTTATATATGTATATAATTCATATATGTTCATTTATATATGTCTGTGTGTATTTATACATTTCTATTATAGTATTAGAGTATTAAGAGTATTACAATATATTAAATGAGGCTGAATAAAAAAAAGATTTATTAAAGGGTTAATAATGGCTCAGAATGATCATTAAAAGACCCGAGAATACTTTACTAATGCCCAGACATATAAGCTTGATTCAGATAATGTTATGACCATAATCTCTGCACCATACACAAATTTCTCTTCCAGGCTTGTGGACATTATGTTGCCCCACTGATGATATCACTTACATACCCAAACTAGTACATGTGCAACAATATACAACAAGGCAGCCCCAGTCAGAAAATTATTTAAGTGCTTCACCTTTGATACTAGAGGGAAAGAGGAGTCCTTATATTAGAAATGAGGAGCAGATTAGGAGCATAACTTTGGCCGTATAGGACTGTTGTACCAGTTATTTTAAGAATTATGTAGTTAACATGCCATTCACACTTTCTTACCTACGGTCATATTGTCACACTAGTATGGTGGAAAATCACCAATTTTCTAAGTTCCTATCTGCCAGCTCTTGCAATCACTTCAAAATACAAATAGAAAAACAAGAAAATGTTTCTAGCACTCAAGCAGTTGTACTGGGGACAGACTGATGCTGCTGGGGAACACCAGAACATATATAATAGCTGATTATCATTGTTTGTACCTATTTATACTGAAGATCCATATAGTATTCTTAATAAATTATCTGTGTGGCTCTTTCCCCCATAAATAAATTAAGGTACAAAGTTTGTTAAGGTGCAGTAACCCATAGGAATCAATGAGATGTTTGCTGTTATACAGATGACAGTATATTTTACTTTCTTGGTTGCTATAGGGGACGAGACCAGTAGCAAACATTGTGCTTTTTATTACATAACCCTGTTTGTGCATTCATTTCAGAGATTTTTTTTCTTTTCCAACTCTTTTGATGTCTGTAAGCATGAAAAATTTACTGTCACGGTAAAAGATCTTTAAACTGAGAGATTTTGTGCCAAATATGTGACACTGGGCAGCTCTTGATTTGTAACTTATATCTCATCACAGTGTTACCTTTAGTCTGTGTTTTCATATTGAAAAATAACTTACTCATGTCCTTTATGTGATCATGTAGAACATGTAAACATGTCAACAATTCTGAGTTATATTATGCTGGATGCAAGAGGCCTCTTATTTGTGTTCCTCTGGTGCTATGGAATAGCTAAGAGCAAAACTGATTTTACATGGCATAGTTATAGTCTTTTTTGTACAGCTACAGTTCTCAGCAGCAGTTAATGCTAAACTTTACTGTTCCTGGCATAGTTCCTTACTGTGGATTTTTCATTTGCTCATAAATATTATAAGTTATCCAAGTATATGATTCTAAGTTTTCGCTATTACTATTTTATTGGTATGATTTAAATTTCCTGGACTAGATTCCTAAAGCAATGATCTATTGTATTATTTGCCAGAGTTTTAGAAAAAATAAAGTTGTGTATGTTATAAAGATGCTTCTTTCTCAAACAGTGCACAGAGCATTATCTACATAATTGTATTTACGGATACAGATTGCAGGGCATATTCAGGAATGTCAGTAAAGCTCAGTCAGGGTAAACCCAGCCAAGTATAACATTCTACTTTTCCAAGTAGAAAGCATTTATTTTACTTACACCAGCAGCTATGGGCAGAATGAGCATCTTATCTGCAACATGCATTTTGTTGCCAGAAGGCGCACACAGTGTATCTAAATTGATTGAAAGGAGCCCAAGACATGTCCCTGGCCTGTTATTAAAGTATTCAAATTGTAGGGGAATTCAAACAGGAATTAACAATCTGACAGTAACACACCTGCAAACTGTCCTGATTTTTGTGGTCCCTCAGTCCCGGATTCTTTCTGAAAAGTCCCTCATTTCCCTTTGATCTCCTTCACTGAACGCTAAAAAAGATACAATGTTTCTCAAACATAATTAAAAAGTAGCTTTTGGCAGAGAGCCCAGAAATCTTAACAAGCTACACCTGCATTTAGATCCATTACATCCAGTACAATTATTGTACTTTTTTTGGTGATGAGAAAAGGGACAGATTCACTCATCATTAGTCACACATCTGGTTTAGTAGTTGAGCCATTTGACCAATTTGACCATTTGACCAGATTGGTTGACCATCATTTCTATACAGGACCTTTGCACTACCATGTTTAGTGTTGTACCATCTAATTCGGTGTGTATAAGGGGTCATCCGGAAGAGGAAGGGATGGTTAAATGTCACAAGATATTTTGATACATAGGGGAGCATTTACTAATTGTCAGATTTTTTTTCCTTATTCAAAGTTTTAGTGCTATAAGTAAAATGACTGAAAATCCAAGGTTTTTGTTTTTTCCTGTTTTTTGTGCAAAGTTTTTGGGGAAGGAAATTCGGAAAAGTTGCTGTTTCTGTTTCCTGTACAGACTTTTTCAGTTCAGATTTTTAAGCGTCAGGCATTAAGACATTCATGGAAATTAGTTTAGTCAAATTTTTTAAAATGAAAAATTGAGCAGTGTTAGACTTTTAGTATATTTGCCCCATAATCTGGTTAATAAAAAATGTAAAAAGTTACTATTTTAAGCCTAAATAATATCCTCCTTCTATTGTAAAAAAAGATAGTGTAGATAATGAAAGCCCATTGGGATTGATTTATTTACCTATATCTAGTAGGTGAAAAATGTGTTTTGCTAAGGACTAGATGGAGTGAAATGGCCTGTGTGGCCAGGCTGAAGCTATAATCTATTTGCAGGCTCATTCTTGTGAATGACTTACTGCTCCCAAATGCATATGACCAGATAACATGAATTATGAAAATATATTTTTCCTTTTTTGGGTGACCTGACTTGTCACAGAGGCATGGTTACATGACTTGCTAAGCTGTCCATCATTGTCTTTATGCTTATCGGTATCCAGCACTATACATTTTAAAAAGTGGGTTTATGCTGCTAATATCACATACGTATGCAAATATAGAGTTTTAGATAATGTGCATTGATAGGGTTTTATTGTTCAGGCATAATTAGATATATGAATATGAGGAAATAGACAGAGCTTTAGTATGATACTTCTAGCTTGGGAAAGGACTATAGAAGCGTGAAATGGTGCTGTGATCTCCTTATTAGAGAGAGGGCTTTATATTCAAACTTCTAGGTGCTGCTACAAGCTAGCTCCATTAGCAAGCTTTCAGATTTACTGTATGTAGTGCAACGTAATAAGGTTAAAATGTTCCTGCTCTGAAGACTCGCTAACCCGTTCTTTAGTTACTAACCATTCCAGAGAGACTCAGAGCAAATTGGTTTATTTTAGTCCAGTGTTACTCTAGGCTAAAAAATAATAGCAGATCATATTTTCCAATGCTTTTGGGGTTGTTGCCTTATACAACACTTTTGCAGTTCTGAAAATAAACTATGATAAAATCAATGTTGACTTCACATTTGGGCTGAATGGGACATGGTTTGCCGGGCACACTATAAAAAAAAATACAAGCAGCATACAATTTTTACTTTTCAGAATTCTGGTTAACCCTTGTTATTTAGATCTGTAAAAGTCATACTTTAAAGGAAGTCTTAAAACTATTTTTATTGCTACAATGCTTAGGGTTTAGACATAAAGACACATTATTATATTATTAAAGTATTGACTATATGCAAATATATGAAATGTTATCAATTCCTATCAGCTTCCTCCTTAACCCAGAAAAAAATAAAACATAATATATTATATATTATGATATATTTAATATACTGCCTGTTTGAATGAGGGAGTATAAGAAAAAGTAACAGGAGGAGGTAAATTACTGACTTTTTAACCTTTTAGTCATTATAAAACCCAATTTTTTTTAATGGGCAGTATACACCTTTATCATTCTTCCTAGACTCAAAAGAAAACTAGAATACATTATGTCTTCCTTAAATTTTATAATTTAATGATACCCAGCTGCACCAAGTGAAATTATTTTTTATTATTATTATTGTTTATTTATATAGCAGGGACATGCATTATTCACATTAGTCCCTGCACTTACAATCTAAGGTCTTAGTCAAATGCACTCACACAATGGTCAGTTTTATTAAGAACCAGTCAACCTGCCTGTATGTTTTTCGGAGTGTGGAATTAAACAAAAGTGCCCTGTCTATACCAACACAGACACAGGGAAACATATAAACTCCTTGCAGATAGTGGCTTGGTTAGAAATGAACCTAAGACCCCAGCACATCAAGGCAGCAATGCTAACCACAGAGGCACTGATGAAGTGAGAAAATATTGATTCTGGTGTTTTTTTTCCTCCAGGCAAAATGAAAGCCCTATCACATTCTCAGCAACACACACACCCAGGGGACACATCTCAGTATGTTTTTGAAGTGTGAGATTAAACTGTATTTAAAAATATGTTTGCAAAGTTCACCCCTTATGAAGCCTTCATCAAGTTCATCCAACAGTTTCTTATGCTTAAAAGCAAATTCTTTTATTGCAGCAAAAATGATATATTTAATGGACAGTGAACATATAAATTTAAGTAAAATTGCTAAGCTAAAGCTACATTTGCCACTTCAGTACCCTAATGAATATCTGAATTGCTGAAGAACTCAAAAGGTTGTCTCTGAGAGCTGCCATGCAGATTGACATGTAAAAATCACTTTCAATCTTTTGGCGAGAAAGAAAAATCAAACTTCTGAAAACTTCTGACACATCTGTGAAGCCTGGGATGTGCTTCTATCCTCACCTTTTAATTTAAACAAGATCACTCTCTCCGAGGAGACTGGCATGGTAGGAAGGGTGATACACAAATCATATAGTGACAACTGATAATTCTCACTGGATTGAAATGAGTCAAACACTAAAAGCACATATACAGGAAAGTAATATTTTTAACATGTTCTTACACTTAAAAAAGAACTTCTAAAATATTACTTACGATGTTCCTCATATAGTAAAAGAAAAAGGACTGCTTGTTCTGGAACGGTATTTCATCCAGTAATGCCATTGCATTAATTATGCTTAATAGGGCTGATTTACCATAGGTGCTAAATTACACCACTGCAGTTGACCACCAGTTAGCTATTAATTTTTATTTGTGTACAAAAATAAAACAAATATCTAATTGGTTGCTTTTAATAACTTAAGTAATAAATGAGCACCACAGTTAGAAATTAAATTGGGGCTGTAGTGCCACCAATGTTAATCATGTCCATGGGTGGTTATAGATGGAATAATCTGGTTGGGTTATTTTGCTAGCAAATGGAACAGACCAGAACAGACCCCCTCATGTTCTGATCATCCTGTGAACCTATCATATTAAAACCAAAAATTACCAAAAATCCTGTTAGTCAAAGAAGGTGCATATATATATTTATATATGTTCTTATTTGGCCATTTATGAAAATAACTGAATTCATTCAAGATGGTTGTGCATATTGTAATATGTCCAGCCAGTTTTGTCAACTGCATTTTGCTCATGTACGACTGCCATTAAAGGGGACCAGTCACCCTAAGAAATAATTCAAAATTCTTTTCTATTGTGTTTGTTAAGCAAAATAAACTTAACTTACACTATATATGTAATATAAATCTTGTTTCCTTGAGTCCTGGAATTACACAATCACATCAAATAGGCAGGTGCCATTTTGTGGACACTATTATTAAGGCAAGCTTTGTATCACTCCAAAATCGTGTGTATGTGCCAGAATGAGGGACCTGGTGTCCATGCCCATGCACTGGCTACACAATTAGATGGTTAGGAGGGAGGGGGAAAGTAAGAGCTGAATTGAAAGTTAAAGTACTTGTCTGCCCCACCTCTGTGCCTAAGGCATAGAGGCGGGGCAGGCAATATACGATTGAAAGCTGGGATTTTTAAATGTCTTTATAATGGGCATGGATGTGTTAATATAAAAATGAATTTGTGTTTCTTGTTTAATTTGAAAAGGACTTTTATTATACAACGTTTTATGTCTGGGTGACAGGTCCACTTTAAGGGGGAGATTTATCAATGTTTCAGTTCAATTTTTTTTCACCTGTTTCTGGTATTTATTAAGTGAAAAAATTTGAAAACTTGATTGAAATAAATTCACAGTCTAAAAGACTGAATTTTTATAAAAGTCAAAGGGAGTCAAGCAAAGCCAAGTCATATTTTCAAACTCCAATTTTTTAACGAATTCAGGTTTTTTATTCCAACGAGTTATCCTTATTAATAAGGAGAGCAATAGCACTCAAAATTGCACACTGCACTTGTGGTTTTAAACAACAACTTAAGTCAGTAATGGGAGCCATTTCCCAAAACAGGGCAATGCTCTTGCGCCATCTGTGCAATAGCTAAATTGCACACCATTTGTCTATGATAAGCAGTTGAGATAACTGGTTGCTCAGCCTACTGTATGTATAGTTTTTGAATGAAAGAACCAGATGATGGCATTAATGTCATCAAAATAGTGACTTTTTGTAGTAGCCTTGGATATTGCCAACTTGCAATAAAAGACCTGATAAACTGGGCAAGCCAACACAGCCTTTGTATGTTTTCTCCATGTCTGAATTGGCATCATCTGGTTATTTGGATTTTCTCCCACACTCCAAAATCTGTCCCTAATGTTGTGATAAGAATTTACTACAGCAATTGACTGTAAAGTATCTTATAAAATGTGGTGATGTTGTATACATATAGAATAATAATTACAAAAAGGTTAGCCTTTTACTGATGTTGTATTTGTTGTATTCAGATGATTTACTTCATTTATAACTGCGCTTGACAAGTAAAAGATAACTTTTTTATTGGTTGCCATGGGCTAGAAGAAAGAGAAACTTTGTTTTTGTATAATATTGTTTATATCCTTCATTGCACTATAACTGTAGGTTTGTTACAGCAGAATCACCAGAAATTGATTTCGTTATTGCCTTGATGGCTGTTCACATAAAAGCATTACAAAATGACCACACTTACTATCTGGTTCTGGTGATTTGTAGATCTGACAAAAATGCATGAAAAATGCCTTTCCCAAAAATGTAGAATATGGTTGTAAACGCATGAAACAAGTCTTAAAAATATAAATGATTTTAAATATTCACATAAAACTATGATTTATGAAAAATTATGTAGGACTTATCTTTTTATTGCTGTGTGCCTCTGAATATAGATAGTTTTGACAGCTGCAATCAACCATAAAAGAACCCATGTATGAGAAATTCAAATATATCCATGCATTTAAATCATGGTGGAATTCAAACTCACTAGAAAAACAGAGAAGAAAAACGTTGTTACGGTTATCTTTATTACGAGATTAGAAACATTGAAACCTTAAGGGTAATAAAGCGACTGACACTTTTATGGATTCATTGCTCATGAAACATCCAGTGTAGTCCAGTTATTAATGTAATTTTTTTGGTTAATTTTTGTTGGTACCGTTGCTAGGTTTCTGAAGAAGTGGTGAAAGTAAGGCTGTCAGGCACTTGAGAAGGACCTTTACCACTTTAAAGAAGAGCAGTATTTAGAACTTCACGTACTGTAGGTGTACTAAAAAAAAGAAAAGATAGAATAATAGGGTAAGCCATTTAAAAACAAAATGGCCTTCTCAGCATATAAGGTCCTAGGCATGGTATGTCACTATATCCTAAAATGCATAATATGTCTAGGAAAGGGAATACAGGTATAGCATCCGTTATCTGGAAACCTGTTATCCAGAAAGCTCCCAATTACGGAAAGCCTGTATCCTATAGATTCCATTTTAATATATAATATAATATAAAATAATTCAGATTTTTTTAATTGATTTCCTTTTTCTTTGTAAGAATAAAAAAGTATTCTGTATTTGATCCAAACTAAGATATAATTAATCCTTATTGGATGCAAAACAAGCCTATTGGGTTTATTAATGTTTTACTGATTTATTAGTACGGTAGATTTAAGGTATGGAGATCCAAAATACAGAAAGACGACTTATCCAGAATACCCTTCGTCCTTCTGGATAATGGGTCTTATACCTGTATGTTATTTTCGTGTAAATGTTTTTTACCACATAAATAGTTTTATCTGTTTAAGGGCTAAGACACACATAGCAACTAGTTGCAGCTACTTGTTACGGCTACTAAAATAGACAATGCTGATAATTTACTGATAATTGTCTCTACGTGTGTTTTAGCAGAGGCAATTCTCAGTATTGTCTATGGCAGGGTATTTTCTGGTGTTTAGTAGCTGTAACAAGTAGCTGCTACTAGTAGCTCCATATGTCTTGGCCCTTAGTGTGTGTTAATAAAATTACATATTTTGTTAACAACTGTGTCTGCATGTTAAAATATCATGCCTCTTAAATAACACTACAATGCACTTTAAAAGTCAAGGCAAATGTTAAAACTCATTTATAAGTACAGTTTTGGGTACAAATTAAAAATTTTTAGCCACATTGTGGCATTTTTCCAACAGTTCCAGCATAATAGCAGCCATGAAGTGGCGATTCCCTTGGTGCATTCGTTCCTGATTATTTTATTGTGCATGTTAGATTTGACATTAGTAATGGGCAAATCTGTCCTGTTTCTTTTTGCAAAATGTTGAAAATTCGTTAAAAAACACGTTAAAGCCAATGGGTGTTTTTTTGTAGTGACTTTTTCCAAGCTGTGTGACTTCCTTTTTTTACAATACATTGGACTCTATGGGTGTTTTTTCACAAGAAAACCTGGCAAAAAATTTCGCTTATCACTATTTGACATGAATCAGATACAATTGCATTGACAATCTTTAGCTGGCACTAAAAATCAAAATGACGTGTACACTCAAGATACGTTGTGTCAATCAACTGTAGAAACCCTGGTGGTAGCTCCACAGTTCCTCTGTGTCAATAGGTACACTGCATGATTCATCAGACTGGTTGAGCACATTGGCACTTCATGCCAGAATGAGCAAGGAGTGGCTGAATGCAAGTACCTGTAATTAACAACACCAGTGTATGCAATGACTGGACCAAATGTGAGGTGACTGCAAGTGCGGTAGAGCTTAGTCCTTTTATGAGTCATGTCTAACCTAGAGTAGCCACCATTCAGCAGAACTACTGATTCAAAAATTCTAACATGTAGAGCTGCACACTTGCAAAATCAATTCAATATGGTGGGTGCTCACTGCAGGGGTCCCCTGTGAGACATAAAAACATAAAAGAGGAGCAGGGCACATCCAAATGATGGCCTCCTTACCAGAAATTCAAAAATGAGCACCTGCTTTGAGCAACATCCAAGGGGCTGGTGAGCAACATGTTGCTCACGAGCCACTGGTTGGGGAACATTGGTTTAGATTGACAATCAAATTTGTATCTCCCCAGCAGGCTTACTGGTGCGTATGTCAATAGTTATGCTTATAGGAGAAAGAAAGGCTACATCACTGGGGAGAGCCAAAATGTCAGGCACCCCCCAGGGACTTTAATCGCTTACCTGATACTTTCTCCTAACAGGAGCACCAGCCAGGGGTATCAAGTAAGCGATTACAATCATTGAGGGTGCCTAGCATTTGCCACCACCCCCCCAGTGATTTAGCTTTTCCTTCACCTTTAAGGCAGGCTACAGTGTGTTGAAGCAGACTCATACAGCCTGTCTAGCTTTGAAGCTGTTCAGGTATCTCTAGGCACTTAACTAATGTTGTGCATCCCTCAGCCAGAAACACACTTATTGTAAAATATGATTTGCAATAAATATGCCTACAATAAATCAACACAGACAAGTATAGATTTATTTAGACATATACATTGATGAGGTTATAAAATAGATGCCTGCAATCTGATCCGATCTCTGAGACCTAATACCATTTTTTGCCATAACACAAATACTTGTTGTTAACAAATGTTGTGCTATATGTGTTCCAGACTATGGGTAGAATATTGTTTGTTATGTTTATTGTACAGCGAATTTTCTGAAAAGTTGTTCTGTGCAAGTCATTACAGAAAACATGAAGCTGTAAGAGTCTAAGCTTTTCTACCCACTTATAACTAGAGTTGCCCAAAGCTATCTTTAAAAATAAAGTTGGACTTGGAACTTAAGATTTATGATACTCTCATCGAAGGACAAACAGTTTTTGCTTTTGGCTGTCCATGGGTGGCAAATTGACAGAGTTTATTATTTCATGGTTTCTGAAAGTAGCATGACAGTTGAATGACAGATTGCAGATAACAAATGTAAAAGATAATCCAGTGGAGACTGACAAAAAGGTCATAAGTTGTTTGAAAACTAACCCTTTTGTTCGCAGACGGTACATTTATTCACAGTAAAAGTATTTGTACAGAGTTATACTGGATCTATTTATACTGAACTTACCCAAGTAACTACTATGTCCTGAGTTCATTTATATTCCTCATAGCACCTGCTAATATCTTGTTTCTGAAACTGATCACAACAAACCCGTAGGATAACCTATTAGGGCTATCGACATCTAATTCAGTTGATTACTGATTGCTAGTAAAGTGTTCTCAATTCACAGATGTAGTCACAGGGCATACAGGAAAAACAAATCCATTTCTTCCAGCTGCAATGAAAGACAAATATGTAGCTATCATGTATAAGATAAATAAATACTAGTTCTTTTGCAAACCTTTCATTCATACATAGGCATGACACCTATTATCCAGAATGCTTCAGGCATGGGGAATTCCAGGTAGATCTTTCTATATTTTTTTGATTGTCATATATTGAATCTGCTAATATATAATGGAAACATTTAATACACCCAACAGAACTGTTTTGCCACCAATATGGATAAATGGGATAGTTGGGATCAAGTACAATGTACTGTTTTATTATTACAGATAAAAAGAGACTAATTAAAAACATAGTTTATTTGCTTAATATGGACTCTCTGGGCCTTCCCTAAATTCATTTCTGAATAATGGGTTTCTGAATAAGGGATCCCCTACCTGTATTACGACTAATAGCTTTTGTCCCACCTATTGTGTATGCCATGCTATGTCCTGTTTATTTTGTCAATTTTCGGTGTGGGTCGGCAGAAATAAATGACACACGTTTGCCATGCATGAGTTTTGATGAAAATGGCAAACAATTCTGTAGGCACAGAAAGGATTAGAAAAGGCCTCTATAGATTTAAACCCTGCAAATGAATTGTGTAGTTCTTGACAAGGTTTGTAGAGCTCTTCCTTCTGATTTTAATGAGCAGGCAGATATATCCGAATGACATACTGTTCAAAAGTTACTGCAGATGCAATATAAAGAAGAAGATTTCTTCCCATTGACATGCATGTTAAGCAGTATGGATTGCCATGTATCTTTTTCACTATCTCTGTTCATGGGCTTCACCTGATTTGCTTTTGTGTACTCTTCAGTGCTTTACTTTCTTCTGATTAGAAGCTCCTGAATTGCTCAGCCAATCAGACACCACTGTATTTTGCTGTTTATAGCATATGATGCCAAAGATATGTCTGTGTAAATCCATCCAAAGGTTATATTTGCTATGGCAGAAACATAACATCAGCAGTCAGATTTTGACATATAATCTAAGTTCATCATATTTACATAGAAATGTGAAGCTCTTTAAGGAGAGGTACAAGCACTGTACTATTTACATTAGCTTTGGAAGAATGCACATTTCAATTGAAGAATAAAACAGAAATGCAGATGATGGCATACAAGTTGTAGCAGATAAAATAGATGACTATAATTTATAGTTCAAGGGGATGGAAAGGGGATCTCCTATTGTGGAATAGTCACATTATGATAGTTCAGTGTGAACTGCTAGTGTGTTGATGTTTATGTCCCCTTTAATACTGGCCAAATATTGAATCCAAATCCTGCCCAGCTAATAAGCAATTAATTTAGATGCATGTTGCAGACTGAACTGCTTTCTGCTTGGTATAAAGGGCTGAAACCCTCATAAATGCTATAGTAATGTTTACAATTACAAAAAAGGCAATTTCCAGCAGGGTACCCCTGCACTGGGGGACATTGGGGGCATGGTCCTTCATAAACATGGGGGCTTACAACCAAAATGTTGCATTCACTCAATAACTGCGCAGAGGTTACCCCCGCTGGTAATTACCCTTGTTGTGCTGCTAACAGTTTTTATGTGAAAAACATGGTGACTTGCGCCTGATTTTTGCACTTTGCACCCTGGACACTGTCAACAAATGAACCCCCAAATGTTACAATAAACACACAAAAGTTATCTGTCTGCTAGCACTGCATTTCTGTAGCTACAATAAACATAAACCCCCAGTTGTTATACAAGTGCTGTATATGAACATACTCTTAAAAGATTTAATATCACAATTACCATTACTGGAATTAAAAGTAATATTTTACATTGCTAAATTTCTGGAAGCTAAAAAAAAAAAAAGGTTTTGGAAAACACTTTGTAGCTTGCCTGCAGAGTCATGCAGGGAGCACTATAGCTACTTGCTGAACTGTAGAACCTGGTAATTACATGGCACCTTTCCTCCCAGCACTCTGGCCATAACCCCATGATGTCTGTTGGTCTATTTACAACTGTGTCATGACAAAGTTGTGAGTGGTATATGGGTCCTCATCACCAAGGCATGATGGTAAAATTGGTGTGCTGTGCATAAAAAATGCAAAGAGCCCCTGACACATTGTTTTTAAATTACATTTCCTCATGCAAATGATGTGCAATCTCTGTGCTGCAGAATATGTCTGTGCTATATAAATAAAGGATAGTAATATTAAAAGTGCAATCACTTGTATCAGCATGTGGCATGAGCAAAAAACCATATGAAAGCTTTCACAAATTTCTGGCAAAGAAAATTACAGTTTCATCAATGCCCTGCCTGTTTTAAGAAGTTATTAGAAAATCATATGGAATAGATTTTTGTTATACATCAATGTATGCTACATGCATCAATAACTGCTAGTCCCTCATTTAAGAAGTGCACATAGATTTGAAGTAAATGAGTATATTGTGATACAAATATGTTTTAATTCAAGTATGTGGCCATGAATTAAAGTCAGAGTTTTTCTCTTACTGGGGACAATACATAGTAGACAGTTATGACTAGCAGTGGACATTGGTGCGTTAAATGTACCTGTAGGTGGAAAGGATGTTGAAAAAAGCAATATATATATATATTATATAGATATATAGATATTATTATATATATAGATATTGGTGAAATATTATAGCTTGCTTGTCAGTTATAGTTAAACTAAGAAGAACGCATCTGCTCGTATGTGTTAGACACTCATCCTTTGGTAAAGTTAGTGGGTGGTTATTTTAAAGTCTGTAAGAACCTGTGGTGCAAGCACAAAAACTGTAACATTATCAGTGTGACTCCTCTTTGTCAGGTTTGTATAGCACATAAAGCAGTTGCCAGCATGTTTATTTACATCAAAGAGTGTAACCATTTGGAGAAGTACAGACTGTTCTATGTCTGCTTTGCTGGCGAAAATGATTATATTTTTGAATCAATATAGAAAGAGGGGTAGAATGCAAAGGCAGGAAAGTGGCATAATATTACTAAACTATATTGTTACCACGTAGTGCAGGAAGGAGAAATGTAATTTAGAGAACAGTACAAGTCTAAGAATGCCCAAAAAGTAAAAGAAATTACAAAGCTTGTCATTATTGTGCTGTTTCAACTGTGACCAGGGTTAGACTGGGCCAGCGGCCCAGACCCCATCCCTGTTGCCGCTTCCCCTGGCCACCGATGTCCTCCCCTGACGCGTTTTAATTACGCATGCTCTGGGGAGGATGTTGGGCGGGTGGCGAGGGTGGGTGTGGATGAAGTGGCCAGCAGGGGCTCCTTGGGGGTGCAGGGCCCCTGGGGTGGCAGCCCCGGTGGGCCCTGCACTCCCCAGTCCAACATTGACTGTAAAACGTGTAAACCATGACTAGCGCAGCGTTGCAGTGAAGTGACACCCCCTTTCACCCCACAAAATAAATACTTTATTAAAAAGAAAGAATTCTTTCTGTTATCTGAGTATATGATAAGGCAATGTTTTCATATATCTATAAAATAGAAGTGAAGTCCCTGAGCAAATTATATTTAAAACCACTGGTCTAGATATTTGGTTTTTGTTGTAGTGATATCTTTACATAAATAAATGTGACATAAGCATTGTGTCTTGCAAGTGAGTGCAATAGCTCACTTGCTTTCTCTATGGCTCTCGAATACTGGTCAGGCTGTATCAGCGACAGAGAGAGCAGCTGCAGACCCACAATGAATTGCTGTTTGTTTCACTTTAGTTAATAGTTTTAGGGATCCCTGCAGAAGTGTGGGGTAAATTACCATAAAACACATGTACTTTAAAAGCTTTTTTCTAGGAATCCCTGATAAGACCATCTCCCATAGACTATATTATTAACAAATAACTGATCCAAGCTAAGTTATAATTAATCAGTCTTACTGGGTCTTAAAAATAACAATAACTCCTTTATTGGCAGGTAAACACTTAGAGGTAACATAGATGTGGTAGCACAATACTCACAAGTACAGGAGAAATTGCCCAATAATGGATAGTCGACTAGCAAGTGTCACCCCAAGCTTTAAGGCCTCACAAGTGGAACCTAGGCGGGACAGCAACTACCCCTGGGTCTATGCACTTGGTCCCAACTCTAATCCTTAATAACTTCCCCGGTGGAGTTCAGACTGCTCACTAGCTACCCTACTTCTATCTATCACTCCTTGAATGACGTATAACAGAAAATATCTTTGCAACTAACTAGGCCTACCTTTGCCTAGACTCCAAACTTGTCCCACCTGCCTGCACAGGTAGAATTTGGAAAGAGAAGAGAGAAAACACGTGTGCTGCCCCTTTTATACAGAAAAGAAATGTGACATTTTCTTACCTGTTATTGAACTGCCAGGAGCATACCCTAAACACAGGAAAAGAAAATGATATCCCTTCTATAACATAGGACCCACATAGCTGTCTAAACTTTAGGTGACTGTCTGAATACAAGTATAACAATGTTAGCAGTCCCCTACATTTGTATTATAATACAGGTATGGGACCTGTTATCCAGAATGCTCTGGACCCGGGGTATTCCGGATAAGGGATCTTTTCATAATTTGGATCTCCATAACTCTGCTAAAAATCATTTAAATATTGAATAAATCCAATAGGGCTGTTCTGCCTCCAATAAGGATTAATTATATCTTAGTTGGGATCAAGTACAAGGTTCTGTTTTATAATTACAGAGAAAAAGGAAATAATTTTTAAAAATTCTCTAATTTTGGACTTTCTGTATAATAGGTTTCCGGATAAGGGATCCCATAATTACGCAGGTAGATGGGTGCAGATTCTGTGCTGCATCTTTTATTACCCGTAATGACTTTATTAGCTTTAAGCTGTATGATGCCTTTATGTACTTTTCCCATTTAATAAATGGAACCCCAGCTTGTTTATTTTCAGAACTCAAACAATGGTATCAACAGTATGAATGTATTTTGCAGAACACCCATAAGCTATCTGGAGACATAAGGGTCATTTTATATTGATATGTTGATGTCATTATAAAAAATCTATGGACAGCCTGAATAACACAGAAATGCCTAGGGGGGCACATCCAGCCTGTGGGCCTCCAATTAGACAGCCCTGTAGAACTGTAGATTATTACACCCCAAAAGTGTTGCTGCTAATCTACTTTATAACATGCTAAAGCAAATAGATAGAGTCACAGCTGTACCCGATGGGAATATGCCTGCTGTTCAGAATCACTTATTTGCAGAAGAATGTTCCTTGCATCCAGGCAAATATTGTACTGTACTCTGTCACTTGCTAAAATAATAATAAAAAACATATGAGTGAACCTGACAAATTACTGTTGGCAGATGCCAGCAATCTGATCCATTTCTCTGTACATTAGTGATTGAGGTACAGGGAACATTCTCAGCAGTGACAGATACACATCAAGTTCAGAAAAAATCCTCATTCTTTTGCCAATCTTTTAACTTCTGATAATGTTTTTATTGTGCTTTGAAAGAAAGAAAAGCAAGATAAACTCAATGGTTATCTATTTTAACTTGACTTCTCCCATATGCAAGAATGATATATCTAAACAGCTTAATTATGCAGTGCTGTGCTGTTGGGTACCTATTGCATCTCATTTAGGAACTTGTGCTGGTTTAATGAGAACCAGTAAAAAATCATTTCCGTTCATGCTGTTCCAGCTTTATAGTGCGTTATCTCTTGTCCAATACAGGCTCGTTTTTCCTTGGATTTTAATGAAAAATAGTCCTGGCACATGGCAGCATTTTGTACAGCAGCACAAAATATTTCATTTACCCACAGGCTCAGACCACTTTGTATTTAGTATCTAGCATATGTTTAAACATATTACATTTTATAGACATAGGATGTGCTAAGAAAATGTATATAGAAGGTATGCTAGTGCAGAGGGGATGCTGATTTATGCTCATTATCAAAGCACTTCTGAATGGGGCATATTTGCAATAGGCCTTTACTGTAAGGGGTAGACCTGCCACATGTCTGTGTAATGAACCAGGGTAAACTTTATTTAGTACATCTTACATGTTTCACAGAGGCAGACACAACTCCTATACCCATAATATGGAAAAGCACTAGCAGGGTGCCATTGCAGAAAGGGTCTCCTCTACTGTTCAAGGTCTCCGCCTTTTTTCTGTTGTGTCCACATACAGTGTATGAGCTTCTCTCAAACCATCTCACTACAGCTCCACTAGGTTTTCACTAACCTAGTCTATACACTCCAGGAGCACCATCACCTAGGAGCGCTTCCCAAAATACTCACACCTTGTTGGGACCAAGGCTTTCCATACTGGCAATCTCTCACTTTTAGAGCAAGCTGATACCAGTCTTCTCTTTATCTAGACCTAGCAAGGTGCAGCTTCCCACCTGGTCTCTCTGTCTTTCCTGTTGATGTTCTTACACCAAAGAGAAAGTGGCTAGCTCTTGCACTTCCTTATATAGACTCCTGAAGGGAAGTCCCACCTACAGGCCAACCTTATCGGTTGGTACACCTGCTGGAAAAATTAAATATAGTCTAACTATTTAAGCTTGAAATAAATTATATTTCATTTCCTTGTACACTCCCTAAGAGGAAAGGTGATGGGTAGGCGGGGCAACCCTTATGTGCCAGCCCCTCTACCATATGCAGGCAGCAGACACAAGACTTTTTGCTGCATTTTGGACTGCATAATTTCTTTCTTTCTTCCTATCTTTCCTTTCCTTCTATCTATCCATCCATCTTCACTCAGACATTACAGAAATGTTTTAATGCAATAAAAGTGGAATCCAAAAAAAGGTTACTGTGTACATTGTAAAAAATAAATAAAAAAAGTAATCTAATTATTAGTTGATTATTTGCTTAGTGATTCTGATTATATGGAACCCCTCACTGGAAATTTAAACAAAATCAGTTTAAGAGCTTCTAAACCTTTAGAAAGATGGCCTCTTTTGCACACTTTTTGTATAATTACATTGTTCAATAGCCAGGGCCCTTTTGTGATCTCTAAACATCCAAGTGCCTAGAAGTCATGGGATCTGCTTTCCATGCATCTAACTCCTTTTATATTTATTTACAGTTTGTACTATCTTTAAGCTATTAACCAAACTTTTTCAGACATAAAACTGTAAACTTTTCAATTTCAACCATCTAATCTATCTATCCCTCTATCTAGCACTCTAGCTCTCTATCTATCTAGCTGTCTATCTATTCATCATACTTTTATTTTCATGATATTGTCTAAGGAGTTTATTCCAACTGTCTTCAAATACGCATCTTCATGTAGAAAAACTTTGTTTATATTGACAATCTAGCAAGTAGTTAGTGTCATCGGTTGATATTTTATTCTATCTATTTGTCACAATTCATATATTCTTTTAGCTGCTGTCACCACTTCATACCTTCTAAGAGAGATCTCCTCATTTATAGGCTCTCTGCTACAGCACACTACCTTGTAAGCATTTTTTTCTTTTGTTTTGCATTTACCTTAACAAAAATCCACAGTTTAAAGTGTTTTCATAGAGGAACAGGGTCAACAGACACTATTTTTTCCTTACTATTTTTTCCACTATTTTTTTCCTTGCTGTTAACATACGGTTAAGAATTATATTATTGTATTTCTATAGTTTTTATACATCTCTCTTGCATTTAAAGGACTTATAGATGATGCCTTATGCTACATTTCATTTACAATATGGGACTAGAAGAAGGACACCAAAATAATAGTTGTGTAGATGACCACCTCCAACCACCATAACCATACAGAACATATGGTTGCAGTGGCCAAAAAAAACACGTGGTTAGCAGCTGTCTCTTTTAGTGATGAGTTAGTGATGAGGTTAGATTAAAAACCAGCAACATCCAGGCATTTAATTGCAAGTCCTATGGGTTTGGTTGAAAAAATGGGTTTTGTTAGAAATCTACCATATGCTAAGTTAGAGCTTACTATTACAGTCAAAAAGCCTAACCCACACTGGTGACGGACATACACTAGGGGGGGGGGTATATTTATCATGCTGTGTAAAAAGTGGAGTAAAACATTACCGGTGATTTTGCTCATAGCAGCCAATCAGATGCTTTTCTTTGGTTTTCAAACTGTTGAAATCTAATTGCTGATTGGATGCCCTGTGCAACATCACTGGTAATGCTTCACTCCATTTTTTACACAGCATGATAAATATACCCCTAAGGGGAATATTTATTATAATGTGTAATTCAACATCACCGGTGATGTTGCTAATAGCAACCAATCAGATCCATGCTTTTGTTTTCTAACTTGTAGGTTACTGTTCAATTCTAATTGCTGATTGGTTGCTATGGATGGCATGTATGAAGCAAACTAAATTGATCAACTGCCTTTTGTCTGCCCTGAAAGATGGCAATTTACTTCTGAATTATTTTACTTATAACTTGCGGTAATCTTGTGCTTTGTTGCATTTATATTATATCATATTCCCTGGGCATTTGTACAGGCCCAGACTGGCAATCTGTAGATTCTGGCAAATGCCAGAGGGGATGTTGTAAGATGCCATAGACAATCACTATTTAGTGGACTGGAGGGGGCCGTTTGGGCCTCTGTATACTTACAATGCCTGAGCCTATTTTGAACCTCAGTCCAGACCTGCATTTGTGCCATATAAAAGTTACATTTTTGGCTCATCAGTAGTAAGTTCCCTTCCCTTGTCATATTGAAAGATGTTTCTCCATAGACAACTTTATCTTGTGTGTTTGCTGTTATCAGGATCCTTGTAAGAGCAGGAAGACAAACTGTCAAATGACTTTAGTATTTGTTTCAGCTGAAAACCACTTTAACTTGTAAAGAAACTAAAAAATAGCTGTAAAACACAGAAACCATGATATCAATCCAGCAATACAGATTTTAAAACGTAAATTCTTCCCACATTTATAAAGAAAGGTTCACTTTACTTACCCTTGATTTATAGATTGATGGTTTTATGTGCTTAACACATGCTTTTCTGCTTTTTATTGACAGAGCGCTGACATGAGCCCAGCGAGTAGTACCACCTCTCTTCCAATTAGTCCCACTGCTGAAAGAAGTCTTCCATTTAAGGTAAGATATTTAACAATGTAGATTGAAGCCATTGTATTGTAGTTGGCATAAAGGCTGGTTTGTTTAAAAGAGATGAAGGCTTGCTTTTTAATAGACCCCATTCTAGTAATATAACAACTGATACATGGGTCACTCAGGAGGAAATTCAAAAGAGACTTCACCATGTAAAGGTAAAAAAAAATCCTGGGTACTAAACAAGCTTATCTCTGTGATTTCTAAACCTCTTTACTTCATATTTCAGGATTCGTTGAGTTCTGGCATGGTGACGAGGGTCTGGCGAATTGCTAATGTAGTGTAGCTATTCAAAAAGGGATCTCATTCTCAGCTTGAAAACTATTGGTCTGTTAGACTGATATCAGTGGTACATAGATACATCTATGTACATAGATGCAAATCACAGTCCTATGAGTTTGTGCCAGCATGGTTTTATGTGTAACAGATCTTGCCAGACTGATTTAATTGCTTTTTAGGGGAGGTGAGCAGGAACCTCAACTTTGGGATGGCAGTGGATGTGGTCTACTTAGATTTTGCTAAAGCATTTGATACAGTACCGCACAAAAAGTTAATGATAAAATTGAGGAACATTGGCCTTAAACATTATATTTGTAACTTGGATAGAAACCTGGTTGAAGGATAGATTACAAAGTGGTGGTAATTGGAACATTCTCTAATTGGGCCAGTGTCGTTATTGGGTGGTCTGTCCTTGTCATTTGCTTTTAAACTTGTTTATTAATAACCTGGAGGTAGGCATAGAAAGTACCGTTTCTATTTTTGCAGGATGCTGCCACTTTGCAGAGAGATTTGACAAAATTGGAAAACTGGGCAGCAAACTGGAACATGATTACTCTGTACAAGTAAATTAGAGGGAATTATAGACAGATAGGGGATGTACTTATTTTCCCATAAAAATTTTAGTGTACCGGAGGCCATGCCTTTAGATTAAAGGAACAGAATTTTCATTTAAAGCAACGTAGGTGGTTTTTCACGATGAGGGCAGTGAGGTTGTGGAAGTCCTTCCTAGTGATGTGGTAATGGCAGATTCTGTTAATGCCTTTAAGAGGGGCCTGGATGAGTTCTTGAACAAGCATAGTATCCAAGGCTATTGTGATACTAATATCTACAGTTAGTATTGATGTTTGTATATATAGTTTATGGTAGTGGGTGTATAAATAGGTCGTATGGGCCTATTTATTCCCAAATGGATTAATACGGTGAGACAGAAAACATTGTGTTACCAATAGCAACCAAAACTTCCTGAAGCAATAGGGTTGAAAAAAGAATTAGAATAATATGCTGGGTTTTCTGTAATCAAGTTATTTTAATAAAATTCACCTTAAAAGTCTTTGTGGGTGACAAGCCTACTAATTAAAAGCACTTAATATCACATACGGTTCATCACTCAACAGTTTATATAAATTAAAGAGTTCAAACACCTCAATATGAAAAACTGTAAAAGAAAAAGATCAATTTCCTTGACTGTAATGTTAATTCATATATAAAAAAGAGTTTTCAAACTGGAATCAATCACTGTAAAGATAGCTTCGTGAAGTACTAGTTCAGCAACAGCCTGGGTCCATGTGTGTGCACTGGGGTTTGCTTGGATGGACTTTGGTCTTTTTTCAACCAAACTTAACTATGTAACCATGTCTGCAGGCATCTACAGCACTGAGCTTTCAAATAGCACTTCTATACCACAGTAATAACCTACAGTAAGTGTTATGGTGTAAAAATATATAATAAACAAAATACAGATAATTACTGTAATAACTTACAGCAGTGTCTTTGTAAAGCTCAATGCAACAAAAAGTCCATAGCACAAGTATAGTTAATGAAAGAATGTAAAGTTAATAGGGGTCATTTCAAAACACAGGGCACATTTGCCACTGGGCAGTAACTCATGGCAGCCAATCAGATGATTGCTATCAGAATTCAACCTGCAGCTGGCTAGAAAAATCTAACCACTGATTGGTTGGTATGAGTTACTACCCAGGTGCAAATTGGCCCAGTGGTTATAAATGAGCCCTAATAAGTTTGCATGTTGATGCAATGTAAGTTTAGACTTGCAGTAATAACCATTCAAGATGATCAATGCTTCTGAAAATATTTGTTCCAGGAAAGTCAGTCTTTCATGGGACACTTATACCTTTACAGAGAGGAGTAACTAGTGATTGCTATGAAGACTGTGACTAATATAGCTTTTAATTTGGATATTATTTTAGATACATTAGCTTTTATGTTAGAAGACACCTTTCACATTCTTTTTTGGTAATGAAACTTAATTGGTGTCAAGCTTACAAATCAAATGAGCAATAATAAGGACCAATATACTGTATTTCTAGAATCTATACCGTTTCATAGTACTTCTGGCTGCAGCACAAATTTTGTTGATCTTTGTTAAAGATCAAGGTTAAAGTTACATTTTAAAAAAAGGATCAGCATTACTGTCAATTTAGAACTGGCTTTCTGCCCTTTAGATTCATTGTGGACACTGCCTTAGAGTTTTAATCTGGATTTATGTCAGGATGGCTGCATTTAAACCTTTCTTTTCCTGAATTCTCCTTTTCCTGAAAGGCAACACAAGTTTTATTATGCTGATCAGAAATACTTAATTAATTTAGTTTCTCTTGCTGACTATGACCTAGTTTTACTATTTATACAAGTACACTGGCATTTAAGGTATTACTTTTCTTTCCAGAAAGTTTTCTTGCTCAATTTAGTACAAAATACACTGTATGTGTTTTTAATCTAAGTCTGTTGATCTGAATAACACACTCTTTGCTCTTTCAGCTACATTGGATCACATTTTAGAAACAAGCTCACTCATCTAGTCTATTCTGTATAAAACTACATTTTTTATTTTGTTTAAAACATTATTTATTGCTTATATCATCCTAACAAACAGACAACTCATGCTTATATTTAAGCAGTACATTGTGTTTGCTTGCATGCGTTATCTCAAAAAAATGAAACACATAATTTTATTTGTCAGGACAAGACTAATGTTTTCAAAGCCTTACATCTTACTGAAAATTGGGTTATTAATCTCTGGAATAATGACACCCAGTGCTTTATGTTAACAGTGTTTCTGTGAATAGGACCAAAGGCAAAAAAAAGGCACAGCTTTTGTTACTTGCCTGTGTAATGATGCTTGCTGAAAATATAATAGTTGCATTTAATGAAACAATTCTACAAAAGATACATTAGGCAGTCTTTTTATAAGGGGCAAATACCATTACTGTTGAAACAATATAAGCTGATCTTTCTCTGCTGTGCTCTGCAGATACCTGTGCTGAACCAACACTACTTCCAAATTAAATCATAAATCATGGAATTTAATCACTAGCAAACAGTTGATGGCAACATGTAAAAAATTGCATTACTGGAATATATAAGTAATGTTGAGATGAAGCAAAGCTTTGCTTCAGTCCTGTTTCTACAGGTATGGGACCTGTTACCTAGAATGTTTGGGACCTGGGGTTTTCCAGATAAGGGATCTTCTGTCATTTGGATCTACATACCTT
Source organism: Xenopus tropicalis (assembly GCF_000004195.4). Lineage (NCBI taxonomy): Eukaryota > Metazoa > Chordata > Amphibia > Anura > Pipidae > Xenopus > Xenopus tropicalis. The sequence goes on along the minus strand of NC_030677.2, from coordinate 77,916,431 downwards.
AAGTCTACCAAGAAATCATTTAAGCATTAAATAAATCCAATAGGAGTGTTTGCCTCCACTAAGGATTAATTATGTATTAGTTGGGATCAAGTAAAAGGTACAGTATTGTGTGATTAAAATGGAATATATAGAAGATGGATTTCCGTAATTTGGAAAATCATTTTCCAGGTTAAGGATACCATTCCTGTATTGCCCTTTTACCTAGTATCTATACATTTTCCCCAACAAACTTTCATTCCTGCTGTTATCATTGAGCAGTTATTTTGTTTCCCCACCAAGGCTTATTAAAAAATGTAATAAAGAAAAACCAAAAAAAACCCCCACAAGATTTACAAATTCAGAATTGTCACTTTTTTTTCAAATTCGAAAAAACTGGCAAATTAGATTTTTGATAAATCGGCCTTCCCATGTGCAGACAATAGGGCTCATGTATGTTCACAAGTGCAGTTGGGGTCCCTGTCATTTCCCTACAGTCAGTTGCACATAAAACCACTTTCATTAAAGATATTTGCGTCAAAATGCACTACCATATACTAGCACTTGGCACTGCTCAGTCCTTTCTTTCTTCCATTCTGAATTGAGCACTGCTGTGCCTGTTGTCACAGCAATACCCATGGGCTACAACCACCCCCCAATCAAGTTGTAGCTCCAGGGTTCCCTTTGCACCCAGTGTCAATAGGCTTGGCACACTTGTGCCTGAACACCAAACAACAGATGGACTTCCCCACAATTGCATTTGATTTGCAATGAAATGTGCATGCAGTTGTGGTAATTTTTGTGAATCGGATGCAATTGCACCAAACGCATAGCCTCCCTTCAAATGCTGAATTTCTTGGAAACAATATTGTATCAAGGGAAAAAAACATGGCGATTGAGCTTGAAACTGCACTTTGCTCACTGCTCTTATGGACATACATGTGCCCTATTGTCGGGCCTAATTAGCCATAGGTGGAACAGCAACACCACATAATCTAATAACCTTTCCCATATCTATACAATATGGTAAGCATCCATTGATGGGCTTAGTGGAGCATCACAGCACAAGGTAATGCCTCACTATGAAGGAATAGGTTCCAGGTTATCAGAACAATATTGAAAACAAATTTTTGACATCTTAGAAAGTGTAAGCATGAAAAAAATATAATTTGTTAGAATTTCCTCTTAGCATAATGAGAGCTATTTATATCTGGTTGCACCTGCTGAAACATCCATCTTCTCTCGATTAATCTAGGTCAGTTTTTCAGAACTCCTTCCCCTTTCGTATAACGAAAACGGTTACAAAACATACACAAATACAAGTCAGCACTATTATTTTAAGAATGCTGTGAACAAACAGCACATTGAACTTTCAATCCATCTAAATGTTGTCAGGCAAGTGTATTGTTCTCTGATAAAAGTAAATGCATTTCTAGGTTCAAGATAATCATTTGTCAGTCTTCAAGCCATGTCAAAGCAGTAAGCAGAATTTCTTGTTATATCCGACCCAGTGGAGTCTGAAAAATTATTTAAAAAATAAACAGAGTACTGCAAGTTTTTCTCAGTCACTGAGCTCAACCTTGGGATCATTTATATTTTCTATTAGTTTTAGTGCTCATGCAAGCATAAAAAAAAATATTTTTTGTATATATATTTATTGTTGCTTTACGCCATTATGTCCCCTTTGGTGCTCTATTAATATCTGCACCTAGTCTAAAATAATCAAAATGAAACTCCATTTAGTTCACAACGTTTTTAATGAGATTTTTTTTAAACAGATTCTCTAACGACTTTCACATCTGCTTAAAAGTATCTTTAACACAGGCTTGGAGGCCTTTACATCCGCTAATGCATGCAGCATTTGTTTTGCATTAATGAGAATGTTATATACTTTCAAATGTAAGCAATAATCCCTCATCTCTCTTCAACTTTACTTTTATTTTGCCAGTAAGGCTTGCAGACGAATACACTTAACTTTCATTTTAATGGTGCATACATTAAGTCAAAGATATAAGCTGTATATTAAAGGCACTCTAACACCTCTAAAATGTCATTATCTGGAAATAAAGCATTTTATAGTGAGCATGAATAAAACAGCTTTAATGAAAAATAAGGGATTGTGCAGCTAATTTGTACTACAGTGCCAAAGTTTCTTATTTTAAAAAGTTGGCAAAACAAGATTTACGATATAGCCTTTTCATTTTTTGTGAAACACAAACTAAATTACAGTTACAGTAAAAACAAAACAATTAAAATCATTTATTTAAAATCACATGACTTGTTTCTGCTTGTGCCTTTTTTCAAGAAGGAGAATTGTTTATTCTACTGAGTTGGCTAACATCTGTTTAAGTAACTTATATCAGTTGCCTTAACAAAACCCTAAAGTCCAACCTAAATAAATTACTGGTACAGGTAGGAGGTGCATTATAAGGAAACCTCTTATCTAGAAAGTTCCACATTACGGGAAAGCCCTCTCCTATAGACTCCATTTTAAGCAAATAATGTAAATGATTAAAAATGACCTCCCTTTTCTCTATAATAATAAAGCAGTACATTGTACTTGATTCCAACTAAGGCTAATTTCAGACGAGGCGTCTGGCATATATTTTCAGCAAGCAGTAAATCACTTGCTGAAAATACAGCCATCTGCCTCCTACCTGTGGTGCACCGGAATGAATGAGATATGCTCCGGTGCAGGCACAAATAGCCAAAATACGCATAAAAACACAAGAGAATACATTCAGGTGCAGGCACAGGTAAGAGGCGGATGGCGGTATTTTCGACAAGCGCTTTTCTGCTTGCCGAAAATATATGCCAGACGCCTCGCCTGACATTAGCCTAAGATATAATGGTGTTATGTAAAAGGCACTAAGTTTGCCCAGGAGTAGTAACCCATAGCAACCAATCAACAGGTTGCGTTTACTTGTCACCTGTTTAAAAGCAAACATCTTATTGGTTGCTATGGGTTACTGCTCCTGGGCAAATTTAGTGCCTTTGATTAGATATGGGGGATCCAAAGTAAGGAAAGACCCCTTATCTGTAAAACCCCAGGTCCCAAGCATTCTGGATAACAGGTCTCATACCTGTATTTAAAAACAAAGACCAAGCTTTTTGGAATAGGGTGGCAAACAAATGCAAGTTCATTTATTACTTTTATGTGCCCTGGAATTAAAAAGACATAGGAAGGGTTTTGTGCAAAAATAAAAAAAACTGTGCAAGAAAGTGCTTTTTGTAATGCTGTCAAAAAACCTTGCACAGGTGAAATATTCCATCACTTGGTGATATTGCAGGCACTGTTTATCTCTCCATAGGTGTTGATTTAAACCTGGTTAGTTACAAGTGATGGTTGGTTTAATCAAGTCAATCAGATAGGGAAATTTCTCTTCTATCTGATGCACTATAAAGTTATTGCATAGAGACCTCACAACCCTTTACTATGGTAAATAAATATTGGAGGCTTGTAGGTTTTTTAGTGTGTGCCCAAATATGCTCATAAGGGCTAATATACAAATAGAAGTTCAAGTGTGAAGCACAAAATCACACATAGGGGCTGATTTACTAATCCACGAACGGATCGAAAGCGTCCGAATGTGTTTTTTTCGTAATGATCAGTATTTTTTCGTCACCGCCGAGACTTTTTCGTAAATTGTTGCGACTTTTTCATAGCCGTTACGTCTTGCGCGAATTGTCGCGACTTTCTCGTAGCCGTCGCTAAAAAATTGGAAAGGTTTGCCCGCCATTTACTAGCGCTCAATACGAAAAAGTTGCGACAATTCGCGCAAGTCGTAACGGCTACGAAAAAGTTGCGACAATTCGCGCAAGTTATAACGGCTACGAAAAAGTTGCGACGAAAAAATACGAAAAAGTCGCAAAATGTTTGTTTCCAATCCGATTTTTTCCCATTCGGGATTCGGATTCGTGGATTAGTAAATCAGCCCCATAAAATTGCACAAATTTAAATGCTATTAACACAGGTGCTTGTTCTTATACATGCTCTTTGCAAGTTACATCTACCCCCCATGTCCTTGTCAATTCAGCCTTTTTAATAAATTGCTGCAAACTGCAGGATAAAGGAATAAGAGCAGGCCCTAAAATGAGCATTGCCTCAATGAGATCAACTCATATGTGGCCGAACATTGTCCTGAATCAACAGAAAAATAGATGGGGAGCTACTGGATTTTACTGTATATAATGGCACAGATCTTCCTTGCTAAAGGGTGGTGGTTGCCTAGGACTGGTACAGAAGCCCAAAAGATAGTGTAACATTTCCACTCTGCCTCTGCTAAGCTTTATTTCTCCTTTAAGGAGGGCATTATCCTGTTGATCCGATTGTTAAGTCCTTGGGCCATCAATTGGATCATTGTTGCTAATTTTCAGGCAGGACCTCGATTCAATGGAAAAACCAAACCAGCAGATGGATATCTGGGCGATTTTTACCCAGATATTAGTTGAGTAGGCCTGTCGGCTGGCACCATACACAATCCAAATAGATGCTGCTTCAGTCCGCAGGGACAAAGTTGGAAGAATTTCTCTGTCTGCCTATCGCCACCTTAAGGCTGTTTTTTAAGATATTTGCATTTACAATATGTAATTTGTAATATTTACAAATTAGTTTTAAAAACTGCCTCATGCATGGAGTTTTTTCTGAAACTGATTCTAATTTGTTCTTGCTTTGGTTGTGCTTTTTATTTTTTGGATGCAACTTTCATTGAAATTGTTGAAAGAATGCTGCATTTGTGAGTAAAAGACATGATGATTTGCACTCACTTATATCTCCCTTCATAATAGGGTGATCTGTTTTTTACTGCCCAGTACACTGTTCTTTGTACTACTTTACTCCAAAGTGTATTTTGGATACTATAGATCAGTGCCGGCCCGCGACCCCCCTCTGTGTGGCCCCCCACCTGTCTGGCTGCTTTGATGGTTTACCTTTGTGTAAGATTTAAATAGTATCAGTACTGGGATTAACTGGCCCCCTGCATGGTTCTCACCTCAGATTCAGGCTGTAATCCCTCTGTATTGTTTAAAAATGTAATCCCCTGTGTTTTTCACACCTTTTGGTTTCTGCATTGTTCACCCCCTGCAGTGTTCACACCTCAGGCTCAGACTGTAATCACCCACATTGTTCCCCTGTTCACACCTCAGACATTGTATGTAGTGCCTGGTCTATGCTGCCTGTGTATATGGCACACACAGGGAGCATAGGGTAGGCAAAGTATGGCACACACAGACAGCATAGGGTAGGCAAAGTATGGCACACACAGACAGTATAGGGCAGGGAGGGTATGGAACACAGAGGCAGCATAGGGTAGGCATAGTATGGCACATAGGCAGTATAGGGCAGGCAGAGTATGGCACACACAGACAGCATAAGGGAGGCAGAGTGCTGCCTGTGTATGCCATACTCTGCCTGCCCTATGCTGCCTGTGACAGGTGAACCTGGCAGGGGTTTGTTCTGGGAGTTTGTTAGTAGATGGAAACTACTAAATGGTCCCTAAGGTGTGTAATTATGTTGCTGGGGGTTGCTGTGCTATCCACAGGGGAGGAGGAGGCATATGGATTTAAGAGTGTGTCTTAATATGACATAATATAATTCTTTCATATATGATATCCCTGCAGTGAGGACCAAGCATTTGGGTTTTTGCTGCACCACCACCATTGTGATAAAATGGGTGTGGTTCAAAAAGGGGAGTGGCCAAACTGGCTTCCATTAGCGGCCCTCCACCGTGTATACTAGAGAAATTCTGGCCCTTTGCACCACAGAAGTTGGACAGCACTGCTATAGATGTATTGCACTGCAAGCTTGCCATATGGTTTATCTCCATGTGAAGTTTTACAAGTTTCTGGCAACTTTTTGGCAGAACTTCTGCACTAGACTGGTATTTGCAGTTATCTGCCTTTTTGCCACGTTTCACTCCTTTAACTAATGAACAGGAATTTGTTAATAATGTGTATAACTAGACTGGAAAATATAAACTGATGTTGGAGAATTTCATTCAAGATTCTGTGAACATATACAGCACACACAGGCTAACAGACAAAGTGAGGGGGCTTTAGCTTAGTAGAGTTACTAAACATATGTTCTATACTCATGTACATTTTTTATTACTCCTTATCTTTCTGTATAAATGCTCTCTTATACAGGTATGGGACCTGTTATCCAGAATGGACCTTGTGATTTTTTGGAAAAGAGGTCTCTCCGTAATGTAGATTTCCATACTTTAAGTCTACTAAAAAAAAACATTTAAACATTAATTAAACCCCATAGGATTGTTTTGCCTTCAATAAGGATTAATTATATCTCAGTTGGGATCAAGTATAAAGTGCTGTTTATTATTACAGAGAAAAGGTATCAGTTTTAAAATTTCAAATTATTTGATTAAACGGAGTCTATGGGAGATGGATAATTCTGAACTTTCTGGATAAGGGGTTTCTGGATAATGGATCCCATACGTGTACTTGTTTTCAATGGCATTCAAACAACAGAATAGTTGCTAAGATAAATGGGGCCCTGCCAATCAGATAATAGTTCACCCTCCAAAGTGACGTGTTGTAAAACAATAAATTTAACCATTCAATAAACAAGAAAGACCATTTGCAGACTGCATCATAATCCCATTGTTTTCATAATTCTAAAAGTTACTTTTAAGGTACAAATCAGAACAATGAATGTGATTTTAGAAGTGATAAAGCCAGAGGCAAGAACAATAATGCAATGTTTTATATAAAGTTGTGATATCAATTTCACCAGTTCTCAAAACAACTTTGACAAAATGCTCTTGGGGATGTGCTGACAGTCTAACGATGTACTTTTCTCAGTGGTCTGATTTACTTAGATTACTTTGCAGTAATTGTCTTGAACATAAAACAAGTCTGTACCATTAGCTATTAATACACTTCTCATTTATTGTCTGCTTTAAGAATTAATGAGAGATATCTTAAAATAGTTTTTTCACAAGGTGATATTTAAAAAGCTTGTCTGGAAAAGATCAGACACATTTGTAAAAAAACTTTTCTTAAACAATTATCAAGTATTTATATACAGGGATTGACAGGCGTAATGGTGATTCATTTGTCAGGGGTAAAGGCTATTACATTCAATGTAGATTCTTCCAAGTTGCTGTTAAATGTATTTTTCTACTAGTGACAAACTGGTAAATGAAAGGAAATTTGCAGCCCAGCAGATGTAGAACAGCAGAATCTTGGGATGAAATGTGTGCTAAATTCACACAATTGGGGAACGCACAGTTGGCACATGCCTGCCATTAATGCAGATAATATCCTTAGTGCCCCACCCTAGAAAAAAAAAGATAATAGAAATACAGAGTTCTGGATAGCCTACTGTGTGCCCTACATTACATTAATGTGTTTGCAGAACAGCATTTATTTTGCACTATGCAAAATGCAGTATGAACTAATCAACGTTTTTCTGAGTGCTTTGTTGGTGTTTATGTAGAGGTTCAACTTCGGAAACGAGCTATATACACATTAAATCTAAAGGGAAAGACCTTTTGGTGCAGAATATAACATGTTTTGGGACAATCTACAGGACCTTATTTATATATCTACTGGGCCTGTGTCTAGGTTGGCAGCCTTTGGAGGGCAGACCTCGGGTGCCTATATAATAGATTTACTTTATTCTTAACAAAAATAAAAAATCTCCCCTGCCGCTACCAGAGAGTTCCTGCATAAATCTGGCGACAGAGCTGGGGGGGGGTGAGTAGTATGCGGCGCTTGCAACGGTGACATCATACACCCACTAAGTGTGATGTCACTTCTGCAAACTGGGGGGGGGGGGCACATTTAGGTCTGGTGCCTACGGTGGCTTTAGTTTGATAATTCACAGGACACACTTCCAAAATGAAGCCTAATGTGTTATGTATAGGTTACTAATCCCACATTGGATGCATTGGTCCTGTTTTCTTCTCTGGGTACTATGCAAGTTAAGTTACAAAATATAAACATCTGGTGCATAATTCTCAGCCCAGATAGGGGGACTGTGCTCCCCAAACTTACTGGGCAGCGCTGACCATCTGGGGAGTTGAGCTGTGCCTGCACAAAAGCTTGCCTGCAGCACAGCTATGACAGGGACCCACAAGGTGCTCAGGGGTCCGTGTCCAGGGCCCGCTGCCATGGGTTGTCAGGGCAACTAGAAGGTTGCCTAGGAGCCCAACTTGGCCCAAGGAAAGTCACAATACCGAAGCTTGAATGAATCCGAAACTTTCGTGTTTGACGCGACAATACGATTTTGTCGCACTTTTTTTTCGCAAAGTACGAAAAAGTCGCAGAAAATACGCAAAAGTCGTAACCTTTAAAAAGAATACAAAAATGAATATAAAAAGCATATAAAATTTTTTTGTATTCGGACCAGTCGTACTTTGATGAATGTGCCCCTATAAATATACTTCAGAATCAAAGAAGCTTTGCATGTTATGTCTTAGTGTATTATGCAAGTCTGTTAACTGTGATTGAAAATAAATGGAAGATCAATCTATTAATAAATACGATTCCTTAGGACATACTGAGCAATTCCAAATTCCAAGCACATCGTGCTTGAGCTATATACAGTATATTGCATTATATAGCTTGTATGATATCCCTTGTTTTATTGCTGATTTTTTTAAATGTGCTGAAGTAGTGTGATTCAATTACCTATCCTGACACTTTAGTAAGGAAAAAAATAGTTCACCACCTATAACCTGAGGTAATATTAATTATCTCTTAAAATGCTATACAATTATCAACAAAAAATTCCAATGCCTGTGAGGTTAAGCAGCCTCTTCCAATTATTTCCTTGACACTGACAAATACTGCCATGCACTCTTTTAAAGGTGCCTTGTCTACAGAACATCTCCTACTGCCATACAAATATTTCTTGAATATTCATAATCATTAAGAATATTATGTTACTAATCGAATATGTTTACATTTACATAACTTATTCCTTAAAAATAGCAAAACAAATCAAAAACATGTTGTGTATATTAAATATATGAACACATAAATATAGTGCACAACTCAATTCTAGTTCCAGTAATTCCAATAAATTCTAATAAGACAATTTATTTTTTTGCATACAAAATATACCTGTTAACACAGCAGTGGCCAGGGTGACAATGACTTTAATTAACAAATCCTCAGGTAAAATGTGGCAAATTCTAGGTACCCTATTTAGGTACTTTATAAACCTAAATCGGTATATTTTAATGCCAATTTCTATAGACTCTACTTTGATTATATCATTCAGATTTTTAAAAAATAATTTCCTCCTTTCTCTGTAACAATAAAACTATACCTTGTACTTGATACCAGTATTGGAGGCAAAATAATCCTATTGGGTTCAATTAATGTTTCAATTTATTTTTAGTAGACTTAGGGGCTGATTTACTAACCCACGAATCCGACCCGAATTGGAAAAGTTCCGACTTGAAAACGAACATTTTGCGACTTTTTCGTATGTTTTGCGATTTTTTCGGATTCTGTACGAATTTTTCGTTACCAATACGATTTTTGCGTAAAAACGCGAGTTTTTCGTATCCATTACGAAAGTTGCGTAAAAAGTTGCGCATTTTGCGTAGCGTTAAAACTTACGCGAAAAGTTGCGCATTTTTCGCGTAAGTTTTAACGCTACGCAAAATGCGCAACTTTTTACGCAACTTTCGTAATGGATAGGAAAACTCGCGTTTTTACGCAAAAATCGTATTGGATCCGAAAAATTCGTAAAGAATCCGAAAAAATCGCAAAACATACGAAAAAATCGCAAAGTACCGATCATTACGAAAAAAACGCAATCGGACTCCATTCGACCCGTTCGTGGGTAAGTAAATCAGCCCCTTAAGGTGTCAAGATCCCAAGTATTCTGGATAACAGGTCCCATACCTGTATTAATTACATACAATATTGTTATCCTAAGGCAAGCAGAATGTGCTTTGATAAACACTTATTCTCCACTGGCACTTTCCTTTTGCTCAGCCTTTTTAATTCAATATAGGATTACATTTGTAGAGATAAACATTTACTATATATTTATTTAGATATGATATTCAACTTGTAACCATGGAAACTGGAAGCCAAGATCTTTCTCTCATGTTATGCTGCTTTTCATGTCATCCTTTGCTCAGTAGGGTCTTTATTCCATTTACAAAGGCAATGTACCCATACCACCCCAGGGTTTTTTTTTACACTTGCAGATATTCATCAGAGAGTTCCATAGCTGTGTAAGAAAGCTGAAATTCACACTGCAAATGCTTTTACAAATACATTTACTCTTCACTAAGAATAATATAAGCATTTTGTATTCTGATTGAGCTGGGGAAGGACTCTGGAAAATGTGTTCCAGTCTCTACTCTGCCAGGCTCTACTTTTTTCTACATGACCAGTGCCTTAGTAGAAACCACATATCTACAGCCTAAGGTCTGCAGGCTAATGTCATAAAGTTTCTCCACAAAGTTTCAGTTTAAACCAGCTATTTTGTGTTGCCAAAAAGAGATGGACACTGGAGAATTTCCTCTTTTTGCCTCACCTCCCAAAAAAGATTTCTAACTATTTTTAAGATTTAATGAGTTAATGTAAATACATTTCTAGACATTTGTTTATTTATCAATTAATAAACAGTTTCCTAACAGTTAGCAAAGTGTTTAATGAAATGAAAACAGATAAACATGTCAATTCATTAGAGCGTGAATGCTTTAAGCAGCTGAACACTCTTCTGTTCACTGGAGTGTTGGTGTTTTATGGCATTCCTGCGCTGTAACACCCCACTAAATCAATTATCCCCAATAATACCAAGTATTATATATCATTTTTAAACACTGTAAGGTAGTAGGAGGATTATTTATTCTGAAGGAGCTCTTTTCTGCAATATAACAAATCATTTCAGTTCAGAAAATACATTTTAAATGTGACAAAATAAGTCTTTTTTTATTGTTACCCATATAGGTATAAAAAAAAGTATATTAACCCCTCTTCCCTAAACTATATTAATGTTTCCCTCCCAAATGTATTTTCTAACAGTGACTGAAACGCATTGAAGTAAATGGGGTTTTTTTGAGCAACTTATTTTGTGTTGACTTTTTTCTTCCATGATTGAGTTCATAGGTGTTTTATCACAGCTAATTTTTCCACACAGAATACAGTGGAGTCTGTGGGCATTTTTTTGTGGCAAAATTTTGTCTGGGTTTTAAAAAAAAATCTTTACACATGGCAATATGCGGATCCTTAACTTGATTAAAAAAATGCAATTATCACTATTTTTCAAAGCTATGTCCTATTAATTATAATGCAAAGGGATCTGTATCATTTTCCTTATGCCCTTCTTTTTCTGTATTCTTATTTGTATCTATCTAGACACAAATATATGCACGTCCAGTGATAGGAAAGGGCTTTAACACACGCATGCACATTTAGTAGTATGTTCAACTTATTGAATGTCATACAGTTTTCTGTAAAAATCAGAAGGTCAGAAGGTGCAATGATTTATAGGTAGACCACATTTTATTTCTTGGTGATGTAAACCTGAATTTTGCTCAATTTTAGCAACAATTTATGATTGGAGAAGCTTAAGTGGTGATTTCAGATAAGGGTAAATAGACTCTGAATAACAGAAAAGCAAAAAAATTACTAGCCGAAAATTCCTTTTCCCTCAGTCCCGTAGATGCTGTAGTATAAATGAAGTATAAATGATTTCCCTCAGGCAGCACTTACATAGAGAGAGTTAAGTAGCAGTATTCTTAGGGACTGTCATATACCTCTGTGGACAATGCTGCTTTTGAGAAAGCCACTTCCTTGGGTGCATGATTGGTCAATTTGTAGTGGCTCACAAAGGTTTTGAAACTTGCCCATGATGCTGCCCTGCAAATTTGGTCCAAGGGACAGAACACCGGCTCTTTCAGCCCAGGAAGCAGATGTTGACCTTTTTGAGTGAGCTAATAATTCATTCAGGTAGGTTTTTACCTGCTTCACTGTAGGTAATACTGGTGGCTTGTTTAATTCCCCTTTAATAGGTCTTGAAGCTGATTTGTCCTTATCTTTTGTATACTGTTGGGCTGTCAAAAAATGACTACCACAAATTAATGTCTTCATCATAATAAAATATAATAAAATGATGATGGAGTAAAACTTTCAAAATGGGAGGTATAACCAGGACCAGAAATCAAGTAGTAAGAAGTAAAATAGAAATCAAAGCCATTTTCCTAACTGATTTGTCTCCTCTGGTTAGCACTCTGTAAGATCCCCCTCTGTCTTTAGAAATGGGTTTTTCATAACAAACCCATAAGGCTCAAATATGGAGGTACATTAAAGTTCAACAGTAATTAGTTCTTCGGTACACCACTTACATAATTCCATAGCGTGCATTCAATTCCACAGCTGCTTCCAAGCCAACTCCATAGACTTGCACACAGGGACGAAGCACTCCAGCAGGTGCACCTGAAGAAGGGGGTAAACCCCCCAAAATTGTGCCACATCTTTCTGCAATAAGTGTGTTAAAGGCAATTTCTGGTATGCTTCTTCCCTATATGGAGGTCATATATGAAGGTAACCACAAGTGCACTTGTGTAATAATAATGCAATAATTGTGCTTAATGTAGCTATAACGTACCTAGTACTTACATCCAAACATCCTCCTTGTTTTATTGTATACTTGCCCCAAGCTCCATTGTGGATGTAGATGAATTGCTTGCAAATGTATCTATTGATGCACCAATTCCAGGGTTCTCACTGTGGGCTGCATCAACAGGTGTCACCAGCAATTATGCTTGAATTCTAAGGAAAAAAAAATGCTGCATTATGGTTAAAAAACATGGTGAATTGCTTTTAAAATTGCATACTGTACTTGTACTCATAAATGACCCTTCATTGGTTTTACAATTTGAAAAAATAGGCATGTTCTCTTCATTTTGCATTTAAATGTGTTGCCAAACAAATGTTTTGCACAGCAAAACACATTGGGTTCTTTTGTAAAGTCTTCCAAATGTTCTGCAACAATGGTCACCCCCGTAGTCTTGCAGTTAATGCTTTGCTAATTAAAATTTGAACATGTCCTCAACTGTGAAAATATGTTGGTATAAAACCCGTAAGACACACTTGGTATGTAAACTAGGAAAAAAATCTATTTATAAGAATAATTAAAGTAGTATAGCAATATTACATTTGCAACAGAATAAGTCGCACAAGGTTAAAATAAATTCATAATTCTGCACAACAAACAAAATGGCTGCTTTGATGTTTTAGTACAAAATAGTTTTGCTTAATCACAATGACATTTTTCCTGTGCATTGTACTGTGTAGTTTTGCATCAAATTATGCTGTTAGCAGTATACTTTATCTAATTTAATTAAGACAGAAGTAAGTTAAGGTAATTGGCTACAATATTACAAGCTGTATATTCATCAGACATTATTTTGCTTCACACTTAAAGCAACAGTCATCAGAACTACATATTGTGACACTTGGCAGCATATTATAAATTTGTAATGTCAGTTACTTAACCCCTTTTATACCTACCTGGTTGCATTTTGTTTTTTAAAGGGAGTCAGATACTTAACCCCTTTTATACATACAGTACCTACTTGTGCATTATTTTTTAAAGGGAGTTTTGCTTTTAACAGATATGTGTTATTTCGTGTGTTTCTGGATATTAGTCATTTATCTATGACTTATGTTTACCATTCGCCCCCGTTCGACAGGGATCTACCCCGTTTCAGAGCTGCTTTCCCTGTGGCAATTGTCCCCGTTTGCCGTCCCCGTGGGGCAAAAAAACCCTGTGAGTTCTCTGGATAGGCAGGCATTCAAGCAGCCAGCTTAGGAGGTCCTTTGGTGCAGAAGACGTCACTGCACAAATTGGCCAATCAGGGAGCCACAAGCAGCACCACATTCCACCATTCGCTGTGCCTTCCTTTACTGGCCAATTTGTAAGCTGAAGTCCTCTGTCCCGAAGGGCTGCGATACTTTTTTCACTAAAAGATCTGCTCTGCTCCCTTATCTGATCCCCCCTCTTCCCCTCCCTCCCTATAGTTACGAACGGAGGGAAGGGATGTGCAGGACAGAAGCCCTCAGAGGCAAGCAGAAACAGCAGTTCTGGGGGGTATTATACATGGTATTGCCACTGTGTCACCCTGCTATGAGTTCTGGGGGGCATAATACATGGTATTGCCACTGTGTCACCCTGCTATGAGTTCTGGGGGGCATTATACATGGTATTGTCACTGTGTCACCCTGCTATGAGTTCTGGGGGGTATTATACATGGTATTGTCACTGTGTCACCCTGCTATGAGTTCTGGGGGGTATTATACATGGTATTGTCACTGTGTCACCCTGCTATGAGTTCTGGGGGGTATTATACATGGTATTGTCACTGTGTCACCCTGCTATGAGTTCTGGGGGGTATTATACATGGTATTGTCACTCTGTCACCCTGCTATGAGTTCTGGGGGGTATTATACATGGTATTGCCACTGTGTCATCCTGCTATGAGTTCTGGGGGGTATTATACATGGTATTGTCACTGTGTCACCCTGCTATGAGTTCTGGGGGGTATTATACATGGTATTGTCACTCTGTCACCCTGCTATGAGTTCTGGGGGGTATTATACATGGTATTGTCTCAGCATTGATTTATATATTTACTGAGGGTGTATCTGTAAAACTGAAGTGGTTTATTGGGGGCATGTCTGTCAAAATGGGCGTGGTCTAAAAATTTGCCGCCATTTTTAGGAAAACTGCTGAAGCAAATCTCTCTGTGCCATGATTTATTTAATAAATGTGATTCTCTATTATTGGGCAATAGTTTTGAAGTAGCTTATAGCCATTAGATGCTATGACCTGGGCAGCATCAAGGCTACCGTTGCCGTTACCATTTATTAGACCCTCCTTTTTATTTATAAATAACAACACTGAGGCACCTGGGTGAACTGAAAAGGCTGCAGATTTATTAACAATGTTAAATAACAATGCAAGAACTATTACAAAATAATTACGCAGCTGGAATGCATGCCCACAGTACTCCACTAAGTGAATGGGCCCCCCCGCCATGCTAGCCTGCTGCACTCGGATGGGCAAGTAGAAGCAAGTAAGCCACACTCAAACCCTTACTTCCCTGGACCATAACCAGGGAGGTAACAGCCAACTCTACAGAATGAGGGGAATACCCATTTGCCACTAATTCATGCATTCCCCCGCCAACTGAACTACAACTAGATAACAACGAACTGCGGATTGTATCTCTTGACTCATGGGTAGGTTGGCAGGATGCTGCTTCCTCTGCTGCTTGAGACAAAGTGAGGCTTCCAGCTACTTTCCTACTCCTTCTTTGCTCACTGACTCCTCTCCCCCACATTCATTCTATGTGCATGACAATTTTTGTTTGCAAGCTCGCCATTTTCGTTTTACGTTTCCCAAATTTCTTACATTTTTGCAAATTTATCAGCAAAGCACAATGGGACAGATTCGCTCATCACTAATTATGAACCTTTTCATAAACTAAAACTGATACTCAAAATCTCTAACTGTGTCATAGCATTCTCCCCTTTAATTGAACGGCACCTCTAACTGAACAAAAACTGAACTGATCATCTTTTCACCTACTCCACCCTTTACTATCACTACTAATGGCATGCTTATTAACCCTATCAACTCTGCACACTGTCTCGGGGTAGTCTTTGTTTCACACCTTTCATTATATTAACACCACTGTCAAAACCAAAAAATCATTTTTTCTTATGCAGTATTGCAAAAATCTCTCCCTTTCTTTCACATGCAACAACTAGACTGCTGTAACCTACAGCTAACTGGCTGCCGTAACTCACAGCAGTCCCCATGCAACATTGGACTGGGGTGTCCAAGGCCTGTGAACCCAAGGGCCACTTCATGCCACCTCAAGGACCCACCCTCCTGAGGTCTGCTTCCCCATCCCCTACCTGTGCCGTGTAGTGTATTTTCTTACAGCCTTCCTTCTCTGCAGCTGCGCTTGGCAAGAGGGGGGCCAGATTGGGGAGTGTCTGCATGTGATGAGTGGGCCTGGGTTGGTGAGGCTCATGAGGGCCAGGCGCACCAGATTTTTTTTTCTCAGTGTCTAACTGGACCAGTCTGACCCTGTCCCCTCTAAAGTCTTAAACTATAGAATCTTAAATGCTAGCACCCTCCTCTTGTCCTAGAGACTATAGGCCCCTCCACTTCTAAATTCCTTGTATTGGTTCCCTTTAAACAAAGCATAACTTTCAGTGTCCTTTATTCTTCTGCACCTCATTATATCTCTTCTCTTGTGTCTCCATATAACCCTGGCCTACTCTTCTTTTCTCTTTAAAGCAACTGTTTTCTTGCATCATTACCAATACTGTTTCCTGCCTTTAACCTCTCTCTCTCTATTGCTGATGCTTACATTTGGAATGCCATCCCTAAATCCCTCCAGATTTTTGTGTTTGTAAATTACCCACCCACCTAGATTCTTAGCTCTGTGGGGCAGGGATATTCTTCTTATTGTCTCTTTAACTTTATTTTTGCTTTGACCCCTGCTTGTTGTATTCATTTATTATTCTGCTGTACAATGCTGTACACACATATAGAGCTATATAAATATATACATACATAAATACATCACTCTTTAAGGTTAGAAATGAGCCAGTGGATTCTTCTATTTTTCTGACTTTGTAAGTCCTAACTGGGGGCAGTGTAACTAATGGTCTAAAGAATGCTACTTGCCTAGTAATCAATAGTCGACAATCGGAGGGTAACATTTAACTGTTAGCTGTTTGGAATCAAACATCTGATTGGCTACTATTTGGGCAAAGGTTAGGCCATGTACTACATTACCCCAAATATGTTTAGGGCCTGAGTAAAATAAAGATATCATACCAAAGAGGTAACAGTTTTAGGTGCCATAAAAAATCCCTTGAAAGGCTGTGAAACCTGCCAGCCTCCAGTTGTGCAATGCTAGTTTCCTGCATTTATTTTTGTTTTTGCACAAGAGCAATAAACTGCATTAAACATACCTTTATTTCTGCCTTGTCAAAGAGCACATGTTAAATAATACCATAGTGGTGCCCAATATACATAATATATTTTATTGCTGCATTTAATAGTACATAGTGAAATGGTACCATTTTATATCACTGTAATGAATGATGCATGTATGTAAAACTTTATTTATAAAGCGCCACAAGGATACGCAGCACTTACAAAATTAAACACAGGGAGGACAAGTGTTATAATAAATACAATAAATATATATAGATTCACAGGGAATAAGTGTGGTATGAGACACAGTAGGAAGGAGGTCCCTGCCCGGTAGAGCTCATAGTGAGTGCCGCTGCACCATACTGTACCACTTGAGATTTGCTCCTTTTAATTTACTTACATGGGCAGCATGGTGACTTAGTGAGTAGCACCTCTGCCTTGCAGTGCTGGGGTCCTGAGTTCAATCCTGGCCTGTAAATTATCTGCAAGGTGTATGTATGTTCTCCCCGTGTCTGCGTGGGTTTCCTTTAGGTTTTCCAGTTACGCCCACACTCCAAAAACATATAGGCTTGTTAATTGGCTTTTGACTAAATTGCCCATAGCGTGTGTGAATGAGATAGGGACCTTAGATTGTAAGCTTCTCTTGGGTAGGGACTGATAAATAATCTCTGTAAAGCACTGCAGAAATGTGTCAGCGCTAGATAAGTGTTTATTACTAAAAACATAAAATAAAACCAATAGCATTATTTTACCACCAATATAGATTTATGCAGTTTAGTTATAATTATTTGCTAAAAGGAGACGGAAAAGCTAAAATGTTAGGCACCCCCAAGTGACTTTAATGGCTTACATTGTACCCCGGGCTGGTGCCCCTGTTAGGAGAAAACAGGATACCTGGAGCGCTTCCTCCTTCCGGCTTCGTTTTGCCGGGACCCCACAACAGGTGCATGCGCAGTAGAGTGAAAAGCCGACTTTTCTGTTAAAGTTCGGCTTTTCACTCTACTGCGTATGCACGCGCTCGTGAAGACGGAAAGAGGAAGCGCTGCAGCTACCCCGGGCTGGTGCTGTTCTCTCCTAACAGGGGCACCAGCCCGGGGGAAAAGGTAGGCGATTAAAGTCACTTGGGGGTGCCTAACTTTTTGGCACCCCCAAGTGACTTTGCCTTTCCTTCTCCTTTAATGTGACCCTTATTTCTGGGTATTGGCTTTCCTGATATGGGATACCATACCTGTATTTGCATTTAAAAAATATTCTGTATTTTGTCTTAAGGAGTTCTACACTTTTTACTGGAAGCAGAACTATTTAACATATATATGCTAGTTAAATAGCATAGAATATGGAAAAACTCAAAGAAATTCTAGTTCTGCAAAATCATCACAAGAAGACAGCAAAAAGTGCATAGGGCAATACTGCAGATTCCACATCTAAGGGAAAAAATGTAGCTTTCTTCATAAAGAGCAAAGTCAAGCAGTCATGTTCTAGGTCACATAAAAGGCCAACTACCACTGTTTTAGAGACATTTCCTAGCCAGTGTGCTGCTTATATATAAGATATCTGTAGCACTTCTTCTGCAGAAAGATCACACTGCATTAATTGGATTCCCAGCAAGTCATATTAAATAGTAGTATTAATCTTTTTCAGTAGAATAAACACAGTAGCAATCTTTACATCAACCAGCAATGGGGGAAGGGGGTGTCAAAAGCCAGAATTAAATTTCTCCAAAACTGAGCAGCTCAGCTTACATACCCAGATAGCTAGGGAACTGTGCCTTATTAACTGCTCAGCATGCTATTATCTATTAAATCTCTTTGAAAGTGTACTACATACTTATAAGTAACCCTTGAGCTGCTTGTCTCCCTATCTTGATATATAAGGAAACATTTGTTTTCAAAAACAATGCTTTATGTTTTTCAAACAGATATAGTGATGAGCGAGCTTGGGGTATGTTGCTTTGTGGAAAATTTCACAAAACCATTGAATATTTCACAAACTTTTCCTAGGGTGGAACCGGGACTTAATACAGCCTTGGATCTTCATAGAAAAAATATCATGCCAAGGGCAGATATCCTTTCTCCCGGTTGCTCAGGCCAGAAATTGTTTGAATCAGGTTGACCAAAACCCCCTTTTAATTTTCAGGATCCTCTCCTGCCTACCTCTAGTCTGCGCTCCGTTCTCATTGCTCCCGCCGATTGTCACTATGCAGTGAGGGCAATGTCCAGCCGCCCCCCGTTGCTGAGGGCAAAACCATGAATTTCACAGCAAAACTGTACTGGATAAAAAAGTTTGCTCATCCCTACACAGAGCAATATCTTGATAAGCTAAGCTAACCATTTAAAACTAGCTACAATCAGTACAGGATGATAAATAATGTGAGCTGGACTTCTGGGTGATGGGTTTGAGCAGTCAATATCTAATTCATATACTACAGATCACTATCATTTGGAACTAAGACAGGAGAACTTGTGTTGGTTCCACCACCATAGATATGGCTTTTATAGTTTCTTTGGGGGGCTGGAACATCAGTCTCTAATTAGTTTTGCACATGATTTTGTACAACATTTTTCTAAAGTCAATTAGTACACAATGTATATTATTCTTTTATTTTGTTCTGCTTCACATTACCTTGTTCTTTTATAACCTCACTTAACCCCTTAAGTGCTGATTTCTAATTTCCAGCTTGAGTGATTGCAAATTGCCTGGCTACTCATGCACCTGTACCATAGATTCTATGGTCTATGGCACGTGAAGGGTTAAAAGTGATGTCTAAGAAATATGCATAGTACATTGTCCAACTCCATTTGAATTTAAGCATTAACCGTATAACAAGAAAACTAGATATTGGATTTTATTTTTTAAAGGAATTAATCTGTAGATACACTTTAAGCACCTTGCCATACTCTCTACAGAACAAAAAAAAATATGAAATAAATGATCAGTATCTCCATAACCAGATCCAGATGCAATATATCTGAGGTATGTGAGCATGCATTTAGAAATGAGCCATGCAAATATTGCTGCTGTAATAGAACAACTGCAAATCTAGCAAATAATGTATTCTGTAGAGATTTTAATAGACTAGCCTTTACTCCCCTGCTCCATTTTGTATTGGTAAAATGTTATACAATATGTATGGATTTCACACATCATTTAATCTGAAACGCTGTTGACTTTCATTCTTATTTTTCAATACATCTATTGCATTTTTCATCCATTTGTTTTCATTTTTGTGCAACACAATTATATATATATATATTTTTTTCAAATATATCAATAACAAGTCTCTTGAGCGACTTCATGGAGTTATTATTTCTGCAACCTGTTATAGCATTAATGCCAAAACGGGAACAGGTGTTACATTTTGTAATGCTTGTGATTCTTCCTTGTCTATAACAAGTGCAGATTTTTCATTAGATACAATGCAATTATGTATAAGAGCATTTATTTATAGGCTTCCAAACAAGTCTGCTCTAAACTAAAATGAAAAATATTAATGTTGCTATAAGTGCTACATTTCTGGTGCTAAAAATGAAATGATTCTTTTTAAAAGTACTGGAGATATTTATTTTGGTTGAGATGCATAAAATTGTTCTTTCCAATAAATTGATTATATATATCGTTCCCAAAGTTACTTTCTAACCTCTTAACACAGAACTTATCATTATATTATACATAATTTCTAGTGATGAGTGAATCTGTCCCACTTCGTTTTGCCAAAAAATTTGCGAAAAAATCAACGCAGTTTTTTTGACGCATGTAATTTTTGTTACGTGTGCAACAAATTTTTGTCGCATGACAAATTCTTCCACTATGAATTTTGATGCTCGTTTTGCAAAAAAATCCACCAATGGCGAAATGCAGAAATTTGCTGCGAATCCATGCTTTGCCCAACTCTAATAAGGTCTTAAGATTTACTATGGGGCACATTCATCAAAGAACAATGATTTTATCTAAGTTTCCGTACTGTGCAAATTTTTCGTTAATTTGCAACAATTTTCGCGACAAAATCTTATTTGTTGCAACGAGTACAAAAGTTTCGGATTCATTCAAGCTTCGTTATCCTGACTTTCCTTGGGCCAGGTTGGAGCTGCAGAGTGCCATTGAGCCCTATGGGAGACTTTCCTTGGGCCAGGTTGGAGCTGCAGAGTGCCATTGAGCCCTATGGGAGACTTTCCTTGGGCCAGGTTGGAGCTGCAGAGTGCCATTGAGTCCTATGGAAGGCTTCCAATATCATGCACAGAAGGTTCAAAGTCAGAAAGGTTTTCCCGACGTTTACAATCGTTCGAATACAAAAATTTTGTGACTTTCGGAATTATCATGACTATTTGGATTTTTTCTTAAGCATTTTCATGACATTATCGCATTTAATCAGAATTTTTCCCATTTCAGGATTCAAACTCGTATTTATAAATCTTCTCCTATGTGTTAAAAGGGCTAAAAATCTGAATCCGATAATTCGCCAGCTAAAACTTGCCGACATCATGTAGACATCAATGGCAGATGTCCCTTCACTTTCCTGGAAGATCCTTTTTTTGTCTCAGAACTTTTGAGTTATAGGATTTTTGCTTCTGGTTTTTGTGAGGCAATTCAAAACAGTTTTTTGCAACTTTTTCTCACACTGACTTTTCCTATTTGATTTTTTTTAGTAAATGTTAGACATTCAAGGAAATGAGTTGTCAAGTTTGAATTTTTTTTAAAAAATGAGAAATTATAGAGTTTTAGTGAATGTGTGTATTTTACTTAGCCTTTTATATTATTTTTCATCCTGAAAGTCTTTGTGATTTCTTAAATATGCCCCACATGTCCCCAGTCTCTCAGTTAGTACACAAGCTTAGCATTAGTGATGAACAAAACTGACCCATTGTGCTTTGCAGAAACATTTGCAAAACCACTGAAAAATTTGTGAAATTGCAAACTTGCTCAAAAATTCTACCAAATACATTGGAGTTTTTTTTTTTTTTTAACATAAAACACGTTTTAATTCTGGCCAAACAAAACACATGGCAAACTTCTAAAATTGATGGTGGCATATTTTCTGCATCTTTTTCCAGCACAAAAAAAGGTGTGTTTTCCTGGTGAAACAAAATGCAAGCAGAATGACAGCTTTGTTCCACTGCAAGAAAGCATTAAAACAAAACACGCCAAAAATTATAATAATTTTTGCATTGGCAAAAAAAGTGATTTTCACCACAAAACAGTACTTAGCATTATGTGTCCTGCATAAAAAAAGGATCATACAGGTATGGAAACCTATTATCCAGGAAGCTCCGAATCATGGGAAGGCCATCTCTCATAGACTTCATTTTAAGCAAATAATTAACATTTAAAAAAAAACAATCTTTTTTCTCTGTAATAATAAAACAGTACCTTGTTCTTGATCCCAACTAAGATATATTTAATCCTTATTGGAGACAAAGCAACCATATTGGGTTGGTGTTTACATTATTTTTAGCAGACTTAACGTATGGTGATCCAAATTACAGAAAGACTTCTTATGCGGAAAACCCCAGGTCCAGAGCTTTCTGGATTATAGGTCCAATACCTGTACTACTTCAGATGTAATATTGGTCTTGCAGCTACAGAAAGTAAGGAAATAAAAAGAAAATATAAATGTAATATTTTTTAATTTACCCTAAACTCCATTAGAGGGCAAAGTTACAAGCTTTTATTCTCCATTTGCAGACATCCGTTATTATAATTATCTACCAATATTTGTAAAAGGATAACTATAAATGTCCCTTCCTGTCACCAAGGGCTGTTTATCAGTGTGGGGTGAAAAGCTTTTAAAAGCTGTGACTAACATCTCCACATTTGTATTTATTAAACACAGAGAAGTGGCAAAGTTAAAGCAAAATAAAAAATATCAGACTTAAGTACTGTGTCTTTTTTCAGCGTAAAGTATATTTCTAAAGTCTTTTTGTTGGTGCCAGCGTAATAGAGAAAGCCTTGTAATCGTCCCTTAGAAATGGATAGATTGTAAAATTTTTCACATAAATGTGTCCAAAAAGAAATGAAAAGTAATTTAGCTGCTTACTAAATAGCAGAGATATGCCTGCAGCATTGACTTTGCAACATTACTTTGCATGAAATTGTAGTCTTGGGGAAGGTTTTGTCTGAGCCCAAAAGGCAGTGTGAAATATAAGGAAAGCATAGTGGTTACAATTTGCTGAATATTGACAATTCCTGTCTTGATTAAGTGAAATCATACACTTTTCACAAGGGCAATATCTTTCATGTATTTTTCTTTCAACACACAGTGACATATGATGGTGTTTCTATATGTGTTAAACATTCTCCCTCTTGTAAGAATTACTTACACTCTGCATATTTAGAACACCCTATAAGCAGCAGGTAAAGTGGTGATTTAAAGAAGTGTTCAAGGAACAAACTTGAAAAGCCAGGCATGCTGTTCTATGTTACTATATATACACGCACGCACGCACGCACGCACGCACGCACGCACGCACACATATATATAAATATTGGTTGCAAAAATTGTCACAGACATTGTCACGCTTTGAAATATATATATATATATATATATATATATATATATATTTGAAAATATTTTGAAAACCCTGCGTGTGCTGTCAATCCTACCCTGAGTATATATATATATATATATATATACAGGTATAGGACCCGTTATCCAGAATGCTCGGGACTAAGGGTATTCTGGGTAAGGGGTCTTTCCGTAATTTGGATCTCCATACCTTAAGTCTACTAAAAAATCAATAAAAAATTAATTAAACCCAATAGGATTGTTCTGCCCCCAATAAGGGGTAATTATATCTTAGTTGGGATCAATCACAAGGTACTGTTTTATTACTACAGAGAGAAAGGAAATCAGTTTTAAAATTCTGAATTATTTGATTAAAACGGACTCTATGGGAGATGGACTTTCTGTAATTTGGAGCTTTCAGGATAAAGGGTTTCCGAATAAGGGATCCCATACCTGTGTGTGTATGTATATATATATATATATATATATACAGGTATATACATACAATGGTAAAGTTGGTGGTCAGGTGGCTATTATATGATATTATACAGTATATCCCCAGTGCTGGAAGAGAGGAGGGATGCCATCTCAACACTTCTTTATCTCTGGGAAAAAGCATCCCCTTAGTTGAAATACAATTTTAAACAAAAAACAGTTTTAAACCCCAGAACTTTTTTGTTTTCTAATACCAGAGGTTTTTTTTCTATCTTCTCTACACAAACAGTGGTTTTCAAAAGTTTGTAAACCCTTTAACATTTTCTATATTTTTATATGAATGTAACCTAAAACATCATCTGATTTTCAAACAAGTCTTAAGTAGATGAAAGCCTAGTTAAACAAACAAAACAAAAAATGATTATATTTGGTCATGTATTTATTGAAAAAAATTATTCAATATCAATTAGATGTGAATGAGAGACCCTTTTTTATTTAAAGAACGGGGATGCAGCAAATCCTGGTCACATATACAACATACAGTACTTGTGAATGTGTATCATGGCTTAGACATAGAAGGTGTCTGAGGACCTCAGCAAAAGAGTTGTTGATGCCTATAAAGCTGGAAAATGTTACAACACTATAAATAGTTTGGACGTCACCGATCAACAACCAAAGCAATTGTGTACAAGTGGAGGAAATTCTAGACTGTTGTTACCCTACGCAGAAGTGGTCGACCATCAAAGATAATTCCAACTGCACGGTGTCTAATAGTTCAAGAGGTTACAATAGAACCCAGGTTAACTTCTAAGCAACTGAAGGCCTGTCTGGCAAATGTTTATGTTCATGAGTCCACCAGCAATGGTGTTTATGGCAGGGTAGAAAGGAGAAAGGCACTGGTCTCCTCCAAAAATATTGCTGACCATCTATAGTTTGCTAAACCAGAAGGATACTGGAAGTATGTTTTGCAGATGGATGATAAAACAAAAAGATTGCTGGGATAGAAGTAGAGAAAGGATGAAGAGTAGTGATGACGAATTGGTGGGCAAGGTTTCTTTTACATATGTAAGTATATTAAACATATTTCTAAATATTTTGTTGAACATGTATAAATGGGATAATGAACCCCCGATGTCAAAATATAAAGTTATTACAAGCCAGCAAGGAGTTTTGATGATAGAAAGACACAAGGCCACAGACTCATTTTATACAGATTAGTTTTAATTATGCAACATCTCTAAGCAAAGATTATAACTGACAACATCACAAAATGCTTCCTAAATGAAAATAGATCATATGTTATTCATGGTTTTTATGTATTATGGCAAAACAGAGTAATTGTAATCCATATATAATTAAATGTAAGAAATCCATCAATGCAGAAATGACACATTCAGCTATTTCAAACAAAAACCAGTTAAGGCAACCAATTGTGTATATATATATATATATATATATATGATTTTGTTTTATGTCTGCCTTTTAAATATTTTGTTCTTTCACAATAGCTGCCTTTAGCCATGTTTCTTAATGAAGACTACCTCATTGCATCTGATTACCACTTCATTGTTTCCTAAGCATGCCTAGTGATGAGATGGTTTATGAAACAATTTCCTACAGTAATAAAACTAATTAAAGTAGGCATCCATCCTCTCACTACTCTTTAATGAATTATAATGAGATCATTAATCTAGTCACATTCTCACAGTGAGCCCTACTGGCTGGACGTCAGCTTCAGCTTGTCAGCATTCAACTCGTGCCCTTTAGAAATGGGACATTTTTTAGGCTGCCTAAGTTTACTTTGTTAAAGTCAATATGTCTGCTTCTCCACTAAGGGAAAAGTAAAACATTTATCTTAGCTCATTTTTTAAAATGCCAGTGAAACAGACTTTGGCACTGTGGGGTGCTACTCTACTGTGCGCCGTGCCACACCCATCACAATATTGATGACTGCCTGAGAATTAAATAGCACACACAAGTAATTAAATCAAACAACAGTGCCAGAAGTCAGGGAAGCGTTACACAATGTGTTGCCAGAAATCATCTAAATCTATTATGGTATTCCTGCGGCATTCCTAATTTCACTCCAAAGGATTAATTAATTCAGGCAGAAAATCAGAGTCGCACAAAGTGTGGCAGTCATTCCCATGTATGTGATATTCCCAACAGTCTATCACTCAGTCGGTTGAGCAGCATGCTATTTTATGAATCATGCAATGAAAATTAAACATATTACAGGTAATGGTGACCTTCAGTTTTCCAGATACAGTATATTAGAACTACAATTCCCATAGTGCTTACAATATCTTATAGCTAGAACTGGAGTGCTGAAAATTGCCCCGATATAATGAATAGTGTTTCAATGGAATTACCATCATTTGGCAACACTAACTTCTTCAGTTAATTAACAAAAAACAATAAACTAAGAGGGCACTAGTATGGCTTTTTATGCCCTGCACTCATTTCTTCGGTGACTGACAGTAACTGGAACTGTATCTTTACTTGTCTCTGGGGTGCCTGTACATGACAAAACCTTGCCATTAGTGGCACACTGATATCACAAAGCAAATGACAGCAGTTACAAGCATCCAAGCTGCGCCAGACAAAATAAATATTATAGAGAGCATTCCCAAATGGCATTGATGTTCGGCAAAGTAATGTGATTCTGTGCACCGGATGAAAACAGATATGTATTTTAAGCTTTTTAAAAATGTTTCAACATGCAAGCTTGTATTTACAGTGTCAACAACTAACAATGATAAACAGTATATAATACCAAGGGTATTGCTCTCTAGGGGGTGACATAGCAAAGTAGAGTAAAACCCCACAACAGGGAATATTAATACTACCATTTGCAAGATAATGGGTTAGAAATTACTTCAAATAGCATTAAACAAAATGAATTTTGACAGCTATAAATATCACCTTCGTATATGTTAGGTAACATACTGTATATTTCCTGCATTTACATTAAAATGCAAGTTTCCCCCTGCATTTATATACCATATAATGTTTTTGTCTGGGAAATGTGTACTGCACTAATTCTATCTCTTGGCCAGCTGATTTCTCTCATGTACATGAAAATGATCTTCAGTTTGTAGTAACCAACTGCAATATTGTGAGATTATATTACAGTTGCTCCTGGTGGGCTGAATGCCCAACACAGATATTTTTGTTAGAATCTATAGGGCTCATTTACAAGCACAAGTGTAGTGTGCAATTTCTGGTGTAAATCGTTATGTTCTTTACCCACAATGCAATGGCTTCCCTACCACTTGGCCTGCATGGAAACACAGCCAAACTGCAGGTCTCCACTGGTTTGTGTGTTTGCACTTACAGGCACTTGGCCAGCAATTCATGCAGTTTGCACTGGAAACAGATATAGTTTCAGCTTTTGTCCTTTAGCACTTCCCTTCCAATGTATACTCTGGCAGCTGGCCCTAATAACTATCCATATACCTAACCTACACTTAAATCTCTTTAGCAGTGATGAGCTAATTTGTCCCATTTCACTTAGCTGAAAAATGCTGAATTTTGCAGTGAAAAGTGCACTGAACACTAAAAAACATTCAAATTAAATCAAAAAGTAGCTTTTGGGAGAAAGTCCAGAAAGTAAAACAAGCTTCACCTGGACTTAAGGTCCCCATACATGTGAAGATTTGCTCGCTTGGCGAGGTCGCCAAGCAAGCAGACCTTCACCTGATATCCCCACCTACAGGTGGGCGATATCGGGAAACATGTAGGCTAATTTGATCATTCGATCATTTGGCCAGATATCGGTCGGGTACGGCCGTCGTTTCTGCCCCTACACGGCCTGATAAGCTGCAGAATTGGTCCAAGGGACTGATATCGGCAGCTACAATCGGCCCGTGTATGGGGACCTTAAGATACATTGTTTCTCACATTTAATTAAAAAGTAGTTTTTGGCAGAGAGCTCAGAAATCTTCATGAGCTTCACCTGCACTTTCACCATTATAATCAAAACTGTAATAACACATAAAACAAGACCCCAAAACCCCCAGAAATGTGTTCAAACTTTAAATAACCTGCCACATTTAGTGAAATGGGAGTGGCATTAGGTGGTGTGGTTGCAAAATGGACATGGTCAAAAAAATGTTGCTGTGCTGTGGCTGGCATTTCTTTTTGTCCCTCTTTCCATATTCAAAATGTTGGGAGGTATGCTTACTGGACATTGTGTGTGTTTATCCCAGTTTGAACCCTATTTTCTGATAGCTGTCCTTGTGCTGGGCTCCCCATGCCTATGTGCTGTGTGGATGTAGCCCACATTATGGGTGTATCCCTTTTTCATACACATATAGCAAAAATAAAAGATAAAAGATTAATACTATGTATGATCGTAACTTACACAGAGAAAGGCACATTTCATTGTGTTGGGATTCTACTTCAGTTTATTCCATCTCTCTATGTACTTGTAATGCAAATTATATTGCCACACACTTCATGCTGTTTTCTATCACAGCAGCAAGTAGGGAATCTGAGTATAATGTAATGCTAAACATTAATTTTTCATGTTTGTCTTTCACACCTCAGTGACAATTCAATCAGTGTGATTTTGAAATTCCTCCAGTTGTAGCCACCATATTACCTTTATTAATACATAAAAGTGTGTCCATATGCAATATTTACTGTACTCTCAACAAACAATTGCTTACACTAGCTCATGCCCTGTGTAGTTTTCTTCACTTTCATTTGTGTTCATTTGATGTCTTGCTTGGATAATTAAGTTGATTGGACATAACTATTGGAACTGAAGTTGCGCTAGGTCACATTTGCATACCGATGTTTAATAAAATAGACTTTTAGCTGCTTGTATAAGTAGCTTGATTCATTATTTTTATATGTCTTCAGTGTGCCTATATTTTTTCTGTTCTCAGTATTTTGTCTTAAAGGGATTTTGTAATGATTTTATGGTGTAGTTTTTATTACACTGTGTACATTGCAAATAATTCTGCCTTTTAAAATGTTCTTGAACAATGAAAATGACTGCTATTCTCATATGTTAGCAATGCTAAAAATTCTCCCATGACACACCTAGTGGTAGATAGGAGAATAGCACTCAATAGTAAATATAAGGCCATGACTCCTCTGCCTACACTGAGTTGGAGAAACAATAGCTCATCTGAAAGCAGTTGCATTGTGAAGTTCTAGCTTTTTCTGAAAGTTTAGATTTAGACACTATGACCTGGGATGGCTGCCTACACATCAATATTACACCTATAATACATTCATTTGTTCAAGAATAATTATGTGCAATGTCCACAGTGTAATAAAAACTACACCATAAAAATAATAACAGAATCCTTTAAGACAAAATACTGAAAATGTCAAATATAGGCACAACAAACTAAATGCATGATTTTGGTGCAACCTTCCCATTTGTCCTTTCCCTGCTGGGAAGGGAAATAGAGGGAAAGGGACATCGCTCCAACTTGCAGTGCAGCAGTGAAGAGTGACTGAAGTTTATCAGAGCACAAGTCACATGACTGCGGGCACCTGGAAAACTATGAAAATGGATAACCCCACATCAGATTTCAAAATGAAATATGAAAAAATCTGTTTTGAAACGGTGAGGTATTTTGTAAAAAAAACAAAAACAAAACATGTTTTCTTGTGACAGAATTCCTTTAGGCATGCCTTTATGGAATTAGCAATGGTAGGCAGACAGGCATGCAGAGGATCTGGAGCATAGAGACAGGGACACCATGTCTTCAGGCAAAACACAGGTTTATTCAGGGCCAATTCTTCCCAACAGAAACATAAAGACATAAGTTCATAAACATACAGGTCATGGTTGTGATTTGTCCCTTCTTCAGGGTTCTCACCTTCCAGGGTTAGTTCCACCCTCTGGAACACTCAGGCTTCACATTAAGCCTTGCTGAGCCCTCTCAGCACTCATCCATCTGGTCATAACTCCCTCTGCTCCCTGCAGTGGCAGGAGGCACCCCAGCTCCTCTGGGAGTTCCTGACACAGGCAGCCCTCCTGCCCTGTGCCCTGCTCTGAGAGTGACCTTCACTCAGTTCAGGTTCAATTCCAACTCCCCCTCTCTGTGTAAATCATACAGCCCTTTTATTGGCTGCTCACCTGCAGCCTAATCAGGCAGCTCCCTACAGCTGGCCAAATCAAAACCTTAA
The DNA here is from genome assembly GCF_000004195.4 of Xenopus tropicalis. Lineage (NCBI taxonomy): Eukaryota > Metazoa > Chordata > Amphibia > Anura > Pipidae > Xenopus > Xenopus tropicalis. Next base: position 77,886,417 of record NC_030677.2, on the reverse strand, counting down.
AGGGAGATTTACTCCAACACAGCATTACCTGCTGTAAAACCAGGTATTTTACCTGGTGCTACTTGTATCCCACTTTAAACACTGGTGGAAATACACCAAACAATGACCTTTTCCATTGCATCTCTCACAGTATGTATAAATATATATATATGTATATGCGTTTCTTTGTAGACTAATAATAACATTTCATAAGAAATATTGGATCATTTTAAAGCAGAATTGTTGTTCCTATAAAATGTTTCTGAAAAGAGATCAGGTCACAGAATCTGTCATTGTGTAGGAATAAATAGTATGCATGCTAATGCAGTGGCCAAGTTCAGTACATGTCTTAAATAATAGAAAACAGAGGTGTCTTTCTACCATGTTTTCATCCTCACAAAAACTGTGACTAACAGGATATGCCTTGATTTTTTCTGAAGGTTTTTCAAATCATTGAAATCTAGAAGATCACTTCTAAAATAATTAGGTGCACAACCCTGAAATCACCTTTTCCACACTCTTCAAATTAAAAAAAATATATATCAGCAAACGGCAGTGTATTTTATTGCTGTGTGTTTTTCCCAAGTGTTTTCTGCAAGTATAATGAAGAAATGCTCGTAACAGCTACTCTGTGACTTAATCAAATTGGTTAATACGGGGACCGTTGTGTGTTAATACAATAGTTTAAATAACTAGATTAGTTTTGGCCTTCCTTTTCATGCAAAGGAACAAAAAAAATTTAATAAACATTTATTAAATCCACCATTAGTCAGTCATCTATTTTGGGCATGACCTTCTAAATAAACTGTAAGGCACAAATAAAAGACATAATTTATATGTAACACTGTAAGTTTCATTTCTCTGATTCACTCAGTCACAATTTGAACTATAAGCGATCTTAACATTAAGATATTAAGTTATGTAATCCATAGAAAGGGCCATGTCACGCAAGTCATGGTTACATAACTGTGACAGGGTCATGTTTTTTCAATATTATTTTTTTTAAATATCTGTGGGGGACAGCACTTTCTTTCCTTTCTGTCTTTTCTACCTCTGCTGCCCAGCACAAACAAAAAAAATGTCTCTCTTTATTTTTTTTCATTGCTTCTCGTGTCTGTCCTACGCAATTCTCAGAAATGAAACACACTTTATTTTCTGATTCCAGCATGGCAACAACAGGGTTAAAAGCCATGTGGGAACCTGCTGTTTGCGGATCTGAAACACTAAAGCATGTAGTTGCATTAGTTGCTTCTCTTAGGCATTAAATCTTTAATAGTGATGAGCGAATGTTTTCATCAGGCTTGGATTCACTGCAAAATTCCACATTACGCCATTGGTGTATTTTTTTTCATGAAACTGCAGCAAATATTCGCCAAGACAAAAATTCTCTGAGTTGGGAAAAAGTTGTGGTTGCATCAAAAAAGACATTTCACTAATTTTTGCTGTTTTGGGACAGACTCTTTAACTTTCCATCAACACATACAAGGCATTTTTTAATAGAATAGTGCAAACTTTAAACATTTAGGGGCAGATTAATTATGCAGTGTAAAAACTGTGACGAAATTTGCAACACATCGCCAGGTTTCACTTTTTTTCTCAGCACAACTTCTGCCAAGGTCTAAAGCAGCGGTTCTCAACCTGGGGGTCAAATGACCCTTTCACAGGGCTAAGACCATCGGAAAACACATATTTCCGATGGTCTTAGGAACCGAAACACCGCTCCTCCATGGTTGGGGGTCACACCAACATGAGGAACTGTATTAAAGGGTCGCAGCATTAGGAATGTTGAGAACCACTGTTCTAAAGTGGCATAAAATAGCAGCATCAAATTTGGTGTTCGAACAGTGTAAAATAAAACACACCTTAATAAATATACCATTTATTTTACACAGCTTTTTTTACACCATTTTTTGGTGAATTTCTTTTTACACACATAAATAGGCCCCGTAAAATGTAATCAATTTTACCTGATTTTTTCCAAACAGATTGTTCAGGTTGCTCTGGGTTTGGTAAAACACAAAGGTGTGTCCTAATATTGGCAGCTGGTACTAGCATAGCTGGTACTGTACTTGTAAAGTATAGTCATTATCGTGAAACTTAATATTTGTTTAGTTTTTAAAAATGTGTGGTCATTAAAATACAAAGCATGCTGGGAGCTTTGTGTATAAAAGGCCATACCCTGTCAGCAAGAGTCTGATTTTGGTTCTCTACAGAATGGCTGCACTGCTGATGTGCTGTAGGGTTGCTGCACATGTCCAGTTTTGACCCAGACAGCCCGGTTTTCGGAAGGGCTACCCGGGTCAAAACCTCCTGTCCGGTTTCCCAAAATTAGGAAAACCAGACAGAACTCAGTTACATTAACGCATCGATCGGGCAATCACTGCATCATTTTAGCTGTAAACAGTTGAGTTGGTTGCAGAATCCAGTGGCAGTTTAAACATGGACTTCTACTTATTATCAATCACCTTAGTGACATTTACTTTGTCTTAAGACCCAGGATGCAGACAAAGGGGCAGATTTATCAAAGTGTGAAATTAGAGATCACCACAGTATAATTCCCCCACTATCTTTTTATTCCTATGGGAATGTACTTGTCCCTCCACACATCCGAATGAATGGAGGGATGCGTAGAGAGATTTACGCTGTCTATCAAGTTTAGGCCTTTAATATAGTGCAAACTTGGGGAAATACTAATGAAAAGAAAATGTTTCATTGTAGGATCATCTCCTCACTGAGCTTTTATAACCCAGTGAGCAAAAATCTACTCATTAGGTGTGGTCGCCAAACAACTGAATATTGATCAATTTAGCCAACCAGGTAGCCAGGCAAAAAAGAGACAATAAACGCACAACCACATCGATAAAACAAACAGATTAAGCCTTTCAGTGCCACAACCATCTAGTATATAAAAAGCAGGGAATACTAAAACACAGCTTAGAGGAATCTGACAGGGGTAAAGCCATCTTATGTACTGAGAGGCATTTCTATTTCTCATCATGGATACATTAACTTGTTTATACTACATTCCAGAGGATGTTCTCGAAAATATCACACATGACAGCAGAGGCTGTGGTTTATTATTTGGAGGGCAATTATATCCTACTGTGTGGAACAGATTTTTCCTTGTTAACAACAAAGAGAAAATGTGAGATCTGTTATAACATTCTATTTTGTGTTTTTATAGGATATAATGAAAGACGAATGCTCAATGCTGAAGCTGCAGCTTAAAGAACGTGATGAACTTATTTTACAGTTGCAAGAAGAAGTGGTGAGTAGTAACAGGAAAACAAATAAATTAAAATAATAACAAAATTGGCAATTTCCAGTACCTCCTTACAGGTGGGGTGTCATTTACTAACATGGCTCAACTGAGTATCTGTCCAAGGGACCTCAGCACCCATTAAGTTAGGTCCAAGGCTATGGAAATATTTTGTAACTTTGTCAAATTTAATTTTCTGTTATAACCTTAATATCAGAGGACGATTCACAATTATTTGACAAAATACATGCTGGTACTTTGGTACAGGAAAAATATTTAAAAATGTTGTTTTTCTTCAGTTTGCTCTACACATTAGAGCTGCTTTCAGATAAGCTATTGTTTCTCCTACTCAGTGTAACTGGAGGAGTCCTAAGCCAAACTTGGATTTCCTACTATTGTGCTATTCCGATATCCACTGGGAGCTGCTATCTTGCTACCTTCTAGTTGTTCTGCTGATTGGCTGCTGAGGGGGAAAGGGAGGGGGGTGATATGGGTCACATGCCTGTGACACCGTGGCAAATAAAGAATATGGCATTTTCAGCAATACAGGTTTTTGACTTCTGCCTTTGGTAAATAGCTGTACAAAGACAAGGCATTTTGGGGATAAATGTTTAATTGCCCCCCACAGTACAGTACCTCTGTGTAATAGACAGGTGCTTACGCTCAAATTGTGCACTAAAAGCACAACACATGTTTTCTGGAAGCATAAGCATGACAAGGGGACTCCTCAATTGACCCTTCACCTTGAGACACCCCACTGAACCCCCTTGTTACATATCTTAATGAAACACCAGGAGACAGAGGTGGAGAAAATGGCCACAGCATTTATTCACATTTTATCAGATAAATATGACCTTGCCAGCCTAACCCAAGGCAATATTCTAAAGCCAGAATTCCATAAGAGGTCACTACTATGCTCTGCCATTCCTTGCTGAAGACTTGAATGAGTATTAGACTGCCTCTACCTACAGAGAGGATGGCCCCAAACTCTGCTACCAGCAGGAGCTGCATCACCAACCATGAGAGAAGTTCAGCAGCCCTGCTGCCGGTCCTGGATCTGCAGTGTTTCGATGATAGGAAATCCAAGCAGGCTGTCACCTAGCACAAGCAGTAGTAGAGTCTGTATCTATCCAAAATATGCAAAAAAGGGGAGGGTGGGATGTTTCTACCTGCTCAGAAGATAAGGAAGTGAGTGCTTCTTTTCCTGACATCACATCCCTCTCTTTCTCCGCCCCCAGCCCAGCTTACATCTGCCTTAACTCTTTCCTTCTCACTCAATCACGGTTGCACCTGGTTCTGCCAATCTCTAAACATAAACCAGTGTAATCTTTCTGCTGGTCATTCGGATCCCTTGTCATGCAGCCCCTGCACTTATAGCTCCGGGGCTTTCCTTATAATGGTTTGAATGGTAAAATCCTATAAAAATACATGCAGATTGTTGTTTTTATTTACTTTTTGTGTTTATACAGTCAATATTTGTCATATATATATATATATTTGCTATTAGAAATGGAACTGTAAACATTGTTGTGGAGTATGAAAAGTGTCCTTATGTTATGCAGGAAACACAACGTGATACATATTTATTGATGCCAGCATCTGAAAATAATTGGCCACTGGGAAACTTTAATGTGGGACTTGATGCAACAAACCTTCCACACACTTTATTACATATCAGCTGGCCTTGGTTATTACAGTTGTACTGTGCTTTAGGCACCCCATTTCATTATTTATAAGTTATGGAATAACGGCAGTCATTTGGGCTTACTTTCTAATGGGAGGGGCAGAGAAGCTCAAGCAGTTGGTTTCTTTTTGAAGCCTGGACAAGTTCCTGGGGCAATGATATCCTGAGATGCAGTCAGAAATATGTATATCGGTAATAGCTATAACAAAAAGCTGCATCTTATCAAAACTAAGGGGAAAAAACTGAGAATAATAAATGTCAATAAATGTCTTGGAGTAAAGCAATTAGAAGATAAGAATTGTAATTAGAGTGCCTTTAAACGAGATACAGGTATTGGATCCATTGTCGAGAAAGCTCCGAACTCTACAATCACTCCTTATATGTGTGTATTTATGTATTGCAGTGGCATATTTGTTAGTTTTATTACTTTACAGTAAGTTTAATGGACAACATTTTATGACAATACTATTTTCTGTATTAGTCTTCTGTATGGTTTGTTTTCTAAGCTGGTCTTTTGTATGACAGTATCAACTTGGCACTAGCCATTTTCTGTGATTTGAACAAAGTTTTTATAGATACCAGCAGTTTTCATTGGTTAGCTTTAGCACTTACTTATTCCCTACTTCTTTGCATCAGTGTTATTGAAAGACATCTGACTTTCTTTGCCTTATCTTTTGCTGCTTTAAAAACTGCCTTCACGGCTATAAAATAAATACAGCAGAGGATTTATTCTGCCTTCCTCGGTTGCTTTTCTCATGTGTTTGTTGTCTTGAAACATAAAGTAATACTCTTTGGGGAAAAAACAGATGAGCTTCAGGTTAAATAGGATCATTTAGGCCGAGACAGATGAGGAAGGGATCATGGGGTCAGAACACACAAATTCATCAAGATGGGATAATGTCTGACAGGTGACTACAGATGAAATGAATGCATTGTAATGGATTGGTAAGTACAAATGTTTGCTTGCCCCTCTGGTAGAAGCAGAGAAATGTTATTGTTTGCATGTCTCAAGCGTGCTGGTTCTTATACCTTTCATTAAGTAGATGCCAGAAGCAAGAGAAGAATAATCAAACTAACTGTACTGGTAAAGAGAACGTAAGCAGTGCGGCTAGTGACTTGCAGTATCAGGGTCAGGGTTATAGAAAACGGGTTGTGAGAAATGTAAACCATGTTTAAATGTAATAGCCTATGTGTCCATGTATTATTCAGATGTTTAGACAGAAACCAAATCTGGAAAAGACAAATCAAGACTGATATACTGTATCACAGGATACAGCAGTGCCGAATAATACATGATATGGATATTGAAAATGGATCAAAGGAAGAATGTTTCCTTTTAGCCAACTATAAGGTTAAGCTAAATAGCATGACTATAATAAAATTCTGCCATAGACAAGAAAATGGATCATTAAAAAAAAAAAAAAAAAAAACTTATTAAAAGTAGTGAGAAGCCGGAAAGCATTTTGTACCAAGAGGGTAAAAGAGTTACGACATAGTTCAGGCAGTTAGCTCAGATAATTGCAATTGCAAGTTGATATTTATTTTGGCATGTCACCCAAAGAGAATTTAAAGGGCAATACAAAGGAGAATTAAGTATTGTGGTGCTCATTAAGAAGTGATTATCTGCAAAGTTTATGCATTGAAACTAATAAATTGTAGTGCATTATTCATACTTTATTACAAATACAAATGTAGCAAACATTTTATCTTGGCACCATCAATATTTTTCCATAGTTCATAACATCATGGGCGTTTATTTTTTTTAACAGTGACAAAACTAAGGCTCATTTACTGTCATATATATTAATGGACAAAGAACATATTATTGGTTCTGATTTCCATTAGTTCACTGTCACAACTTAACCTATTAGCTGACACCTAAGAAGTACACCGAAAACATCAATTGTCAATTTCCTGGCATTATTTCAGACCCTAATGGTTTGCCACTTAGGGAATTCTGATTCAATAAAGGGCTGCGATGCTTTTCACATTGCAGCGTTTTATAGTTCTAACCAGCTTGAAAGCATGCTTCTGAACGTTTAACAGAACATTAGAGTCCTCTCAGCAGTTAAAACCGCTGATCCTCACAGCTGTCTACAAAAAGAAACATCTAATGGGGAATACAATGATTATCAAATGCTGCTCTTAAACTGCAACACAAAAATATTGGCATACCCTTACATGCTTTCAGATGTTACTGTGTGGCATAGTATGAAAAGTAATAAATTCTCCATTTACATGAATACTGCCTCTTGAAATAAGGTTCCTTAAAAGCCACCTGTCATAGTAAAATTTCTTCCCTCACTGGAGGTGGGTCATTAAGGTTGGATGAAACAACAGTATTTGGGCCTACCAAGTGCTAAGTTGTCTGCACTGATCCTGAGATAGAGCTTTTGGTGTGGACGGTGTGGGAAAGCCGTTTTACTATTACAGATGTATTTGGTGCTTTTTAGATTTTTAGATGCTTTGATTAATCTATAAATGGTTGCCTTAGCTCAGTGATCCCCAAGCTTTTTCACTTGTGAGCCACACTCAGGTGTAAAAAGTGTTGGTGAGCCACACAGGCATGAAAAAGTTCTTTGGAGGGGTGCCAAATAAGGACTGCGGACTGGTTATTTGGTAGCCCTATGTGGACTGCTAGCCTGCAGGAGGCTCTGCTTAGACTAAAACTGTGCTTCCAAAATCTGCCTCCAAGCCAGAAATGTAAAAATGGGCATCTATTTTAAGGCCAGTGGGAGCAACATTAAGGGGGTGGTGAGCAATGTGTTGCTCCTGTGCTACTGGTTGGGGATCAATATCTTAGCTGGAAAATTCCAAATAGACAACAACAGCAGCCACTATATTTTTGACCAATCAAGGAACTTCTTAATTTCTTTTAGATTTATGTCATGTTATAAAATCTACGTGCCATCTATCATTCTTTATGCATAAATGCAAATTATCAGAGAATACTCAGTATGAGCAGAAGTCTAATTCCTTATACTTTGCAATTCGTACAAGGAAAATATATGGTAGAAACCTTTCCTTTAATAGTCATTTCAGTTGGTTTCTGAAGTTACAATAGCATAAATACTAATCATTAAAACATCATATCTTTCTTTCTTCTTTCTATCTGTGCAACAAATTAATTGCAATAATTAGTTATGTTAACAGTAATTACTCCCTAAATAAACTCTGCAGTACTGATTTGGAGGATGAAAACATTCCATGGGGAATAGCTCCCTATTCTCACTGCACTTCAGTAGACTGATGAAAAGCTGCCAGACTGATAAAATCTTTAATATTCCCCAGTACTTTCAGAGGTGATTCTGCTTATTAGTTTAAGCCTCTATCACAAAACGTTGTCATATTGCAGTGTTTGGAGTGGATATAGATAAATGATAGTTATGTCACTGAAGTATAGGGAGCATGCTGTTCTCTCTCTCCCAAGCCATGCAGCACATTTACATAGAAATAATATTACAGAAAATGAACAAATGTGCAATAATAATTCAGGTTTGAAGTGTCCCCTGACATTTAGGAAGCTTGCTTTTTGATAAGAGTTTCTTATAAAAATTCATCACATTTGCTTTTCTTCTGTGAAAATTCCTCTGCATGATTTCTCTGTTGAGGTACTGTCTGCAGCATTTTACAGACCTTGAATGTATTAAGCAAAGAAAGGAAAGCACCGTGTCAAACCCGTGTTCAGTTTTATCCTGCATAATGACCGTGTGTAATAAAAACTTCCACTCAAAGCGACAAAAAGCTCTGATAAATTTAAGATCAGGAATTCAGTTTATAAATGGAAAGGTGTCTCTATTAGTGTAGGGGAGCAGAATTGTTAGAGAGTGCTGAAATAAATAATGAAAGCGCGAAGGGACTGTGGAGCCAGCTGTGGCCCAGTTCACTCCGTGCTTGTAAGGGGTTAAACTCACCAGCTAGTGCAGTCAGGAAAGGGCAGCCCCCCCTTGCTCACTCCTCCTCCCTCCTCTGTGCCTGCATTCCCGCGCTGCTGCTGTTGCCACTCTGCTTCCGGATTCCACCGAGCGGCATCCCCCTCCCACCCTCCCTGTTTAAGCACACTTTGTTTATAAAAAAAAAAAAAAAATTGTCATATCAATAAAAATTTGTGGTTTGTCACAACAAATGGCGGGGGGTAGTCATTGGCCATTTAAGTTCTAATGTTGTCTTATGGCTTCTACATGCCCACTGCATTCACAGTGGCCGGCATTCGTTAACAAAATGGTTTAATAGGGTTGGAAAAGTTCAATATACATGGCAAGGACTAATTTTGGTATATAATAAAGCTATGGCCGAACTCCACCCACACAACGGTGTCTTTGCGTCTTTTGTCAGCTAGGTGCAATGGGTAGAGTGTTAATGGGAGGGAACAAGTCTCCACAGTCACAAAGGAGGCACGTGTTCCCACCTCTTTCCCAAATCAGAGTATAGAAATACCAAAAAGTACCCCCTGTGACAGAACATATTTATTATTATTTAAAACACTTCCCCCCCCCCCCCCGCATAACCCCATGCTGGACTGGGTGCTTGCATACCTCCACACACTTGCACATACTTTTCCTCTACCTGTGATCGCTGGACTGGGTGAGAGATTCAAATGACAATCTCCTGCCCAGTCCCAAGATCAAATGTGGCAAGTGGGCAGCATGCTGCCCCCAGATTTTTGCCACCTTTGGGGCCTGCCCACAAATCTGGGCCTGAGTATGCCTTCACCTTAAAAAGATAGTAGGTCACCATAAAATAAACTTTTAGTACAGTATAATATACCCAGTGGTACCCTAAACCAATGATAATTGGTAGAAAATTACCTGTCGCTTGTAAGAGGTGGAAAAGGGTTAATTGTATATAATGTGTTGTGATTGCATGTATTTCCTTAGAGTTGTGTTAAAACCTTTTAAACAATATTGAATGTAGTTTACACCACCAACCACCACAAGAAAAACGCCCCATTGTGCATTTGGCACAAAAAAAATGCATTTGGAAAAAGCCTATTGACTCCAAATTGTCCCTAAATCCTCAAATTTGTTCAAATTATTTGTTTATTATTAACCATTTGTAAAAGGCGTATAGAGTAAGGAAAATTTCTCTGGGTGAACAATTTTTCCTTACATAAATTTAATATAACTTTTGCAAACCTCAAAATTATTTGTCCACTCCATTCATCATTGGGAAAAAAAGCCAATGTTATAGTTTGCGCCAGTGCTGGTGTATGTAATAAAACTTACTGAAAATGTTATTTGTTCTTCAAAAGAATACACCAACTTTAAGCAGGCCTTACAAATACAATATGTGCAATTAAAGTTTGCAGTTTAATAACTGTTTACATGTAGAATAACATTGCAAAATGAGATTTTTAGTTTTTATTTCTGTTTTTTTTTTCAATTTAAGACTTTTATTACATTACCCCCTTAGGCTAATAAAACCTAAGCCAAATATAATTTTTTCTAACCATCATATTAGTCATAAGAACACTGCTCTCTGCGGATCTCTACTACCACGGTAGATATTTTATTATTGTATATTACAATATATTTATGATCTCACTTGTCTGGTGAGTTCCAATTTTATTAATGTTTTTTCCTTTTATTGTTATCCTTGAGAGCTTGTATATTTCCGTACAGGTCATTGCTAAGGTTGTTGCATACGTGCTTAGATTTTTACATTGTTCTAAGCAATGTATCTATTACATTATTCTGCATACAGTTATGCAGATTGTATTAACCCCATTAAGCTTTCAAAGGTTATGTTTGTAATATAAAACATAATACTGATATTTAAATCCCTATTTAAACATATCCATATATACATAATGCACAAAAGCCATTAATAGCCTGTAAATTATATCCTTATAAATGGTGCTTAGTGATGTCATCAGCTATAATCAGTGCTTAGCGATGTCATTTCTGTCAAATGACTTACTTAAACGTATGTATTATAATAAATAAAATACCATCTGTTGTAAAATATAAGGATATTATATATTATAATTATATTGGCCTCGTGCTTTTATATGGTCATGGAACCATAACCTATGTGGCCCAATTCATTCTATCCAGAATGAGGCATCCTTGCAGCAGGACCCTGACAAACTATATATAATATATATTTTTACAAAAAAATGAACAGTCACATCATTCTCATAGAGCTTACTATAATGTCCCTGTTACCTATACACTAACATACACAAACAAGGTTGCAAAAGTCAGTTTTGTCAGAGGACACATAATGTACCAGAATGTTTTGCATTGTGCGTAGAAACTCTAGCACATGGTGGGAACCTACACAAATATTGGGAAACCACAATAACTGGATGCAATTTAGATGTTGCCTTGTCTAAAGTAACATAAATAACAATAATCAAGTAAGATGTTTTCTTTGTCTGTAGTTCTGTAGTTCTGTAAGTCAAAGGTGAATAACATTATACATGTAATGTCATACAAAAAGCACTGGAGCCCTTGTGCTTGCTGGTGGATATAAAATTCACAGTGCTGTTATCATATAATTTATACCATATATATATCATGAGATCTCTTACAGACAAGTGTTTTTCCTGTGGTACCCTGGATTTTTCATGCATTCCACCACAGGGGAACACAGGAGTTAATGCAGTCTGTTCTTTTCAATGTTGCATTCCACCTAACCATTTCATGTACAATCTTAAAGGAGACATATTGGATAAATGGAAAAAACCCCAACTGGACTTTTCTGCGTTTTTCACCACTCATCCGAGTAGCTTATTTAGTTCAAATGACTGGTAGGGAATTCCCCGGCATTTAAACTCTTGAGGGTAGTACAGTCACAGACATACTATCATAATGGTTCCATTAAACTTATTCAGTTAGGTGTTGTCTGAAACTGACAGGTGTAAGAAGGTAAGATCCAGTCACAATGGTACCATGATTCTCATTGATGCAGGTGTTACTCCTTCAAAGTACATGACTGGAAGTGTGAATTGTTGTGAAACCGCTGGGTTAAGGATGTCAAAGTGGCATTGTATGTTGATGACAAGCGGTGTCGCAGGCCCCCTCCTCTGTTCAGGGATAGTTTTTCCAGGCTGGCATAAAAGGCCTCTTTTGCATCACTTTCAAACCATCTGTCCTCTCAGTCCAAAATATGCACATTACTGTCCTCAAAAGAGTGTCCTTTTTCTTTGAGGTGTAGATAGACTGCTGAGTCTTGTCCTGAGGAGGTATCCCTCTTATTTTGAACCATTCTCTTATAGAGAGGTTGTTTTGTCTCCCCAATGTATAAGCCAGAGCACTCTTCACTACACTGGACAGCATAGACCACCATTACTTTTCATGTGCTTTGTTGTAGGGTCTTAAGGGTGTGCAAACTTTTGCCTCAGAGTGTTGCTGGGTTTAAAAAACACAGGAATGTGAAGTTTTCCTGATGTTCCAGCAACATACTGTATGGCCTGTGACGGTACTACTCTCAAGGGTTTAAATGCCGGGGAATTCCCTACCAGCCATTTTAACTGAAGAAGCCACTCGGATGAGTGGTGCAATGTTTTCAAGAAAAAATTACAAAAGTCCAGTTGTTTTAGACTTAATTCTACTACATATGATAGGATCTATTGGGCGCTCCAAAAAAAGGGGCCATTTTTACAGATATGATTAATTTTTAGCCCAAAGTGAAACTAGCACCATATATTATTTATAATTGCCTACAAAATTGTTTTTTTTCCCATTTATCCAATATGTCTCCTTTAAATTTGTACATGAAATGGTTAGGTGGAATGCAACATTGAAAAGAACAGACTGCATTAACTCCTGTGTTCCCCTGTGGTGGAATGCATGAAAAATCCAGGGTAAGAGAGGAAAAACAGTTGTCTGTAAGAGCTCTCATACTAGATACTAGACCTGGATGAATCAGAATCTTCATAGACATAAGTCTTATCAGTTCTCTGCCCGTATTTCAAATGAAGGGTGGGCATGTCCTTACAGTCCCTGCCAGAATCACAGCAGGAGGGAGATAGCCAATAACAGCCTTGCACTTAAACAAGCAAAGACAGGCTTCAGTTCCCTATGAGGTCAGCCTAGGTGCTGATTGGTTCCTATCCTACAGTGCCATGTACTGAGAGCCGTCGGCTCCCCTGCACATCCAGAGAATTCAGCCAGCAGGAAGTGGAACAGATGGGCGGGACTAGTGGGGTTTTGGTGGAATTTCTCAATAAATCAGTCTGAAACACAACTTTTTAAGCACAACCCTTCTATATTTATAGGAGTATAATTCACTGGTACAGTTTTAATTTGTATATGATACAGTATGTCTTCTTTAAAAAACAAACAGGTTGCATTTTTTCATTCAGTTCTTTGCGTTGAAACACATGAAAGATCCATCACAAGGAACTGCATGAAGACATACTTATGTGCCTTAAACCAGATATTTTGGTTGATAGATCATTGTGGGAATAGCATAATGTGTTTAGAAACAAGTATCCCTCAACCATACATTTCTAGGTCAAATACAGAAACTTTAAATATTCTAGTGATTGCAATTATTGATGTGTGAAACTGTCCTATTTCACTTTGGCGAAAAATTTGCAAAACCATGGAAGAATTTGCGAAACACTTACAAAACACTTACAAAACAAAATTACATTGTGATTAAGGTGTTTTTGTCGGCTGATCCAGATGGTGCACCAAGTTTAGCACAGACTTCCTGCTTTCTCTCTGATTTACACTTGCCAACGAAATGTACACGTTGGAAATGATAATATGGACACATGGATATCAGGAGAATTGATTGCAAGGTTTTGCCAGGCGAGTCGATTTTAAGCAGGAACAGCAGAAAGCAAGTCAATCTTGACTTAAGGAAGTGCCTGACAAGTCAGTCTTGATGCAGGATGCTTTTTGGGGGCACGGACCACATAGCAAAATTCTACTGCAGTAACAAAAAAAAAAATCAGAACGGGCAGAACCATGAAATTTGCTTCAAATATCTACCAGGTGAAAAGGTTCACTCATCCCTACCTACAATGCTGTGAAAGCAATTATTAGTTGATGCTTACCTAAAAATTTGGGCCAGCCAAATGTTTTTGTCCTGCTGGAAATCTAATGATTGATCTAACAGTAATTTTAAGGACAAGTATGTGAGGCCTGGGTGGAAAGCAGATTGAGAGATACTGCTCTAATTAGAAACAAAAAAGCTTCATTTATAGATTCATTTTAAATCTGAGTGAAAATAAAATGTATCACATTAGAAACCTTCTTTTCTGAGCAAGAACTGTTATGTATTAAAAGTACAATTGATGCACCTCTCAATTTGTATTTACTTATTATTATTTACAATAACATCCTTTATAAGTTCTATTAAACTGTAACCAAGCAATTTCCTATGAGGGTGCGCATTAATCTCAGTGTGAATGTGAATGACTTTTTTTTTTCTTGCCGCAAGATAAAAAATTCTTTTGTCGTTTCCTTCTTTTTGGTGATTAAAATAAATAAGCAATTAAGGTGGCATGTCTCAGGATCACTTCTTTAAATAAAATTTACTTCGCGAGCAACAAAGTGATATTTGTTATTTGCTCTTTTCTTGTTATTTGTTATTTTCTGTAATTTATAACAGATTTAGTTTTTCTATACTTTGAACCATAACTCACAAAATGATTTTCTAACCACTTAATGGAACATTTCAAAATCCTGTGTTCCATTTTCCGTAACAAGTTTATTGTAGCCTAATTTTTGCACAGTTGAAATCTCGGCTATAGAACATGAAATGTTTCCATATTTGGTATTTAAAGGGAAGTTATATCTTCTTGACACTGTTTCAACCTATGTTTGTATTTTATTTTCAATGTCCTTCAACCCTACCCTCCATTCTTGGCGCCCCCTTTTTTTTTAGGGGATTGTTATGTGGGATTGTGGAGTAGAGATGTAGCGAACTGTTCGCCGGCGAACTAATTCGCGCGAACATCGGGTGTTCGCGTTCGCACAAATTTGCGGACTTTTGGCGATGTTCGCCATTTTGGGTTCGCCGCGGTTTTTTTGGCGTTTTTTTTTCTTTCGTTATTTTTTGGCGTTTTTTTGGCGTTTTTTTTTTTTTTCTCGTTCGTTATTTTTTGGCGTTTTTTTTGGCGTTTTTTTTACAAAGTATTTTTCAGAGAAATTTTTGCTTGATCCCCCTCCTGCATGCCACTGTCCAGGTTGTGGCACCCTTTAAACAACTTTAAAATCAGTTTTCTGGCCAGAAATGGCTTTTCTAGGTTTTAAAATTCGCCTTCCCATTGAAGTCTATGGGGTTCGCAAAGTTCGCGAATATTCGCGAGTTTTGCCGAAAGTCCGCGAACGGGTCCGCGAACATTTTTGGCGATGTTCGCTACATCCTTATTGTGGAGGTGGATTTTGTTTGTTTCGGCCCGGCGTGTTTGGGCTGTTAATAAGATGATAGTGCCCAGAATTAACCCACCGCACTTACAGTAAGGGGCAGATTAATCAAAATGTGAGCTTAGAGCTTAATACATTAAAACTCACCCAAATTCTATTTAGTCCTATGGGATTTTTAGAAAGTATTTATTAAATGGTGGGTTTTAACTTTTACTCATTATAAATATACTTATTTTATGTATTAAGCTCTAAACTCACATTTTGATAAATCTGCCCCTAACTGTCTGTTTTAAAGGCATTTATGAGTAAAACTGCCAATGCAGTCATGCAAAATAGGCTGATCCTCACACTCTTGTGAAATTGTGCTTAATGCTGCTACCTTCTATTACAAATCACAAGTGTATTTAAAGCTGGTGGCAGCTCCAGGTTCCCACATCAGCCTGTGTCATAGTTAGGGATGCATTAAACCCACTTTTTTGGGTTTGGGCGAACCCCAAATCCCACTACCATGAATTTGACCGAATACCAAACCTTTGGGGGGACAAAAATCCCCCCCCCCAACATTTAACCCTTCCGAATGCCAATTCGCATATGTTAATTTATGCTTATTATGATTCTGATTCAGTTCGGCCAGGACTCGCCCGAATACCAAACCGAATCCTGGATTTGGTGCATCCCTAGTCATAGTATTATGCTTAGGTGTCTTTTAATGCCTGGAAATGACAACATGACAGCACGCTTATTGTAAGAAAAATTGTCCACATTTATGTCAGGCAAATGTCCCCCTCACGACTGCAATTACGATAATGATAAATGCTACATTGTAGGTAAAAAAACATGGTAGTTGCATCCAAAAGTGCACTTTGCATACTGCACTTTTGGGTCATAAATGACCTCTAAAATGGTGTCCCAACAACAGCATGATGATGTCTTGCTACAGCTACTGTCATTATGTGTTGATAATTTACACCAACATTATTACGTGTTGCAAGATAATCCTGGCATCAGCATATGGTGACAATGTGCTTCAGCATGTGGGAGACAAGTGACAACTTTGTGTGATAGCATGTTTGGGAAACCACACAGATGGCAGGAAGGTGGACATTGTATATATATATTATCCAAAGGAGACATTTAAAAGTCATAAAGGAATGAGTGCACTCTACATCTTTATTGAAAGAATACAGGCAAGTGAATGTCTATTTAATTTAGTTTTACTTTAATAAATGCTGTACATACATACAGGGCCACCATCAGAAACTTTGGGGCCCCATACAAGTTATTTATATGGGGCCCCCCCATAAACACAAGCGTACAGTGCCAATTTTTTCCCATGCTCCCATTACTCTAAAATAAGCAGTTCATAGAAAGAGTTTCATTAATTAATGTGCTAATTAATGGTCAGTTTATTAAGGTCAGTGGAGTTTGCCCAAAGTTTAATCTCCTTCCTGCCCCTGCTCTGCCCTGTCATTGTTTGATATGAAAGTTACATAAGTTTTTGCTTTAGTTACGTAAACTGCATAAGTTTAGGGGCCCAATAACTAGTCATGAGTAGTTCATACACCTAGTAAAAATAATTAATGTGCTAATAAATCAGTATTTTAATTGGGGGGTTCAGTGGGGTTTACATGTAAGTTAGGTAAGTTTCTTTGAAAGTAGCGTATGTTTTTGCATAAGTTACGTAAATTGCATAAGTGTAGGGGCCCAATTATATTGATGGGGCACAATAACCAGTCATTTCACTGCTGAAAATTCAAAGTAGGAGACACTAACAAAATTTAGCAAATTTCTCCCAAAATAAATAAAATAAATGTTTTACTATATTAATCAGTTCATATAAAGAGTTAAAATGGATAATTAATGAACTAATAAGTCAGTCCAGTCAGTTCATTGGGGGAAGGCAACAACAGTATCCTCTGCCCCCTTGATGGTGTCCTTGCGTACATTCACGATTGCACATAGATAACAATATAGTAGCGGTCTTAGCAGTCAAACATATAATATGTCATTGTTATATTTTAACATTGAAAAGCATACCATTTACTGAAGAGGTGCAGGCAGTCTGTAAACACTTAACTCACAGTTATAAACACCAATAATGATACGTAGGGAAGTGGTATTTTTTTGCTTTCATAAGGCTACAGTATTCCCAAATGGCCATTAATAGAAGGTGCCATGTGCATAATTCAATTGTGACTTTCCAAGTACAGGTATGGGATCTGTTTTCTGAAAACCCGTTATCCAGAAAGCTCTGAATTACAGGACGATCATCTCCCATAGACTGTAATAGTAAAACAGTACCTTGTACTTCACTTCATCTTAACTAAGATATAATAAATCCTTATTGGTAGCAAAACAATCCTGCTGGGTTTATTAAAATGTTAAATTATTTTTTTAGTAGACTTAAATTATGGAGATTAGTGATGAGTGAATTTTTTCCAGGAATGGATTTGCTGCAAAAATTCAGCACAACAAAAATTTGCAGAGTGAGGGAAAAGTTGTGGTTGTGTCAAATAAGTCGCGGTCACATAAAAAAAGTTGTGATTGTTTCAAATAAGTTGCGGCAAACGTCATGATCACGTAATAAAACTAAAGATCGTTCCCACCCTCCACTGACGTTTAGGGCTGAATCGTCCGATATAGAAATTCTACCTTCACCTGGCAATTCAGCCCTGAATGTAGATTTAGCTGCACCTTCAATGGCACCCCATCAAAATTTTTTAACCTGGCCGACCGACGAGTTGACCAATATCCACAGCTTACCGAAATATCGGTCGCCTCTTCGAGCCGCCATACACGCACCGCATATTGTATGAAACGAGGCTTTGTACGATAATATTGGTGCGTGTATGGCCGGCTTTATTCAGAAAACCCCAGGTCTGTAGCATTCTAGCTAACAGGTCCCATACCTGTAGTATGATTTGAATCGGTGCCTTTTAAACAGACAGCATAAAAGTGTTGGCTTTTATCTATGAATCTATGAATTTAAATTCATGACACATTGTGCTGATATAAACTGTTCTTATTAGCTTTAAAATGAGTAATAAATATGTTTCTAACACAAGCTGTCTTATTTTAGTACCTTGTTTATTCCCTCTTTATGTGATCAATCAAAAATACTGCATTTTTAATTATTATTAGTTTTAGAGAACCAACAAAGCATTTAAAATACATCTGGCATCTCTTTGGGAAAGAGGACATGACCTCCTTAATTCAGCTCTAAAATGACTCTGACACTTGTAAATCAATGTGCTTGTTTTACAAGAGAAGGGTATATATAGCCTAATAAAAATGTACAGATGTAGTCAGGTTCTGCATAACAGAAGTAGCAATGCTCCTTTTAGCTTATGTGTATTTAGAATAATCAGTGTCCCATCTGAATTATACAGGCTTTGTTTGAATAAACATTGAAAACATATAGTCCTCTTCAGGAGAAATTTTTTTTACAATACCTTTACTCCTCTTTTACTTATTTCAGGCATGCTGGGAATTGTAACTTCAGTTAGTAACTGGATCCCAAGTCCCAGGCATGACAATGACATGTGATGATAGGGGGATACATATTGAAATGCAAATAGAAGGGCTTATTGAAAATCTTATTGGTATTCCATATCTTTATTGTGTGTATTTTGTTATATTTGTCTAATACATGACGTGAGCAACGTTGGATGTTGACCCGCCTTTCTCCCAAGCTTAACCCCTTTGCCTCTTTTACTTACCAACCCCAATAAACACACGGACACCAATTCTTGGGATAAAAATGGCCGCAGAACATTTATTAATAACAATCAAAGTTTTAATTTAAAATAAAGAACAAATAAAATACAAAACATCTCATGAACACAATACAAATGTTTGTATAACAAACAACCAACTTTGAATAAACATAAACCATAACAAGCCAATAACTGCGCAGCGCAACTGGCGCTGCCAGCTGCCCTTCCAGCCCGGAACCCCCTACCCAACAAAACTCACCTCCTGATCCACTTACTTACCCCTGAGGTTCCAGGCATGCCAGCCCCGAACAATTATCAAACTCCCTTCCTAACCCAACCATTGTTTTCCCCCAACTCAATCACCCCGCCAACACCACTCGTTGCCTCCACCACTATAGGGAGGGAGGGTGGGCGTTTTCCTATGCTGCCTAAAATGGATGAGGAGCGGGAACGGTTTCAACTATTTATACCCTCAATACAAAACAACCAATCACCTATAACTGGGAGTGGCTATGTCTGCCCTACAGCTACGTCATGCCCCTGCTTCCCTACGTTTCCCTACGGGTCATTGGGCTACTTTCTAACCTAACCCAAACTGGGGAACGACAGGCTGTGTTGAATAATATAAGCCCACTGTTGGGGTATTTCCGGGCTGTGACTTCAAAGATTTCAGCACAGTCAAGGAAAAAGAACTGACAGATAATACCTTTAACATGCACATCTATGAAATACATGCTACACAGATGATAAGCAATCAACTCAGATGCAGTTTTCATGTTGGTCTATAAATGAATGCAGTATATCTTAGAAGTGATTGCATGTCTGCTATACCGAATGCATATTTTATGGGTTTCCAGTTTTAAATGCATGGCTTGGATCCTTATTTTAAGCAGTTAATTTAAAATTGTACATATTCATAAGGGTAAAGTGGAGTGGTGTGGAAGAGGAAAACCATAAAAACATATTGGGGTCATTTAGAGATCCTAGACATGAATGCAAGTGTTGTAAGTGGTGCGAAAGCTCACCCCATAGTGCTTTTCAAAGAGCATTTGAGTCTGAGTTTGGCTGCGCTTTAACTGTACTATAAATAATATGTATGTAATATTAATGTACTAATATACTGTACTATAATATAATGCACAAAGCTATAGGTGCTAAGGAGCCCTAACATTATTTAACAACCATTACTTTCAGGTTTTAGTTAGTCACTGCTCACACAAACACTGGAATTCTGTAATCTGTGAATCCATTGTGTAATTATATGGCTGGTTGCCCATAGTTATTAAAAAAGCAAGGCATTTCAGCAGTACAGATATAGGATCCCTTATGCGGAAACCCCGTTATCTAGAAAGTTCTGAATTACGGAAATGCCATCTCCTATAGACTCCATTTTAAACAAATGATTTTTTTATCTAACTTTTAGAAATGATTTCCTTTTTCTCTGTAATATTAAAACAGCACCTTTTACCTTTAATTTACCTTTTAATTAAGATGTAATTAATCCATATTGGATTCAAAACAATCTTAATGGGTTTATTTAATGTTTAAATAATTTTTTAGTAATCTTAAATCATGGAGATCCAAACTATGGAAAGATCCCTTATCTGGATTACATACCGCTACTGCATTTTAGCAGGAAACAGAAAATGAACAGAAGTCAATTGTACATTTATATGAGATGAAAATACACATAAGGCTTGCTACTTGAGTTGACAGGAGAAAAGTATTTTGCCCAATATTGATTGTGTGCTATTGTAATCAGGAATCTACTTACCTTCAATTCACAGATTGATTTTATCTAGGAAATATATATTAATATTCCTTTATGCTGGCACGATGTGGGCATTTTCCATTATTTTCAGACAGTCTTTTAGTGGATTTGCTCAGGTTCACATCATAACAACTGATGTGTTTAAAGCATATCTTATATCATTTCCATTTATCATACCAAAGATACCACTATAATACTTGGATCTTCACATCAGCAAAGAGAAATAATTGAACAAAGAGGTTAGATTTTCACAGCATGAAAACATCCAATTGAAAATATGTCACTGCTCATAAAATGCATTCTCTTCTAGAGAAGGTAACAAATTAATTTCTATTTCACACATCTGAGACTTAGCACTTGCACAAAACAGCTGCTCCAGTTTTTAGATCCTGGGTGATACGCTGGAATAAACTTTGCATAGAGGTTTTGTCTTGTCTTCAAGGCATCATGCATTCTAAATTAGTGTCTTTATATATAGTGATGAGCAAATTTTTTTGCCAGGCATGGATTCACAGCGAATTTCCACATTTCACCATTGGCGAATTGTTTCACGAAACTTCTGTGAAAATTTGCAGCGGGAAAATTCGTCAAGTGAATTTTTTTTTGTCGCACTTAAAATTGGGTGCGGTTGCGAATAAAAGACGTGGTCACATAAAAAAGGGTGCGGTTGCATAAAAATAAGGCGCGCCACAAAACAAAAAAATAGCGGCGTGCACCAAATGCGTTTCACAATTTTTCTGCCGTTTTGCAAATTTTCTTGCTGTTTCGCAAATTTTATGGCAAAGCGAAACAGGACAGATTCGCTCATCACTATATATATAAATATATATGATGATAACCACAGCAATCAATTAGCAATTAGATTTGAACGGTCACCTCAACAAAAGCAAAGATCCGATTGGTTGCTATCACCGGTGATGTCGGTTTACACACTATAATAACTAGACAATAAACTCTATATTTTTGTTTGACTGTACCAACATTATCGTGACATTTAATAAATGCAATAATGGTTGTGTATTATGCAAAAAAAAATGCCAAATCGAGTTTATACGAGTTTCAATGCCAAAAAAATTCTAGTTTTAGTAAATCTCCCCCTAAAAGTATATTGGCATAGCGAGGATTTAAAATTGTCCTTGAAGATCTTTGAGGCCTATTTATCAAAATTTTTGTTCCAATTTGTGGAATTTCATTTTTTTTTAGTTTGCAAAAACTCAAAACCTTACCAAATTTGAATATGTCCATATGTATTAAAAAAATTGTATCTAAAAAAACTTGAACATGGTAACTTCACATTCTACTTATCATTTTTAATAAGTCTGCTTTAAAAAAAAATGTAAAAAAATTCTAAAATTTCTTAAATTTGATCTAGGACGATCCCAGATTTTTACATTCAAGTTTTTCGAGTTTATGCACTTAATAAATATCTAGAATTTGCATTTTGAAAACCCTAATTTGTGAGTTTTAGAGCAAAAACAAAAAAAAAAAAACTCAAGGTAAAGATTCAAATTTAACCACTTCTTATTCAGCCCCTTAGGCACGAAAAGTGTTGCATGTAATTTTCTGAAAGGGTATATTTTTACAGAATTGTTGTAAAGTCAAGTCACTGGATTAGCTAACGCTGAATGTTTTATAATAATGATTTGATTATAGAATAGTAATTTACATTATATTTGGAGAAGGCCTTAGTAAATGTAATACACTCTGAAGAGGCCAAATACACAGCAATAAGACGTTTCTGAATATATCAAATTAATCTTTTATGTTTAATCATGGATCTATAGTGAACTCCTTAATGACCTCGGTTTGTACCATAGAAAATGAATTTATTTTGAATTAGTGCAGGTGTTTTATGCTCACGATATGTTCAGTGTTGTGGAAGGTGCTGCTTATGAATGAAATCTTTTTGTATCTCTGCTAGAAGTGAGTCATTTGCTCATTTAAAAAAGTCAGCTAAGTGGAATGATTGCTTTGCGTCTCTAGTCTTTTTTCATGAACTGCAATATACATTTACTGGAAAACATTTTCAATATTTCCTGGTTTATATGATATAATGAAGCTTCCATTTTTTTATGAAGTGACTAATTGCCTCTGATCAATCAAGTAAGAGAAGCCAATTATAGGATATAATATGGAAATATAACATGTGGAAAGAACATTGGTATTTGTATTTGTATGCAGTAAAAAGACCACACACTAGATAAGTCTATGTGCCAACATATAAATACTAGTGTCCAGTGTCGATGCTGGCTTCCAGAGGCACCTGCAAAAGACATGGAAGGTAGCAGGCAGATCATTTACAAATGTAGCCACAAGTGTGGTTTTACTAAAATTGATGCAAATGTTTCATGTATTAACACCACTCATTGAATGCACATGTGTCCAAACAAACTCTTTGTATGACCATATAGTTGGTTTAATCGCCATTGTGTCCATAGGAGCAGCAGATTGCACTAAAAGAATCACATGCTAATGGCATTTTAATGCCATATGTCAGAGTTGATGCAGTCAGTCTTTACTCTGATTGTCAGTGTTAGACTGGGGTACCCAGGGCCCACACCTAACCCACCCCACCCCTGCTTGAGGTAAATTAGTGGCCACTGCTAGTGCTGGGCCTTGATGCTTTCTTCCAACATGCTAAAGCATTGTGGCCAACCATCCCACCTCTTAGGTTTCTGACATTTCACATTTTCTTTTCCTTTTTTCTTTCCCCAGTTTCCCATGCTTTTATTTCCCCATGTGCACCATGTCTTTTTTTCTCTTTCTACTTTCTTATGTCCATTCTGCTCCTGTAATGCACATTTCTAGCCCCACCCTACCTGCCAGCCTTTTCTCCTTTACGTGTACCAATCTTCCCCTAATGCTCCTTTCTCTTCTCCTTTACAGTTCCTATTTTCCCACATTTTATGCTCTGTGATGTGAAGATCATTTGCTACTGACTCCCAAACCCCACCTTGTAGTCAGCCTATAGTTGTGCATTTGCTGAGGGACAGGTTAAACCTGCTGCCTTCTCCTGACTGAAACGTGGCATTTTCGTGCAGTCCAGCTGCTAGCATCACAGAGTAGAGGTGCACTGATCAGTAGAGGTACATGGTTACTGCCTAGAACTAGAAATATGCGAACTGGATAGCAATGTACCCGCCCACCTCAGCGTTTTTTTCCTGATGCCCCAACAGGCCAGTCCAACCCTGCTAATTGTGTTGACCCCTGTTTGTTATACTGATTTATTGTTCTGCTGTACAGCACTGCTGAGTTACCAACGTATAGGTCCTTGTGTGATGGCCCCTCTGATAAGGGCTTAGTCAACTGTAAAAGTTTAGGCACATTGTTGCATTTATGGCCAGCATTATACAGGACATGGAATCTACCGCATATTTGCTCATTTCTGTTTTTACAACTTAAGGGGTATATATATCATACTGTGTAAAAAGTGGAGTAAAACATTACCAGAGATGTTGCTCATAGAAGCCAATCAGATGCTTTGCTTTGGTTTTCTAACTGTTTAAATCTAATTGCTGGGCAACACCTCTGGAAATGCTTTACTCCCCTTTTTACACAGCATGATAAATATACCCCTAAAGCTGGTATTTGTGAAGTAAAGAACTGTGGCTAAAAAAATGTGACAGACAGGGCCAGAACAAGGGGTAGGCAGAAAAGGCAGCTGCCTAGGGCGCAAAGATTAGGGGTGGCCGACTGGGTTGCCTTGGGTGCCCGGTCGGCTTGGCCCGCCCCTGGTGACAGATAAAATGTTAAAACATGCCCAATTCCCAAAATGACTGATGTCGGCCATCATAAATGTACCAATAATTGTATAAAACTTTACCATGTTATTGGTACTTGTATATCCAGTTTAAGGTGCAGAAAATGTGAAATATGTAATTTATTAAAATTGGTAAAAGTAAAATGCCTAGTACTAATTATACATAAAAATTAAATTGAACATACTGTATTAAAAGGGACAGTATACTTTTTAATGTACTTATAGGCCATATTAGGTTTGAGCCCTACAGTCTGCAATCATTTATCACTTATACCTACAGTATACTTGGAATTGTACTTTCTTTTCTTGTGATTGTTCTTAATGTCCTCTAGTAAAGCTACAGTTAGTTGTGTGAGATACATTAGCCATCATGAAACAAAACCTTAACTCTACATTCAGGTACAATTGTAGTTTTAAATGTATGTATATATATATTGGATAAAAAGCATGAAGAACTTTTTTAATGTTTACTTTCCGAGAGAAAGAGGCTTCTTGTTAAAGTAATTGGTGTTTATACCCGTGGGAAGTATTTCAACATTGCAAGGCTTCTCTTTTCAGCATCAGCTTTTAGAACATTTTAGAACACTGTGACTAGGAAAAGCACATTATTTCAAAGATTTATTGAGAAAAATAGAAACACAACGATTTTCATATTTGTGCTTGTTTACATTTCATGTAGTTTATCAGTGTTACTGCTGTCATGCTGGTTAGAAATACTGTTATTTTTCATTTTTATGGTAAATATAACAGGTGTCCAATTCATAGGATATTTGTTTTGTAATGGCTATTCATTTTGTTGGGGTTAAGGGAACATAAAAGATAACATCTACATCAGAAAGTGGCCAGTCTGAGAAGCATTACAGTAATAGACAGCTGGTTTGGCTTGGGATATTTTAGGACTCTATAGAGCCCTGTTTTCTTAACCTTGAAGCTGCAAACTGTGGGTCTGCTCTGCTACAAGTATCTCTGTTCGGCTCTGGCACACGGGGAGATTAGACAACCGCGACAAATCTCCCTTGTTGCGGGTGACTAATCTCCCTGAAAAGCCATCCCACCGGCGAAAATGTAAATCGCCGGTGGGATGGCATACGGTCGCCGCGATTTCCCCGACATTGCAGAAGTTGTCTTGAGAGGAAACTTCTGTGATTTCGCGGAAATCGCAGCGCCATGTATGCCATCCCACCGGCGACTAATCTCCTCATGTGCCAGAGCCCTTAGTACTGCTGATCCACCCCTTCTATGGTTTGTAGCTTCAAAACTAAAAATTTCAAATAATAAAGGTGATTTACACAAATGTTTTTTTCTCACAGAGGCTGTTCAGATTTGGGGTATTGTCTGAAGGTGAACAACCCTTTTAAGGCTTTTTAGCTCTGCAATAGCATACACATTGCCTTTACTGTACTAAAAAAGCAGATTAATATCTGCTGGGAGAAATTCTATCACGGATTCAGGAAATGTTTGCTGCTGGCCAACCAACAAACTTCTCAGGAAATCTGTGCTGGGCAAAAAAGTTTGCTTGTCCTTACTCCCAACTTGACCACATCTACTTCCAACTAAAAGTGCTTTTAGGTCTGTTTTGAAATGCTTTAAAAAACTTAACACAGCTCAGTTTTGAGCATGAGTGTCAGTGTAATGCAGCAAAATGAACATAAATTTGAGCATACATTTGATGTTACTCAGAAAGGTACTTGGTCTGTTCATAGCAACATGTGGCCAATACACCCCTTAAGCATGCTTTGAAGAACTGCAATCATGGAAGCTAGTGAAAACAGGTACCACTGTCAGGGTTCCTTTTGTGGGTTGGGTTCATGGATGCTAATAATAGCCAATAAGACCATTGACTAATTGCAAGTAATGCTGATATTTGTTGAAATCCAAGGAAAACTGTATCTGCAGTGAGAATTTTTTTGTTTCTCAGTCTATAAATTGAAGTTCTAATTGTAGTCTAGGGAAATACAAGATTAAAAGATTAAAGGGTTAATTAATGGTTAGGTGATCATTGGAAAAGTCTATTTGATAAAAAAAATTGAGTTTATTTAAACAGCTTGTTTGCTGAAAAAAGTTTAAAATTTTGCAAAAGCTTAAAAGAGAACATATGAAACAGGTATTGGCAATCCACTATAAGATTTAAGGCACACAGAGTGTTTAGTATATTGCAGTGTTCAGACAGAGGGCAGTGCCAAATGCTCAAAATTACATGTTGCTGCTTCCCCTTAAAATTACCTAATCAACTGGTGTCAACAGGTGATGTCTTATCAAAAACATAAACAGAACATTTCCGATACTTTGTTATAGGAAGTAGGGGCTTGAAGTTTGAGGAGTTATAACTCATACTGTTGTCTGGTAATTGAAACACATACACCCTAGACCTAATGGCTATGGTACTGCAGGTAATTTAATAACCACTACAGGTAACAGAAATAAAAATACCATAGATCAGTGATCCCCAACCAGTGGCTCGTGAGCAACATTGTGTTCACCAACCCCTTGGATGTTGTTCTCAGTGCCCCCAAACCAGGTAGTTATTTTTGAATTCCTGACTTGGTGGCAAGTTTTGGTTGAATAAAAACAGCATTTATGATGCTTGTGTCGCTCTCCAAGTCTTTTTACATTTGAATGTGGCTCACGAGTAAGAAAGGTTGGGGATCCCTGCCAGAGATTATTACAGGTCACTCCCCACTGGTGACAAATGGAAGTATTCTGACCAGAGATTATTTTGGGTGGTAATCTCACCCAGAAGGTTGGTCTATAGCTACTTAATGCACTTCCCATTACTGTTAATAGAAAGCAATAAACAGCCACCCACAGAGACTCAGGTTACATTTATCAAAGGTGACAATTTGCTAGAGAAGAATTTCACAAGTCTATTAACTTGTATAAGTGAATTTGCCCTTTTTTGGGTCATGGCTGGCCACACATAAGAATATGACAGTCTATGGGGTATATTTATTAACATTGGAGACAAACATCACCAGTTATGTTGCCCAAAGCAACAAATTAACAATTAAATTTGAACGGTCACCTACAAGTTAGAAAACAAAAGCAAGGATCCGATTGGTTGCTATAGGCAACGTCACCAGTGACGTGTACATCCAAAGTCCTCCCGTAGGTGTATGCCCAAAACAAGTATGTTTTCTGATTGGAACACACTGATGGTAAATCTTATTAACAGATTATCACATTTCTTTTGAGATGAGTAAATTTTTTTGCCAGACATTGATTTACAGTAAAATTTCACATTTTTGAAACCACATAAAAATTTGCTGTGACAAAATATTAACCAAGAAAAAAATGCCCATAGACTTTAATGTATATTGAGTGAGAAAAAAGTCATGCGTGTAAAAAACGTTGCACGTTAGATGTAATATGATATAATATGAATGGAAAAATAATCTAAAAGGGTCAAACGTAAAACTATAAAAAAAAAATGTGTGTTTCCATGATCTTTTTGTTTTTGTTCCACGTTTTTACTCATTTGTGCTTTTTCAATCTTGTAATAAATGACTAGACATTTGGTGGTTTAAGTGGAATGAGTTTATTCCTAGTTTCAAAAAACTCTACAATACCCAAATCCATATGCCCACTATATTATCCCTGTACATATGGAAGTCACATACCTTTTAAAAAGACTGTGACTTGTCAAATATGATAAAAATTATTTTCTTATTTATAATTTAAAATAATACCCATTTCCCTAGTAAATAATACATCATTTTGTAGAAATAATTCAGTGACAAAAACAAATATAGTGCTTCAAAAATCCACTTTCCTAGAAATGAAATAGCAATGTTGGATTAAAAAAAGAAAAAGCAATTGCTTCATTTATTTGTATTTTCATCACCGGCCAGAAGTAGCGCAGAGCTTTTTCTTTCTTTATTCAAGATGAAAGGCTCCGGAGCTCAGAATTCATGATGTTTGCATCTGATGGATAATACTCTTCTCTCTTCATAGAATTCGTTGTCCATTACATTCAATGTGAGTAGGAAGGATGCATATGAATTTACATGTGGATACAAGAGGGGAGGTTTCCAAAGAAATACTTGGACTGGATATTTTTCATTGTGTGGCTGACCCACTCAGACATGCCACATTGGGAATGCTTTTTTTATAAAAAAAAATATTGTAAAACAAGATCATTCTGAATGCTTAGAGCCACAAGCGTACTCAATAAGATCATACATTTTCCGTTAAGAATTTATTTTTTAAATAATGAATGCATATTAGATAGTCAGACACTGCAGTTATGGAGCATATCTTGAAGTAATTTGCCCTTTGTGCTTCTATTCAATCAGCTTTGAAGGTGCCAGGGCAAAAATATTTCTTAGTCACGCAGAGTATTAGAATGTAAGAAGGTAACCCAGCCAGTTTCTAATATGATCATAATTCAAGGTAACAAGAGATGACTGACTACATTAAAGGGAACCTGGATAATAAACTGGCATATAAGGGGCTATAGCTTTTACTGCATACACATTCTTTAGGATATTTATGAACCTTCTCAGCAGTTAAGACATGTTGGTATAATAAATGTTGCACATTATCAACATAAGCAGTCTTTAGCACGTATTTTTCTCATATGCTCTGCTGGAGTTCTCTAAACTCACTCACAGGCATTAGCAAATGTTTACAGATTTTCGACAAAATTAGCAAATTCGAAAGTGCCAAAAAATTTTGTGAATTTATGCAATTGCATGTAATGGAGGATTTTATATAAATAATGGACTATAATATGCAACAGGTATCCTGGTCTCCTGCTATTTCTGCCATTTAATGTTAACTAGACATAATTATTATTCTTTTTCTTAATACTTCACTACGATTATATTATTGTGTTCACCCTCTTGCCTCACATTATGACTAAGAGGTTACATCTGTCGGAAGTTGGAGTCTTTTTTCATTGCTTTGGGGAATGGGTCTGTATGTTTTCACTTTGCTAGTTCCACAGATGACTGAATGGCCAACCTAATAAATTTGCACCAGGGCATGAGTTGTTGTAAAGTGTGCACCTGCCTCATGTAGTATGTGTATAACATATTAATGTATTGTGTATTATTATAATTATAAGTCAGATCAACCATTTATGATAGTGATAGCAGCAGTTACTGGCACTGCAATGGTACAGCACCCATGTTATGGGCACAGCAGGGCAGCATTTCTGCATACCTCCCAACATTTTGAAAATGGAAGAGGGACAAAAAGAAATGCAATGAGGCAAAAATATTTGATATATTTTTGTGACCACACCCCTAAATGCCACTCCCATTTGACTAAATTTGGCGGGTTACATTTCTGTGTTATTACAGTTTTGTTAAAGGAGAACTTTACTCTCGCCACCAACATGGACCCTGCTTGCACATGCACAGTTTAAGCAGATTTTCTGCTAACACCAACTGCGCATGCGCAAGCAGGGTCCGTGTCGGCAGTGAGACCTGAGTGTTCACTTGCAGGGAAAATGTTGGGCAGGTACGCAGCTGCACTACTATGCTCTTTTAGGTTGGGATTAGTGATAGGGACAGTTTTTAAAGTTAGAAACTATGCGATAAGATAGGGGTGAAGGGGGGTCAAGGCAGTGCTAGGGAGTTTTTATAGCCCAGGGGGTATAGTTCTCCTTTAAAAAAGCTTAAATTACCTTTTAAGCTGCAAGCCTCAGTTCTCCCAAGAGACCTGTTTAGCTTATTAGTTACAATTGTATCTCAGTGCAGGTGTGGCTTGTTAACTTTCTGGGCTCTCTGCCAAAAGCCCACTTATTTAATTAAGTGTGAGAAAGGAAGGACTTTTCAGTAAGAATCCAGGACTGGGGGTTGAGCTGTCCCGTGATGTTGAACATAACAGCCAATCAGATGCTTTGGTTTGGTTTTCTAACTGTTGAAATCTAATTGCTGATTGGTTGTCGTAGGCAACATCACCAGTAATGCTTCACTAATCTTTTTACACGGCATGATAAATATACCCCTTATTTAGTGTATTTTTTTATGGTGAAATCTGGCAAAAAAATGTGCTTATCACTAGCTCTAATTGCTAAGTGACTAAGGGGTATATTTATCATGTTGTGTAAAAAGTGGAGTAAAACATTACTGGTGATGTTGCTTATAGCAACCAATCAGATGCTTTGCTTTGGTTTTCTAACTGTTGTAATCTAATTGCTGATTGGTTGCCCTGGATAACATCACCAGTAATGCTTCACTCCACTTTTTACACAGCATGATAAATATACCCCTTAGTGATGTAATAAGTGTATCAAGTTTTATAACACTGACAAATACCATTTAAGAGATGTTACTTTTAATATTGCAATTGTCTGAATAACAGATACACAGATCATTAGTAGTAATCTGTAAGTAAGTAATTTAATAATTCTTCTTTTATTAAATGTGGAACAGGAACATCACAAATAATTAAGCCCAGAAATTTCATTTTAAGGTTCTGCAGTCAGTTTATTTTATTTGACAGATGCTGAAATCAAAATGTCATTATAATTTTTAATAATATTGAATTTCCAGTGAAAATATATCTTGTTTTGTTCTGCCCAACTGGAAGCCAGACGTTTAAGTATTCCCAGAATGCATTTGCGTTCAATAAACAAAATTATTTTGGGCAGACTTCTGCTCTGACTCATTCTAATTATTACTTTTGAAATCTACACAAAATATTGACCCCTAAAGATCAAAGTCAGAGCACCACTTAAAAAAAAAAAAATCAATGTATCTTAGACACAGCTTATATGTTCTTTTAAAAGGACGCCAAACTAAAATATATTTCCCTTTTATCATGATGTAAATTATATGATGGAGTGTGATCTTGAATCCTAAAGGAAATGTTGTATAACCTTCGTCAGCATTTTATGGGGCTAATGATTACTCCAGATAGCAACCAATCAGATTTTTGTTTTTAAACCACAGACCTCTAAATTCTGCTGATTGGAGCCCTTATTATGGGACTGTTTTCATATTTTTGTTTACTTGCCAGTTCCAGACATCTTATTGTATTTCACTCTCAGAAACGTCTGAAAATCAAAATCATTACTGGTGCCATTTAGGTCTGCAAATTTTGTCCAAGCTGTAAGATAACATGTTTATTGTGCTATTCCAGGGTTGGGAACAAGCCAGAACAATTAAATGGGAAATTTATAATGCCACAGATAAATTAGTTTGATTCATGTATTGCATGGTTTCTTACACTCAATAGAAATATAAAACAGCATTTCAAGGCAGATATAACAATAAGCATAGCTTAACCATTTCCATGCTAGGAAATCTTGTTTCTAGGAAACATACTGTATATGGTAGCTTTAATTAAATAAAACCAGAATCTATGGTGCTGGAATTCTGGTACTTTTGTGTCTGGGCCTTAGATTCTATTT
This sequence comes from Xenopus tropicalis, assembly GCF_000004195.4. NCBI lineage: Eukaryota > Metazoa > Chordata > Amphibia > Anura > Pipidae > Xenopus > Xenopus tropicalis. Next base: position 77,854,560 of record NC_030677.2, on the reverse strand, counting down.
TGCATGGTGTGTAAATGTTAAAGGAAACTTTTGAAAAGCTCTCGTATAGACACATTAAAATATCAGTCCCAGTATGTTGCAAGTTACTGCATGCATGTTTATTTCAGCATCACAGATAGACAGACAGATAGATAGATAGATTTCCATACACTCTGCATTTTAAGTAGATGTATTTACAAATACCCTAAAATAAGAATTACAGTACAATGCACTTTTATTACTACAGAGAAAAAAGAAATAATTGAAAAAATGTGAATTTGGTGCTGAAAATGGAGCCTTTGGGAAATGGGCTTTGCATACTTAAGAGCTTTCTGGATAACAGGTTTCCTAATAGTGGAATCTGTACCTGTAGTATATTACCATACCTGCAAATAATCTGGGAGGGTGCAGGTAAATGAGTCTGAGAGACAGGCCAGAGGTCAAAACCACAAAGTCACAATCTGGCAAAATAAAGGCAAGGCAAAAATGCCTCTTCTCCTATCACAGTGCTGGATCAATAAGAATTTCCCTATGATCTAGCCAGCTGTATCCTGATTTCTAGGAACTCAGAATACGGGAGGTTAGATTACAGGGGAATAGATCCTTAATAAGGGAATTGACTGCTTGAGCCAATCTGTTTTAAGTGTCAGCAAGGGGAAGTCAAAGGGGAAATGGATTTCATCAACTGCAGAGCCAAACCTTAACAGCCTCCTGTGACTTAACCAGGAGAAGTGGCATTTAGTAAACACAAGACCCATGGTTTTCAACCAGACAGTTGAGAGAGAGTGCCACATTCTGGAAGTTTAGAGACTTTCTATATAATTTAGCAGTTATGCATGAAATTTACAAGTTGGGGGCCTATATAACCCCAAGGTATATTACCATCTCCTGGCTTTGTTTGTATTCTGTGTAATGCAACACAATTTATAGCTAAAGACTGGCAGCTCTGTACTTAGCACCCTGGTACTGGTTTATCGATGTAGCCATGAAATAAATTACAGTCAGTTATATAAATAAATATGGGCATGTGTACAGAATGCTGTCATGAGACTTCTTAAAAGTGGTCTGTTGTCTGCCACAATATACAAAAAACTTCTTTTTTCATAGAGGGAATTGACTGATTTGCTAATATCTTTGCCCTACTCATTTTTCCCTCACCGAGCTGCATGGTAGTAGCTTCCACTGCTGCCCCTGGCCCATGATGTTTTTGCCAATATTTCTTAAATAACACACACATTAGCTTATATGTTTATAGCAATAAAAGTTTCATGTTGCATAACTGAAAATGGATAAACTATTCTAGCGCATGACCATTTTTATTGGGATATAAATTTAAATTGTAATCTTTGAGGAATTCGGCAACTGGAAATTGGAATAGCAAGTCTAATAATGAAAAAAGAAAAACCCTGTCATTTTCCAACCATGTCTGCTCTAAAAAAGAATTGTGTGAGCTTTTCTAAAGTCAGTCATGAGAGAATATGGAATGCTTATCTGCCTTTGTAGTGAACTGGCAGGTCTCCCCTTGCACTTAAATATACCTTTTAATAAAGTAAAATGATTGCACTATCGTCATGATATTCTAGTTTCCTCTGTAGACTAATCATGTAGAATCCTGTACTAAAGATTTTCCAATTAAAAAGGTACAAGGTTCTTTAGCAAAAAGTAATAGAACAGCATGCTACAATTTCAAAATGGGAATATCAGATGAAAAAGAGCTACTTATCCTCCAAGGTCACCTACAAACGTTGGCCAATATTAGTCTGAATTAAATTGTGCTTTCAGCATGAGGGATTTAAAAAATATGACCATAATCAGGATGCTGCCTATCTGAGTTCACTGACTATCGTACGTAATCCAACTGCAGGTTTCTGCACTCTCTATTTTGAATAAACAGATTTATAATATCATTTTCAATTAGGAAATTCTAATTTCGCTCAGAGTAATTTATTCAGCATAAGAAATTGTTCTGCTAGAATGCACTATATTTTTAATCATCTGGGACAAAATATGCTACAATTTAAGAGATTTAATCAATGGCCAAATACATTTGCCAGTCTCTAGCAGCCCGTGTTAATTAAATATCTATAAATCTCAAAATCTCTATTTTGTTTGTTGCAGTTGCTTTCAGTAATTTGCAATTGTTTAACCTGTAAAATATTCTGCCGAAAAGTTTATTGTAACATTCATGTATCGTAATTAGAAACTGTTCCAAACACATAAAGGATAATTGGTGCCATTGACATCATAAAAAACTGGCTGTTTCACTAGGACTGACACAGCATAATCAGACTCTCTAGTATATTACTGAGAAGTCAAAGGAACGTAACTAGGAGGGTGGTCATATTATTGACCATTTTTTCCCACTATCACAGTTGAGGGATTCTCTGGTGATCGTAAATGTGTGACAAGTCAATATACAGGATTATTGACCCATTATCTTCAACCCTATGTTTGGATGTGTGAAAGTTATTCATAGTGGCACAGTGACAGCTGCCTTTCAGCGCTGAGGTCTTAGGTTTGATTCCAGTCAGGCACTGTCTGCATAGAGTTTTTATGTTCTTCCCATGCTTGTTTCCTCAGGGTACTCTGGTTTCCTCCCACACTCCAAAAACATACAGGCAGGTTAATTGGTTCCTGATAAAATTGTCTCAGCTGACCTTTAGAGCAAAAGTTCCTCTTATATATTAATGCAACAGGGACTTTAGATTGAAAGCATCACTGAACGATGTATACTAGTGTAAATTAATGTATGTCAGTACTGTATAAATAGAATGCTCATATTGAAAATAGATATAGAAGAAAGGACTTGTTTCCCTGGCACACAGTTACTAATGCCTTACTGCAACTTATAATATTAAGAATTAATAAATTCCCCCCTTGTAAAATATGATGGTATTAGAAGTCACCTTGGAGTTCCATGATCTGTGTAAAAGCCCTTGGCCTTCAGCCTTGTGTTTTTCTGTGATAATGGGACTTCTTGGTGACTTATTTTTAGAGAAAGGGGTAACTTTATATATACATTCCAATGACTATTTAATATTATTCCTGAATGATAATGAATAAACACCATATTGTGAGTGTGTATTCAGCTGTGATACACCTTTGAAGGTGTCCCAGCAACTTGAGTAAAAGCTGTGCCTTATCTATGTGTTATGTGTTGTGACATTACTCATGCACTTTGAGGAAAATGCATCCTTCTGTATTAATAATAAATATGGGAGTTCTCTATATCCTGTGGCTCTCATACAGTTTAACTTTACATTCAAGAGTCATCTGTCAGTTATGCACAGAATATACGTCTGCTAATATTTCTACCATGGTTGAAACTGTTATATGATCAGGAGATAAAAAAAGAGCTCTTTCAACTATTTTTACACTCTCTTTAGAAAAAATAAAAATCCCAAACTGGAAATCTATAAATATATGACAGTTCCAACCTGCCTTGGACAGTTTAATATTCTACATGCATTTAGCATTTGATATATTTCTTCCCTTGAAGTTTTAGGATGTAAAAAATACCAGTGGAGCTTTGGGCCTGTGCATTTCAAGTATGCATTAAAAAGACTTCAGTGATTATTATATGAGTTCCATTAGTAAACTACACAGGGAATAGGTATATGGGGAATGAGAACTACAGAAAGGTTAGATGAAGTATCTGTGATTTTGGCATGATGCTAACTTTTGTTTTAAGGCTAGAGCTCCATGCCCTACTTTTATATTTCATTTAATTAGTAAAGACATTGTTAAAGGTACTAGAATATTTATGTAGTTGTATTTGGACACAACATAATTTCATTGTGTTATGCTGGTGAAAAAAAATCTATAACTAAGGCAAAACATATTAAATCATTTGTTTATGCTGTATCTGAAGAGCATCGGGACAGAATAGATTTAAAGCAGTTAATATTAATGAGAAATTCTTGTCCAGTTTTAAATTGGTTAGCTTGGTTAGAATCCTCTCTATGTAGTTTTTAAAAGATACATTTTAAGTTTCATTAAGAGGAAGATTTATTAATGTTTGAGTTTGATTTTTTTTTATGATTCAAATTATGTTTCAAAAAATTTGATTGTCTAGTATTTAAGTGAAAAAAAAAATCCAATGTAAAAATTTGCCATCTAGTCAAATAGGAGTTGTCCTAGGCAAAGTCAAGCAATATTTTCAAAAATGAATTTTTTGATAAAAATATCAGGTATTTTATTTAAATGAGTTTGCCTTATATATATAAATAAGTGAGCATTTATTATGCAAGTTTATTCAATTTAGAAAAACAAAGTCAAACTGACAAACTCAAAAATTCATAGACCATAAGTTTACCGAAATATCTGGTATTAATATCAGTGAGAGTTTTAATGTTAGCGAGAGTAGTCATGGTGTGCTTAACCAGCTTGCAGATTCTTTATATTACAGATATTGCACAGATTATTTAAAGGACAAGGAAAGGCTAAGACACTTGGGGTGCCAAAATGTTAGGCACCCCCAAGTGACTTTAATCGCTTACCTTGTACCCCGAGCTGGTGCCTCTGTTAGGAGAAAACTGCACCAGCCCGGGGTAGCTGCAGTGAGTGTCTCCTCTTGCTGCTTCTGTCTTTGCGCGCTTGTGTATCCGCAGTAGAGTGAAAAGCCGAACTTTAACAAAAAAGACGGCTTTTTCACTCACATGCACGGGCCCAGGGATTCTGAAGACAGAACATATAAAGAAGAGGAAGCACTCGCTACAGGTACCCTGGGCTGGTGCGGTTTTCTCCTAACAGGGGCACCAGCCCGGGGTAAAAGGTAAGCGATTAAAGTCACTTGGGGGTGCCTAACATTTTGGCACCCACCAGTGACTTAGCCTTTCCTTCTCCTTTAAGGTGTTGCTGGAACCAAAACAAACTTTTTGGAAGAACATATAATATTGTATAGACATTACCATGTTGATGTGATTTAACACAAACGAAATGTACTTGGTAAGGTAATTATATATAAAAGAAATTTAATGGATGGGATTTGGAGCTTATGCCGGATTGTAAAAATTGACCCAGTTTTCTTTGGATATGACAACTATATTTATATTTCAAATCATATATTTATGCTATATAACTTAATACACCCCTAATATTAAATATAAGAATATAAAAAGTCACTGAAGGGTTCAGTGGTCATACAAAGCACAACTCTGCAGACTAAGGTAATCTGTAGTTATGGAGCTGCAAGGTGAAATTTTAGTATTTATTTTCCTATTAACTGTTCAAGTAATGCATTTGATCTAATGGAAACTGATTTTATTGTACCTGTGCCTTATTTTGCACTGCACTGTTGTACTGCAGTAATTCAGGGAGCTGTCAGAGCTATTGAGGGAAATGTGGTGAGTAAAAGGCTGTAGATTAAGAAGATGTTTAACAGTGGCTAATTTGTGGAGATCTATTTAAGGTGTTCATGGAGCCTGCTGTTTTAGGGTAGCATTTTTTAAGGAAAGACAGCTCTTTGGGGAATTGGGTATTTGTAATAATAACAGTTCATGAGATGTTAGTTCAGGGATCTCATGAATAATGAGATTTTGTATTATATATAGATTTTGTTTTATGCACAATGATGCTGGAACATTGGAAGACAATATCTGTCAGTATCTGATGTCAGCTATCCAGTTTTATTAACATTTGTTAATGTCAAAAGCTGTTGGATGGGGAACTGTTGTTACATCATGTTGGTGTAATGTATGAATTTATGTAAAAAGGTATTTGAATGTATGCTTTTCCAAGTTTATTACACTCAGCGTACAAAGTTCAAAATTAGAGTTGTGTAAGGTTAGCACAGTCAACATAATTAGAGCTGCTTAAATTAGAAGTTTGGGACTTTTCCTTAAAAAAAGTTACAAAAGGTCTTCATCAAAGTCCATGTGATATCTTGCAAGCATGACGCAACACAATTTGCTACTGTGGCCATTTACCCAAAACACAGATGGATTTAGGGGAGATATTACCAAAGAAATACTTTTTTTCTCATTCTGTTTCTAAACAGTTCACAGAGTTTGGTTTTGGTTGCTATGTTTATTACTGAGCAAAGTCACAAAAATAAATGAACATTTTATATTAAAAACATATATATTGTGCTCTGTATAAAAAGACTACAATGCCTTTTATTATAATGTTCTTACAATTTGCACTTTTCTAATTAGCCTTTTGGTAAAAAAAATAGTGCCTCTTTTTGTTTAGAATAAATGGAATGCCATGAAAGTTACTGATTATTTGCATTGCAGGGTTTCTGCATTGCAAGCATATGATTCTAGTTTAAAATGATCTTTTGCACCCTTCAGTTCTAAAATAAGCATTAAAGATATAGGTGGTCACTAATTGGTTTCAAGGGGAAAGCAAATGGTTGGAAGTTTGAATGTACCTTTCTCACTATAGTTTATCAAAAAGAGATACATTGTGCTATTTGTTATTGTTGGACATTTTACCTGTAAGGCTTGCAGTGATCCCTGGCTTCTACACTACCCATGTGGTACATTAAATATATGCTACTGGTTAGTTAAAGGCATGCAATACCAGGGAGAATGATGAGCATTATTAAATAAAGTACATTTCTCTAAGAACTTTCTTCCTATGTCTTAAACCTTTTGCTATTTTTAACACTGCTGTTTACATTTCTATGTAGTTTGCATAACATAATAAATGAATTAACCATAAACTAACTTTGCTTCTGGTTATAAAAATAGAGCATTTTACTATAAACCATTGCATTTTATTTCTTGATTGTCTGTTGTGTTGGCATCTGAAACGTATTAAACAAATATTAACTTTGTTTTATATAATTATATTAATGAATTCTTACATTAATTAGTATAGGGAAAACAAATCAATATGGGATGGGTTATAATGAATGGGTTGACACTAGAAATAGTTATCTATTACCCATGTTTATAAGCAAATAAACCACAAAGTGTTGTATGGGCTATTTGACAGCTATTTTACAATTTTAGGGCACTTGCATAATGTAATTTTGTCATGCTGGATAAAATAGGACTTATACCACTATGCACTTCATATCTTAAATCTAAACTGGCTGATCCAACTGTACTGTACTAGTTTAGCCATTTTCTTCCCGCTGTTTTCTGTTAGCTTTTACAATCCCATCATAACTATGTTCTCACAATGATTTTGCATTCTGCTATGTACTTTATACCACTACATAGATTGCACTGCCTGAAATCCATATTTCATCCTTCCTTCCTCCCTATTATTTATGCCCTTGCTGGTAGAGTGGTTTCCCCCTATCTGTCACCTCTGTATTGAATACCTAATAATTCAACTACCTGCACTCACTAACAAAAACATACAGGTATAGGATTGGCCTCTATTATCTAGAAAGCTCGGGCTCTAGAGTTTTATAGAAAAGGAGTCTTTCCATAATTTGGATCATCATGGTTTTATTCAGTACCTCAGTACCCATCAAGTGCAAGGTACTGTTTTCTTATTACAGAGAAAATAACAGAGTTAATAATTCATGGCCTTAAGGTGGCCATACACAATAAGATTTGTTCGTTTGGCGAGATCCTTCACCAATATGCCCACATAGGGCTAATTTGATTGTTTGGCCCTAGGGCTGATGCAGTCCTCGATCAAAGGAATATCAAACCTGCCTGATTGAGATCTAGGCAATTTAAAAAAAAAAAAAGAAAAAGCCAGGAAGAACCCTAACAGGACAGTGTGCTACATTATTAAGATAGGGGTTGAGCTGAACCAGTGCAGTTGCCTGTAGTGGCCAATCAAATATTTGCTGTTTTATTTTTTATAAATGGTAGTAGACCAGTCAAATAAAGTAAATGAGCCCTCAAAATGATACAAATTGTAATTATAATGGAGTTCCATTAGGTCATATGCTTCTAACTTTACTACTGAAATGTGATATGTTTAACTCAAGGCTGATCTTCATACTATCAGAATCAGACCTTGTTACTTCTTTTCTATTGGTGGCAACAATATCAAAGTTAACACTGATCACATCAAACCTGCTGCTTGGGAGTCGTATTTGACTTTTCCTTTTTGTTTTCCCAGAACATGCAGACCACAATAAAACCTTGCTTTTCCAAAGTACTGCAAAACAACATGCTCATTAATGTGTTTATCTACATCCAAACATGAATTCACTACATTTGCACTACTATTTATAGGGATCTGGAGCTATCATTGTGTGCAGTTATGCCCCAGCTTAACTTCCTACTACTGCACTACTGCATTGCTACCTTTTCTAAGATTTTTCTTATGTTCCTACTCAGAATGTAAGATCATTGGGACAGGGTTTGCATCATCATGTTTGTTTTTTATGCCATTAAAACATAATAATAATTTAAAAAAAATAAAATTAAAATAAATTGCTTGTTCGAATGAAGCTTGCTACTAGCTAGGTAGATATACTGAATACACAATCAGTATAGATTAATTTTTATATTCATTTACAATATAATTATTAAAACAATGAAAAGAATCACAATTTCTTTTTTAAAGAAACTCAATAATCATATATGATTCTAATGCCATGTTCAAAATATTGGCTATATGTCTAGCACATACTTACTGTAAATATAATATTACCAGTTTTTGGATAATAGCTTTTATCCCACATAAAACACTCTTACAAAAAAAGAAAAAAAAAGCAAACCAAAACGCCAGATTGTGTATTACATTGTCAAATATAATTTTCTGAGCATGAGATTGGGTCTGTAGGTGAAGTTGACTTGGCAGAGTTTGTTCTCTTCTTTGTTTTTACATTGTCAAATTATTTTCCAAAGCCGCATGTTTAAATAAAGAAAAGAGCAGTTCTGACACATGCTCCTTGTTCAAGACCACTGACTGTTACAAAACTGTGAATTGATGCAGGTGTACTGAATGGAAGGCATGTAAATATGCAGCTGAAAAAAAAATCACCTTTGGCTTTACTAATTCCACAGCAAGTATTCTGAAGATTAACAGCTGGCAATGCATAATCAAATGGGGATAGAAGTGTAAAGCTAACAGAATTGCAGTATCACAGTTTCTGATAATAATGTAACAACATGCTATGTGCAAACAAAATAGCTGCATTTAGATTCAGTCAAGTAGAATGTTTGATGGTAATCGGTTTCATTTTATTTTGCAGAAAAAAGCTCAGAGTTTACAGACAAGTGCCATCGCCAAGCAGGATAAGTCCACCCAAACTGAATTTCTAAGCCATGACGTAAGTAGGAAGATATTTCTTAGCATTCATTTGTACCTGAATGCTGCCTTATTAAATTCTGCTTATTCTGTTCTGCTTGGATCCAGGGTGATTGGATTGACAATTGGTTTGTGAGTTCTGTGGTATACTGCCTCTATGTGGACACATTTTGAAGGGGGATTAAAAAATTGTGAGTTCAAGGGTCTGTGTTTTGCACACATCTTATGAGCTGATTTTTTTAACTAAACCATTTATTTTATTAAATTATTATTTATTTATTTATTAGATATATCAACTAAACCAGGCCTGCACCTGTATTTTATTCTTCAAACAGCATACACACAACAGTTTGATCAAGGAACACTTGAAGTTGTCATTGAACAGGGTTTTTGTGCACTAATCGATAAAAAAACAACACACTTTTTCATCTGAGCTCTGACTAATACATGCAGGGCCATTCCATGGCAATACAAATCTGCTAGAATCAAGTCTCCTTTAAACAAACCCACAAGACACATCCTTCTGACACAGACATCAGAGGCCTTCAGAAATCTCACTCTCCTCTTACTTAAAACAGCGGAGAAGCAACATCACTAACCTTGTCAGAGAAGAGCACAAAGGTGTGAGTCCAGCAGTTGCTCTACACTCTGCAGTGTTATTATCTGGTCAAGTGTAAAAAGTAACCATTTCACAGTCAAGCCAACTATTGCAGCTGTAACCATACACCAGACAACTTAACTTTCCATGTTTTCTATCCACAACATTACATTTTTACTGTCATAATACATATTTATCTGTCTATATGGTTCCACACTTTATGAATGTTCCATAGGAATATGTATACAATGAAAACACTATGTGGTACTAAATCTAAATAAAATGACAGTGTATTATTTTCATCTAAAAATTGCATCCTGAGCAGCATCCCATATAAACCAATGTGAAAAACCACAAGCCAACAAGGAAACCACGGACACAATGAAATTTGATTATAAAGAACTTATCACACTCCCTTCAATATTAAACTAATCTAATATCAATGTGCATAATGTATCGAATCAAATCATTCAAATGTTGATAGGCTATATGTTACTAGTATAGTATAGTATGCTACTTCATAGGTTAAAGCATGGAAGCTTTAGTCGTACAACATGACAAGGGGACTCCTCAACTGACCTTCACTTTGAGCCAAACCACTGAACCTTCCTTAATAAAATACCAGGAGACAGAGATGGGGTAAAATAACTACAGAATTTATTCACAATAATAGGAACTTGCCAGCCTAACCCAAGGCAATATTCTAAAGCCAGAATTCCACAAGAGATCACTACTATGCTCTGCCGTTCCTTACTGAGGATGTGAATTTTACTTGCATAGTTGTCATAGTTTTCTCCAGCTCTCCAGGATCATCCAATGACAACTGCACCAAATCTAACTATGTTTTTGTTTCAGCAATTTTCCTACATTGAAATATGGCAAACTTTGAGCTGGTAAACTGGGTTGTCATGAGTGAATATACTTGCTTCAGTAATTACGTATGGGCTATCTACTTTAGAGAACTATGGGTAAAGTAAGGTAAAGGAGTTTTTGATCCCCTTTAAGAGGTAAATACCTCTTAAATAACATGCCACCTGGAAGTGTCTTTGTTCAGAGTAAAGTTGCCTTACAGCAATATGCCATCAATATTATAAAGTATTTACTATAACCATCTTCCATGGTCCTTTATCTTTTACACTACCAATACCAATACCTAAGCTCTGTGGAAAAAAGTCACAACAGCAAATTCGAATATGATTTATTAAACAATGATGATCTTGGATTTACACATTGGATTTACACATATTTTGCCTTAGATCCATGTTCTCTGTGTGCCCAACAAAATTCATTTTATACCAACTATTTTATTTAACTTTTTTTCTTACAAAAGCAGAACATACCTGGTTAAAGCTTATCTACTGAATGTGTTAGTTAAATAAAAAAATCATATTGTTATACTTATATATATATATATATCACAATTGTGCATGGTTGCACACAGACACATTCCTTCTTGGTATGTCATTACATTCTAATGTTACATTACACTTCCTACCCTCCAGCTTCCCTGCTAAGCTATATTAATATTCATGATATTTTTCTATACTATAATATCTTTCCTGTCACTTTGTACACCTTTCACATATTGCCTCCAATTTTTAGTGATAAAATGGGCCTTACATTTACCGCTGCAGAATAAAATAGTGTTTAAAAAGATGTCTGTTTTTTTAATGTATATTTTTTGTATCAACATTTTTGCTAATCACAGCTTGACCTGATGACGTAAAGATAGTCATGGGGCATTAATGTGTGTCTGAATTTCCCATTAAGAAATACACAGTGACAAAAGAATGTACATATTTGGGTGTGACTATAAAATTGTAACTTCTTTATTATTCTATATTATTTATAGATCTTTATTCTTTGTAGATGATGTCTAAGCAGATCCATAACAGAGTGTTCTGCATTTCTTTTTTAATTTAGCAGAATACAGTATGTAGTTTCTGGGAAGTGTGACCTCCAAGTGTGCCAGATATGCAGTTAAAGAACTTGGAGGGAAGGAACAGGTTCTTGGCATATTGTAGCTGCTGCAATCCAGAAAAAAAAGAGAGCTTTGACCCTTTCTGTACTGTAGAATTATATGTACATGACTTAAACAATATTGGTTATCTTTGGTTCGCATATCTTTTGATTAATCTAATTAAAACATATTTTTTATTAGAATAAGTTCTAAGAATGTACCTTTTTATCTACCTAATCATGTATCTATCTGTCTTTTTTGAAACTTTAATCTCTGCAGCTATCAGTCCTAGGTAATAAAAGCCTATGGTTTTTAACCTAGTAGTATGTCACATGAAAAGATTTGTATTTCAGAAAGGATCTCTATCTGTATCAAATTAATTGCTTGTTTTACAAACCATCCCCTTGTAATCTAGGATTAGTAATAGTTCAAATAAATGGAGGCTGTATATTATTAAGATGTAAACCATTTCAAATTTAAATACAATTTGCTCTCTGATTAACAATGTAATTAAAGCATTATGTCTGCAATCACCGTAGCCTAAGAATTTTAGATCGCTTATCATGTGTTGAAAACATTTGCAACTTGGAAAGGGACTTTTATATTAATATTTAACTGACGTGCATCAGCAGGAATACTTGAAGTAATTGCATTAATTGAAAATGAACATTTGCAAACTAGCACCTCAGTGGCATTTAGCTTCAATCTCTATTTCTTGGTTGCAAAGATAGCATTGAAAGAACTCACCAGAGAGTTAAACATTCTGCTTCCCTATAGAGTAGCAATATTGAATGTGTTGTTGCAAGAGAACAAATCTTACTTTGTAGCAGGATATGATATTTCTGGTTCTAAAAAATAAATCAGAATATTATGCTTCTTTTTTGTTGGTCTTCTATATTTTATCTATTGCTAATTAAATTCCAAGGCTTTGGACTCAACATAGATTATTTGGTAGAACCTTGGCTACCAGTCAAAAACATAAATACCATTTATATAGTTATATGAAATACTATAAAGAGATTATGCACCATTCACATCTGCCCCAGAGGAGCTGCACTTGTTGACAGTGTGACAAGAAACACACACATTGACATATAAAAGCAGATATTTCCCTGGCCAGAATCAAAGCCTTAGCTGCAAGACAGTAATGTTAACCTCAATACCCCTATGCTGCCCATAAATAAACAAGAATTTTTTACTTAGATTAATTCAAAGAGATATTGTGGAAGCAGTAGTGAGCTAAATTGTTCCTCCCATAGTGCTTAATTAAAATGTTAAACCACGTATTTGAAGTTGACTTATAATTCATTAAAAAAAAAAAGAATTTGCAAGCCAACAGACAGCAGAAAATGTAATTGATAATACAGTGAATTTCATACATTGATATTTATCCAATAATGTCTCCTGATAGCTGGCATTTTTAGCCCTGTGGTAGAGCTACTTCAATGTTCTCTTTCATGATCTTTGTTGTTCCATAATTCCATCCCTGTGACGTGATTCCAGTTCTGTGTGTTATACTATATAATGATATGGAGTATATACAGTAGATGCAGAGTATGACTGAATATTTTTTTTAAAAAAAAATCTCTTCTTTGTATGTTACTACTTATCCCTAATTAGCCTCTGAAACACTAGTACTAACTACAGTCAGAAATTCTAGTTAAACTAGTTGTGAGGAGCCTATGTCTTCAGTAACTACCACAAAACATACAGAGCCTTTAAAAAAGATGTAATAAAGAAACATTAAAAATGCAGAGACAGACATAAAAACAAGTTTGAAAACAGGAAAAGGTCTGGGCAGGCAGCAAACATATCAAGTCCATGAAACAAGGTCAGGGCAGGCATCAGACAAACAGGAATCCAGAAAACAGGCCAAGGGCAAAATCGGGGGAATCAGAACCTGGGGAACAAGGACAGTGAAGGAGACTTACAGGACAGGATACTTGGACAGGATTATCAGGAACAGGATATTTGGATGGCTTGGACAAGCAAGAGAGCTAATCCAGCGCAGGCTGTTGAAGGAGGCAGGCTTAAATAGCCACTTAACTGAGCTATTGCCTGCAGCTGGATCATGTGCGTGGACTAGGGATTACAGACACGTAAATGAGCTGATAAAAAAAACCAGTCCCAGACTGCACCACCTCCTGCGGCTCAACCCAGCGAAGCAGCAGCCAATAAACACCAGGTCCCTGGTTTTAAAATTAGTTCCTCACATCTACAAGTAAAGAGGCAGCTAGATATGATATTACTGTTACAAATGCTCTTCACATCTTTTAATTTTCAGCATTTTTTATGTAACCAAAAATGACATAATATAATATAAAACTTGTTTATCTAAATCTAACACCCCCCTATACCTTGTGCTGCCCTTTTTGTCAGTGTATTGAGATTTCCTCACTTATGACAGCCAGTATTAATATTTGGAAGGAGATTTTATAAAGCAAGCCTCATACTGCAGCACCTGTTGTTCAATATCAATTAACATAAGATGGGAGTATTGGGCATTTGCAGTTCAGATTTGCTCCCCTAAAATAGCTAAATAAGGCAAATGTGCACCTTCCATCATGTTTGTTAAAATAAATGTACATATAGCTGGATAAACATTATTACTTACTTTATTATTACTGAGCACAACTGGGTCTCATGAATTCATGTTATTAAGAACCCATTCCAATATATTTAAGATGAAAGAAAAAAGTAAAGTCTATTCATGAACAGATCCTTGATTTTGGCACTGTTCAGATATATTTAAAAAGTAAAACATAGCATTTCAGACATAAATTTCAATTTTCATGACTAACGATCTAGACAAAAGGTACACCTTATTTTAAAATATAAGGATATATAATAAAATAAAAGTGACAGAGGAATTCAAATACCATATAAAGGCCAAAATGCCATATAGGCCATTGAACTCTAATATACATTATTTGGTTGTAATACGCAGGTTTCACTAAGTTACATATTACTATATCATCGCCAATTATACCCAATGACATCACAGAGCATTAACTGACACAAATGTGCTAGTTTTGTAGCTTTAATTCTTTCAAAACAAAAGTGTGTCCTGGCTGAAATTTTAGCTACACATATACCAGATCTTTTTGTTTTAATGGTCACAGAAGCCATTACTTACATCACTGTTGCCTTTAAGTTAATAGCAAATGGTGCAATTTGTTTGCTGCCTCTCAGGCAGAATACTGGTAATGAAAATACATCTCTCTGCCTGTACCTGCTTTCTCTTCTATTGATTTTGGAAAAAAATATGTTATTAGCATAGTTTATATCAACTTGTAAATCAGCAGAATCAGCAAACAAAGTGGGAAATCATCATGCTAGGTGAACCAGCTCACCCTATAATTAAGACTTTTATTCCAAGTTAAATGCACTATAATATTTCTTTCTGCTATCCTGCACTGTAATGTTTTTTTTTAGCTTGGTTTCAATTTTAGTCTGATTACCATTACATTACAGTAGATATTCTAGGGTGCTATTTAATTGACTGCCTAGTTGCTGGGGTTAGTCTTGTCAATGATTTTCAAAAGTAGATTAGCATTTTAGGGTTTATTTTAAAGGGAATTTCCACTTTACAGTTACAAATGTACAAGATTTCTGGAATAGTAAGTTCTGAACATTACAGCCTCCCTTGTCAGTCACTGGATAATGGAACAAAGCAAATTGTATGTATGCTTACTGCAAAAGCTATATTTCCATACTGTGATAGCATACTGTAAAGGCGTAATAACAGAAATAGTGTTGCTCTAGTTACATTATGAGAGGACACGTTTAATTAATATGTTAGCTGTGGGAACATTTGCCTTCCAGCAAGAACAATGATTGGTTTACCGTTTGACAAAGGCCATCAGCATTTTAAATGCAACCAATTACATAAAAGGTGATTAAATATAGGTCTGCATGAATATAAAATTCAATATGGTGTATATTTCTAAAATGACTCGAGGTCATCTTGGTATTGCCTGCTATGACCTACTGATGTAAAACAATTAAGCACTTGGATGATTGCTTTAAGGAAGTACTATATGAACCTTTACTAATGTTGGGAAGAAGAAAAAAAAAAAGTTGGCATTACGGCCGATGTTTATTTTTTCTACTCTTATCATGGTAATGTACTATGCAACTAATAATATATATTAAAATCAAATTAGGCAGAAAGCTCTGAATTATAAGAAGGTTGTCTTCCATAGACTCCATTTTAATCAAACAATTAAAAAAAATTTTCTTTCTTTGATAGATTTAATTTTTATAGTGAAATAGGTAATTATTTTTGCCACAGGATAATGCCTAAAACACTGTTTGTAAAAGTGGAGGCTTTTTTGTTGGGCATCAATACTGAAATAGACTGTTGCTTTCATGACAAATGTACTATGTTGACCCTTAGCCAGCAAGGCAAATAAGGGCTTCTCCATGTTCCAGCATGCTTACATCACACATGAGCATTAGCAAAAGACATGCCACAAGGAGCAAATTGACATTAAGGTGATTTAATCTTCAGTCTAGAAGGTCTTATTATTACCAAAGAAACACTTTTTAATTATGTAGAAGGATTTGTAGGTAGCAGACTTGGCTGTATCAAGCAACTTCCTTATGTAGGAAGGGGAAGTAAAAAATTGTCTTGCATTTAAGAAAATAAGCACTCAAGGGGGTAGAGTGGCATTATAGAACTTGAAAGTCAATATATGGTTGTGTGAAACCTTTCAGCACATTAATATAAAACCTTTTGGGTTTTTTTTCAACTTTAAATGATGTCTGACTGTTAAAAGTGAGAAGACTAAAGTTTTGAAATTCTACCCCAGATTAAGTTGTGCTCTATATTCGACATAGTCTGTAGTGAAAGTTTTATGTCTCTTTTAGCAATAAGCAAAAGAAAGATGTACTAGAGAAGAATGAAGAGGTTTAGATTTATATTCGATTTTATTCATCATAATCATTTGATTATTTATTCATTACAGAAAATTATGATTTTGCTAAATTTTTTACGGTTTGTCAACCCAATCCTATACATTTAGCAGTAATGGGCATGATTATTGAAAACAACCCGCCCTCTTCAAAAAACCTTTATGCTTTCTGTTGATTTATTTTTCTGTTTCTATATAAAACACAATTATAGCATTAAACAAAAAACATAAAAAAGCAGTAGTAATGCACTGTTAAAGCTAAATCAGACAACCTTTGTATAGTGTAAAACAAATAACCATTGCTAGATGGAAGTTTTCAGTTTTTATGCAGTGTTTTCAAATCTGCCACCGCAGGGAAGGAGAAGTATATTTTTGCCAGCAAGGGTTCCCTCAGATTACTAAACATGAAGCAAAATAGGAATAATAGAATGTGTATCCTATGTATAAATTTAGTTGGAGATTTTACTAACTTGTTTTCTGATCAGCCTCCTGAAAACAGACACCTAAAGGCCAATAAAATTGCAATGATGAAAGGCGAGTAGAATGATCCTTTTGCCTAGGTCTCGAATAGACTTCTTCAATTTTATCTTGATTAGAATGTTTATGGTTTCAGTTTGCTGTAACATGTCTTCTAAGTACATATTTAAAAAAAAAACTGTATCGTATGGCATTGTTAGCCTCACTAAATGTCAAGTGCAACTGTTATTTATTCTTTTATTTAGCTCTTAGTAATCTGGTAAATGTTTTTTTTGATATCTCCAGGAGGCACATCTATGTTAAACAAAAATGACTTACTTTTCTGCCTTTTATTTTTCAGACCCAGAGGAACCCGACAAGCACAGAAGGATCAATTTATAAGGCTATCAGACCCGTTCATTGTTTCCAGCATTATCAGTTTAAGACCAACATCTGGACACAAGATGCTTTCCACTAATGTATTCAATTAAGTATCATTAAAATGTAATAAGCTCCTTTTTTTTTCCAAACAGTTAATGTATTCGAGAACTAAGCTGCTGAAATGCAGTTTTATGTTATCACAAAGGAAAATGTTGTTTTTCTGACATTGGTGTACAGATATATTTTCATTGCAGGGACTTTAATAGCAAATGAGCTCTTATTTATCCCGCTGGGAAAGAACTTTTTATATAATAATTTAAATGACCGTGGACCATGTATGTGGACCAGAGGACAGCACATTTTTTTAAAGTGATTTTTTCCAACTGTACCAAAAAGTCTTTGTTAAACATGTAATCATTATGAAGCAGGCACTGTCCTGTCTATCTTGACTTTGTTAAATTATTTTTTAAAAAATATTTTCCTTCTCTTCATTTCTGACTGTAAACTTAAATGACTGTACAATGCAATTGATAAATTATTCCATTAAACATTTAAATTTGTAAACCTTAATCAGCTTGCTCTTTTCTATATTGAACTTTTAGAAATAAGCCACACACACCTATACATACAGTCTATGCTACAGTTTCTTATAAAACAGTTTCTCAGCTCTAGAATTAATGCACTAACTTCAATTTGCTTTATTCAGTTTAGTAATACAGCGTATGCAAGCCAGATTCGTTTTATGGTAACTCTCTGAACAGGCTATAACCAAATGTTGGGGATTTTGTGGACCATGCCTCTAATTATGAGACTGCACCCCTGGATGATTATGTGTGTGCCTCATCTGCTAAGTAACACCCTCAGTTAACTAAATTATGCTAGGTGTTTCACACTCAACAGACTGGGTGACAAGGAAGGTGATGAAGAGGATAGAGGGAGCCAGGCAGAATAGAATAGTACAGTCTATACAAGGATGAACATACAAAGACTCTGAAATAACATACTTATTGATATTTCCTTTAAAATTTAGTAAATAGTGTTTATCTTCCATGTATGTTAACTTAAAGCAGCACAACATACTGTAGAACCCCCATTTTACTTTTTTTATGTGACCAAACAAAAATGGTGTAAATTCATCATATAAAGGATATAAGTAAATGAGTCGGTTTCCTGTTACTGTGTTAATGACAAAGTTTAACCAGTAAAGCATTAACCTGGGCAGCCCCAAGAAAACACAAATGGCAGTCCAGGATGGATGTGGAAAAGCCACAGCTTTAATAACAGTGTTATCAAATTAACAAGTTACAAATCAAACTAACAAGTTACAAACAGTTTAATAAGCAATGATTTAGATCAGTGCTGTCCAACTTCTGTGGTACCGAGGGCCGGAATTTTTCTTGCCTACATGGTGGAGGGCCGATAATGGAAGCCAGTTTTGACCACTCCCCTTTTTTAAACCACACCCACTTCAACTACACCCATGCTATCACAAGAGCTTTTAAGACCATCCCCACATTAATGGTGGCAACACAGCAAAAACCCAATGGTTGGTGCTCACTGAAGGGATATCACCCTTCATTTATATATGAAAGAATTATATTATGTCATACACTTAAATCCATATGCCTCCTCCTCTTCTGTGGATAGCACAGCAACCCCCCAGCATATAATTACACCCCTTGGGGACCATATAATGACTATTTCCAAGTGCCAAACTCCAGGAACAAACCCCTGCCAGGTTCACCTTCCACAGGCAGCATAGGAAAGTATGGCACACACAGGCAGCATAGGAAAGGCAGAGTTTGGCACACACAGGCAGCATAGGAAAGGCAGAGTATGGCACACACAGGCAGCATAGGGCAGCCAGAGTATGGCACACACAGGCAGCATAGGGCAGCTAGAGTATGGCACACACAGGCAGCATAGGGCAGGCAGAGTATAGCACACACAGGCAGGGGAGGGAAGGCAGAGTATGGCACACACAGGCAGCAAAGGGGAGGCATAGAGCAGGCAGAGTACTGCTTGCCCTACCCCTCCTGTGTGTGCCATACTATGCTTGCCCTCCCCTGCCTATGTGTGCCATACCATGCTTGCCCTCCCCTGCCTATGTGTGCCATACTATTCCTGCCCACCCCTGCCTATGTGTGCCATACTATGCCTGCCCCCCCGCCTATGTGTGCCATACTATTCCTGCCCACCCCTGCCTATGTGTGCCATACTATGCTTGCCCTCCCCTGCCTATGTGTGGCATATTATGCTTGCCCTCCCTTGCCTATGTGTGCCATACTATTCCTGCCCACCCCTGCCTATGTGTGCCATACTATGCTTGCCCTCCCCTGCCTATGTGTGCCATACTATGCTTGCCCTCCCCTGCCTATGTGTGCCATACTATGCTTGCCCTCCCCTGCCTATGTGTGCCATACTATGCTTGACCTCCCCTGCCTATGTGTGCCATACTATGCTTGCCCTCCCCTGCCTATGTGTGCCATACTATGCTTGCCCTCCCCTGCCTATGTGTGCCATACTATGCTTGCCCTCCCCTGCCTATGTGTGCCATACTATTCCTGCCCACCCCTGCCTATGTGTGCCATACTATGCTTGCCCTCCCCTGCCTATGTGTGCCATACTATGCTTGCCCTCCCCTGCCTATGTGTGCCATACTATGCCTGCCCTCCCCTGCCTATGTGTGCCATACTATGCTTGCCCTCCCCTGCCTATGTGTGCCATACTATGCTTGCCCTCCCCTGCCTATGTGTGCCATACTATGCTTGCCCTCCCCTGCCTATGTGTGCCATACTATGCTTGACCTCCCCCGCCTATGTGTGCCATACTATGCTTGCCCTCCCCTGCCTATGTGTGCCATACTATGCTTGCCCTCCCCTGCCTATGTGTGCCATACTATGCTTGCCCTCCCCTGCCTATGTGTGCCATACTATGCTTGCCCTCCCCTGCCTATGTGTGCCATACTATTCCTGCCCACCCCTGCCTATGTGTGCCATACTATGCTTGCCCTCCCCTGCCTATGTGTGCCATACTATGCTTGCCCTCCCCTGCCTATGTGTGCCATACTATGCCTGCCCCCCCGCCTATGTGTGCCATACTATTCCTGCCCACCCCTGCCTATGTGTGCCATACTATGCTTGCCCTCCCCTGCCTATGTGTGGCATATTATGCTTGCCCCCCCTTGCCTATGTGTGCCATACTATTCCTGCTCAACCCTGCCTATGTGTGCCATACTATGCTTGCCCTCCCCTGCCTATGTGTGCCATACTATGCTTGCCCTCCCCTGCCTATGTGTGCCATACTATGCTTGCCCTCCCCTGCCTATGTGTGCCATACTATGCTTGCCCTCCCCTGCCTATGTGTGCCATACTATGCTTGCCCTCCCCTGCCTATGTGTGCCATACTATGCTTGCCCTCCCCTGCCTATGTGTGCCATACTATGCCTGCCCTCCCCTGCCTATGTGTGCCATACTATGCCTGCCCTCCCCTGCCTATGTGTTCCATACTCTACCTGCCCACCCCTGCCTATGTGTTCCATACTATGCCTGCCCTATTGCACACACAGGCAGCATACAGTGACACAATGCTGGATGTGTCAGAGGGAATGTCTGAGGTGTGAACAGGGGAACAATGGGGGTGATTACAGCCTGAGGTGTGAACACTGCAGGGGTAAACAATGAAGGTATTAAAAGGTGTGAACAGTACAGGGGATTACATGATTAAACAATACAGGGGAATTATAGCCTGAATCTGAGGTGTGAATAGTGCAGGGGGCCAGTTAATCTCAGTACTGATACCATTTAAAGGTAATATACAAATGTAAGCCATCAGAGCAGCCAGACAGGTGGGGGGGCCACCCAGAGGGGGGTCGCGGGCCGCTTCCCTCTGGCTCATTTTAAGGCAGGTGGGTGGGATGCTGTTCTCCACGCTGACAACCTGCCTTAAACAATTGATCTTATTTTGTCACTGAACAGGTGTGGGCTATTTTGGTTTGTTGCAATTTTCTTATAAAAGTGTACACAAAAAGGCAGGAGCAAAAGGAGGAGAGCAAAATTGATTGCTTAGTTAACTGTTTTCTAAAGAGGATGTAGTTTTGGGGAAAAAAGAAGTGGTGGTACAGCATGCTGCTGCATCCCATCCAGATTTGCAATATGGAAAAACATATTCTGGACTGGTGGTGAATTACAGTTTGCCTATAGTAAACCTAAGAGCCTGTACAGTTCATCTACTGTTTACAACTCTCTGTGGCATTCAGATAATGAACTGGATTGATTAACACAGTGAGATTGATTTGCTGGTCTTTCAGTTCTTGAAAGAAAACTAATGGCTTCTGCCGATAACATAGCAGTAAGTGAATGCCTACACTGTATCAGATATGTCATTTCACAACAGTGTATTGTATACAAATAACTATTACCAATGCCCAGGAACAGTTAGAAACACAGTCTTTCTTATTCTATGATCACAAGGGAACTTTTACAAACAATGGAATGGGAGTATCTTAATGAGAGTGTCATATAGTAGGAGAGTTGTGGAGGCAATTAGCTTCTGGCTAAGCTTTACTCAGATAGAAAATTACAACAAACAAACAAACAAAAATATCCCATACTTGTTCAGTGACATAATAAGATATCCAAAAATATAAGCATACAAGAGCATACAATATAAGTTAATATATAAATAAATAGGATAGAGATTTAAGTAAAATGTATCCAGTAAAACTAGAGCTGATTTACAAAGCACAAGGGCAAAATCACATTATTCACAAAGGTACTTGTGCCTATACAAGGTCCTTGCAACTTGCACCTAGTGCTTAAGTGCTGGTCCACCTTGCTTTGATGAACTGCACACAGTTAGGTGCAATGTGCCAACACCTGGCTTGAAGCAATATTACTTCCAGAGTTTCATTAGCCTGCTACTTCTACCCATTTAAATGAGAAAGAAAGGCTAATAAAGAGTTAATGTCAAGCTGCAGGCATACCTTCAGTTCTCTCAATAGTGCCCTTAAGTCTCCCCATATTTCTACCATTCAGAATGATCAGAAGCCTCATAGGAAAAAAAACGCTGAGCTCTGTAAAGAAAGTTCCCATAATGCCTCACTCCTGCATCAAGACCAAGACCCATGTACATGCTCAGTGTGTAAGACTATGAGGAAACTTCCTGCTGATTCCTACAGCTATAGTAAATGAGGGAGAAATCTTACCCTTAATTATGGTGGGTCCGGGTGCTCGTGCCCCAGACCTTCATCTTAGGGAGCCTATTAGGAATATCACATGGAGAAAAAACTAGGAAGGCACATCCTGATTACCAAGTAATCCGGATGTGCCTGCCTAGTTTTTTTCTTCAAGAGAGAACAGCATTTAGGAGACATGTATAAGAAATTTTTGATAAGTGGATTTCCTCCCCATGTGTCCTGTATAGGGCTAAGAAAGAGGTTAAAGGTAAAAAAAAAAATGAGAATGAGAAGGAACGTGACCCATGCATTCCCTTTGTTTAAAGTTCAGTGGGGGCAGTGAAACCATGGCCTTTGTGATGCCCTGGGCAATGCTTGGTTCACCATATCCTGAAATTAAGGAATTTTTTACCCCCCCATTGATTTCTTATCAGAGAGGGAAAACTTTAGGAAATTTGTTTGTACACTTGGATACTTAAGGACCCATGGGGCCTGTGCAGACATTATTATTATATTATATTATATTGGTCCAGAATCATGGAGAATTTTTCATTGTTTATCATGCAGCCAATGTGGAATTTCATTTTTTATATGTACCGGATGAAAACCCCCTATAGTGTAACAACCAATATCAGTCAGTTTGGAGTATAACTCCATGGTAAATCCACCCTTATCCTTAATAACTTCTACATCCAGAAACTCTATAGACGTAAGATCCATATGTAATGCGGGGTGTATTCTATTAAGTTCATATTCTGTTATTTAAGCAGTAGATAGAGGCTTGCAGACCCTACTGTTGCTCAGAAATATACAATTGTGCAAGTAAAGTAAAATAACAGGCTGTGATGAAAATCCTGTTTCTCTACATGCAAGATGTATGCCTGAGTCAGTTATTTTTTTAGCTTTTGTTTGTGCTGGAATCAGTTATTTGAAATAGCCCATACCCACCAATACCAATACTCTTTCTAGCTATTATGTCTACCTCAACAATCCTATAAAGGAACTATTACAGAATCTTCTATGCTACACCTTGTCCACAGGGTTTCTGTAAAAAGTTGTGTTTCTGCACAAAGCTTCTTTAGGGGCCTTATGCTTTCGGGAACCCAACACTAGTGATGAGTGAATCTGTCCAGTTTTGCTTCACCGAAAAATTAGTGAAAATGTGGAAACATTTGCGAAATGGCAAAAAATTCATGAAATGCTGGTACCGCGCAAGGGTCTTTGTAATGTTGCAAAGACCACTTTCAGTTGGATTTCATTATTGAGACAGATGGTTTTAAATGATAAAATTGGAAATTAATACTTTAATAATGGCATCAGTTTAAATATAAACCAATGAAATTTAATGGGTGGAAATGGATTGGCTGTTGGTGGCTCCACCCACTTTTTCTAACCCTGAATATGTAGTCAGCCAGTGACTGACCGTGCAAAGTTTGGGAACCCTGACATAAATAGTGTGAGAAAGGCAGCATTTTTTAATTTAAACCAAAAATATTCAATAGGTGAAGTCTGATTGGCTGTTGGTGGCTCCACCCACTTTTTAAAACCTAAAAATGCAGTCCCCTAGTGACCCTAGTCACTAATACCCTGGTTAATACTGTGAGAATGGCAGCAGGTTGAATTTCCCCATTGAAAATCAATAGTTAAAATCTGATTGGCTGTTGGTGGCTCCACCCACCTTTTCTAATTCTGAACCGCAGTTACCTGATGACTAGATATGCAAAGTTTGGGGACCTTAGTATTAATATTTAAAGAATGGCAGCAGTTTAAATTTAAACTTATGAAGTCTATAGGTGATATCTGATTGGCTGTTGGTGGCCTCCCACTTTTTTAAACTTGGAATGTAGTCACCCAGTGACTGCGCAAGGTTTGGGAACCCTGGCATTAAACCAATAAAATGCAATAGGTGAAATCTGATTGACTGTAGGTGGGTTCACCCACTCTTCCCAAAAGTTAAACTGCAGTCCCCTAGTGACCAACTGTGAAAAGCTTGGGGCCCTGGTGTTAATACTGTGAGAATGGCAGCAGGTTAAATTTCCCTGTTGAAAGTCAATAGGTAAAATCTGATTGGCTGTTGGTGGCACCACCCACTTAAAAAAATGAATACGTAGTCACCCAGTGATTGACTTTGCAAAGTTTGGGAACCCTGGCATCAAACCAGTAAAATTCAATAGGTGAAATCTAATTGGCTGTTGGTGGCTCCACCCACTTTTCAAAACTAAAACTGCAGTCCCTTAGTGACCAGCTGTGAAAAGTTTGGGGACCCTGGTGTTAATACTGTGAGAATGGCAGCAGGTTGAATTTCCCCATTGAAAATCAATAGGTAAAATCTGATTGGCTGTTGGTGGCTACGAACAGCATAGATACTGGCACAGCAAGGCAATTATAAGTAGGTAAAACCTGAAAGTTCATTTAGTGCAACACAGTAACGTTTTGGGGTGAACCCCTTCGTCAGACAAACTGGAAAGTGAGGCGACAATGGGGTTCACCCCGAAACGTTACTGTGTTGCACTAAATGAACTTGCAGGTTTTACCTGCTTATAATTGCCTTGCTGTGCCAGTATCTATGGTGTTCGAGATTGGATTGGAGGGTGCCGTTCCTTCTTGATACTGGGCACCAGGCTAAAGTTTTATGTTTTGGAGGAGCCAGGGTGTGCTGGTGAGTTTTTCTTTATCCACATTGTTGGTGGCTCCGCCCACTTTTTCTAACCTTAAACCGCAGTCACCTGTTGCCTAACTCTGTGAAGTGGTGTTATTACTGTGAGAATGGTAGGTAAAATCTCATTGGCTGTTCACAGCTCCGCCCACTTTTGGGCATCCAACAATCATGACATTTTCATTCAGGCTGACCCCATGACTATGTGATTCAAGTTTGGGGAGTGTAGCCTCAAAGCTGTAAGATTGGCAGCAGTTTCAATGTCTTTATTAAAGTCAATGGGTGAAATTTGATTGGCTGTTGTTGGCCCCTCCCACTTTGGGTTCATCCAACAAATGTTGCTGTTTCATTCGGGGTGACCCCATTATTATGTTATTTAAGTTTGAGGGCTGTAGCTTCAAAGCTGTAAGAGTGGCAGCAGTTTCAAAATCTTCCCTGTCAAAGTCAATGGAAAAATGGGGGTGTTCAGAGGGGCGCCACAAAAAAGACGGGGGGCCAGATCGCTTAGAAAAGCACAAGCAACCTGCTCCGCTATAGGGCGAAGAAGTGTGGGGAGTTTGGGTGTTGTACCCCTAAAACTGTAGGAGGAGTAGCATTTAGAAAATGGGGGGCTCTAAGAATAAGAAGAAGCGGAAGAATAAGTCGAAGAATGTATGTTGGGGGTTTTCAACCCAACACAATAAGAAGAAGAAAAAGCAGAAGAATAAGAAGAACAGTATGTTGGGTTTTTCAACCCAACATAATAAAATTGTCAACTCACAGAGCTACAGTATTTTGGTTGTGGGGTCAGTGACTCCCATTTGAAAGATGCAAAAGAGGTTGAATTTTTGTGCAGTTATATAATTATTTATAGCAATTTTCAGTTTTATTACCAAGCTCCCTAAGTACTGGGGGGAGGAGAACTCTTTAACCTCTAGGTCTTTGTATCATACATTTCTACAGACATTTCACAAAAAGGATGGTTCAAGCAATCAATGCCAGATAAGGAACTCATTTATATTTCTAGATTATCCTGAGCCTGGGGCTTGGTAAATAATGCACGTCCATTTTTAACACTTAAACGATTTGTAAATTATGAAATCGAAACACTTGATAATGGTAAAAATTATAGAGGGATGTTAAATTCGCCCACTGTCATTTTTTTTTTTTTGCAAAATGAATGGCATTTTGTGTTCTTGTACAACAAATCAGTTGCTTTATTGAACATTTCTTTACATTTTTCATACAGTTTGCAAGGACAACCACATGAAAAATAACTTTACAGTTCTTTTTTTAGCAATCTAATGAACAGGTTTTAATACTGCAATTTTTTTTAAAAGCTTTTTATTTATAGCCTAGAAAACAATTATAGACATTTTTTAAGCTGGTTGAATTTAATTTGCTATTGATATGGTTGATATTCATTTTCTCTTACTAAATATCACCCAAAATAGAAAAGCACATTTTGATTGTTTCAACATTTCCCATTTTCTCAGTCTTTTTATGTCTCACAGGCAAATGTATCTAGTTGCAAACCAGTGGCATAACCATACCCCTACACAATTCTTTAGTGAATTTACATTACACTCTACGGTGCATAATATCCATTAGGACATTTCCTTCCCTTATTTCAAACACCCATACAAAGCCCTTCCCTAATTTAGTCCTCCTCCCTTGGTCTTTTATCATAACTCCTAATTAGTCAGGTGTCATCCCACCACCCAGGAGTCAGTCATTTTTCCATACTTTCTACTGTGTCAGAATCCAAAGGGCAGATAGCAATGACTATGAGATCTCCCTCTTTGATTCCTGATTGGCTTACATACATGTAGCCACTTTATGTGGGTACCCATTGACTGACAAATGCTGGGGCTCCCAAAGCAGGAAATGTGGTTGAAAAATACAAAGGAGGACAGATGCTGTACAGAGGGAAAATACATAACAAAGACTGACAGCACACAGCACAGATTATATGAAGAAGGGGGATTGATTCTGGATCCTGCAGGTAGGATGAAGGACATCTGACACCGGAGGATTGATGCCTGACTCACATGGAGGACAGAGCAGGTCACATATTGGAGGGAGGATGGAGGATGTCACATAGATGATGTTGCATGGAGGCAGGGTCATAACCAGGGGAAGGCAGAAGCCATGTACCTCTTCTGTCTGCCTACCCCTAGTTTAGAGCCCTGGAGGATCTCAGATGTGGCAATTCTTGAAACTCTTCATCCTTCTCTTCTCACCCCAGAGGCAGGTTGGTTGCTCCTTCTAACTTGGCCCAGCCCTGCATTGAGGAGGAAGCATGGGGGAGGTTACAGGGTGTCAGCGGGGCCTCCGGCACCCACGGGGAGGGTGTAGTCAGGATCAAGGAGGAAGGCCGCTTCCAGCGAGTCCGAGCGAAGTACAGATGCAGGATAATCCAATAGAGAGGTCAGGTTCAGGCAAAGGTCACTTAAGGCAGGCAGCAAGGTTCGAGGTCAGGAACAGGCAATTAAACAGCAACAGGAAAGCAGATGAGACAATTAGAGACCCAGGAACACAATAGGTATATTGAGCTATACTCGGGCATTGAACCTGGGTCTCTGGCATCCTTTTATTTTTATTAGATTGTAGATTTATTATATGTTTACATATATAAAGTAGCCCTTTATGAAGATTCCTTATACTTTGTTTTAGCAATAAAGGATTACTCAAATGGCTCCAAGCCACAGGAATGCTCTTCCAACAATAAATCTGGACTTTTTTTGCATTACTGTAGAAGCATTTTCCTCAGTGATGCTTTTTGGAGGGTTTGTTCGGTTTAGGAGATAGTAATTTACTGAAAAATGCACTTAAAGGGATAAATGGATGTATCTCCCATAAGGAAGGACACCAAAATGCCATTCTCCTTCACAGTTGAGATGTCCTCCCTGGCTGTGGAAGTAATAAAAACTGTGTGATATTTATCACACATAAGCAGCTGATCCAGAGTTTTCCTTCATTTTGCATTCAAATGAACGGGAGCTGCAGATGGTGTTGTGTTTCTCCTTTTAACAGTCTAAAATGCCAGGACTGTGAAGTGTCATTTATGCCACCAGCATTATTTACAAATATGTGACAAATTAATCTAGTAATCTAGAATGCTTTTCACCAATAAAGACTTATTTTTTGTAATGAATTCTGCTGCACTGACTTAAATTTACAATTTAAGTGGCTGCTTTTGTAAACTTACCAAATACTGCAGTACCATTTATATTCCAAAATGTATTCTTTTTAAATTGCAACTTCTAGAGTGAAACTGTGAAAAATGCATTCTAATCAAGACCTAAATATTTAAAAATCTAGAAAGCATAAATACTACTTTGTTTTGTCACTTAATCATGACATATTTTACTGTGTCAAAGGACAAAATAGTTTATTTCAGCCAAGATT
Organism: Xenopus tropicalis; assembly: GCF_000004195.4. Classification (NCBI taxonomy): domain Eukaryota; kingdom Metazoa; phylum Chordata; class Amphibia; order Anura; family Pipidae; genus Xenopus; species Xenopus tropicalis. The sequence goes on along the minus strand of NC_030677.2, from coordinate 77,825,877 downwards.
GATGATCGTGCCCATTAATATAAACAATTCAGCGCTGCCAAGTAAATGTCCTGGTAGGTAACAAACATAAGCATTTTTTTTCATGCAGTCATTTATTAAATGAAGTTACATCTAGGTAAGTATCAGCAAAAACTTTCTTAATTTACATAAATTAGTGTGATGTCTTAATGACTACGAACTTTTTCTTAAATACAAAACAGCCGCGTCCTATATTTGTAAAGTGACTTTCCAAAGGATGCCATGTGTATAAAAATAACAGTTGTGAAACTCCTCATGAATAAAAGAGAATGTGATCAGGTACATAGTTTCTCAGTTAAATAGCAGTTAAGGTTGAAAAAAGGCACGTTCGTCAAATTTACCCTTTATAAGTGAAAACTGCCTAATATCTAATTGATGCAAACTAAGGGGAGCTAAGTCACCATCTTAATACTGAACACTATAGTGTATAGAAAAAAAAATGTATGCATTAATAGGTGGAAATGAATGAAACTGGGCATTGATTCATTATGGTTGCAAAGTAGTTAAAGGAGAACTAAACCCACATGGACAAAAGCCCCCATAGACTGCCCTCCACTGGCCCCCCTCCCTGCTCCCTTCCCGCCAAGTCTATTAGATAGAAAAGTGTTCCTGTCCAGAAACCTGACCTACTGTATAAATAGTAGTGCAGAGAGTTCATAGGTGACATCTACTGGATTTTTGGATCCTTTTTCTTTACCTCTGTCATCAATGGATGGAGCTTTTTGGCGCATGCTCAGTTAAAGCTAATCCTTGACTAGCTCCAACTGTGCAGCCACCAAAAAGCACAGTGATGGCGCACTTGCCATACGAATTGCAAAGATTTAGAGCTTTGACAGTTTTCTGTTCTTTTTAGATTAGGATTGGGATTATTATGCAAGGCTGCAGTAAATGTATTGTTTCATGTCCCTATAGGTTAATCATCAAAAGTCTGTGATCCTCATCATGCCCATTATACAAAGGAGTCACTAAAGCAGAATAAGAAAATTCTCTAGCCCAGTTGTTTTTGGTAATGAGAGAAATTCCTCTGAATTTCAAATGGGATGCATGGTAGACATCTGTTAAATGCAGTTGGAAAAAGGTTCTGAGTATGTTAATAGAGGTTAAGTTGGACTCAGAGGCTGGGCAGTATGTGGTTAATAAAGCAAGACCCTGCTGCTAGATAGCAGTATCTGGAGACTTCACTGCTTTCAGAGCCTGAATGTTGAGTGTGGAAAAGGATGGGTTTCAATGTTTGACTAGTAACAAAAAAATGTACATGCAGTCATTTGACTGGAGGCACTAAAAGGCTACTGTCTGCATTCCTAGATGTTGCTTGAACTAAGGCAACGTGCATGAAGCAATAAGCTGCTGTGAGTACTGGAGGGACTGAGCTACATGGAACAACTGGAAAAGGTCAGACAGGATGAGTTAGTATACAATCAGTGTCCAAATTCTGGTATTTAACAGAAGAATGAGAACAGATAAGAGGGTTGATTCACTAAAGTGCGATAGTGCTTATCGCGTGATTTTTTGTGTTAAAATTGACGCAAAAAAACTGCACGATTCGCTAAAGTATTATCGCATGCGTTAAGTCGCATATCGCGTGCATTAAATAGTGCGAAGCCGAATGCGTTAATTTTACCGCATTTCGTTAATTCTCGTGCAGAAATAATACTAACGCATGATTCAACACTTAGACGTGCTAAATATCACATTAGTCTATGCGAAAATTAACACCTACTTGGGGCAGGCGGTACTTAAAGAACATTGCGGTTCCTGAGCTTTTGGCAACACAATATGGACTTTGCAGTGTGATTTATTCAAGTCTGTGTTGGCCCTAGAGTGATGCAGCCTCCAGTTTGCAGGGAAATGCTCATTTTCAAAAAAAGTAGTTTTTTGAACGTAATGGTGTGTATGGCTAATATGGCATGCACGCGTAAAGTTAATTAGCGTGCTGCATTAATTAGCGCACGTTGCATCACATACCGCACAAAAATAGTCTTCGCGACTTAAATAATGCAAACAGCATTGTGTCTAAATTAACGCAAATATCCTTTTAAGACACAAAAAATAAGACGCAATACAATATTTAACGCATGCTATAAATAGCGCTTGTTTTAACGCACCTTAGTGAATCAGCCCTAAGGTGTCTTATCTGACAGCAAAACACATTTGACAGCAAAACATAACTGAAATATCTGACAGCAAAACTTAACTCAAACTGCAAAACCAAGAACCATTCTGAAACTGGCGTGGACTCAATGACAAGAACCATGTTAGCATACCTCAGACCAAGGGGAGAAGTTCAACAAAACAGGTACTAAAAAGTAGGCCACAATTCACCTGCACCTGCTGTGATTCAGTTTCCAGTCTCTGGAAACTGAAGTTTTACTGGAATAGCAAAATCTGAAAATGGACCCATTCAAAAGAAACTGGATTATATTATAGAGTTCCAAATGCTAAACCGAGCTAAGCTAGCTAAGCAAAATTTCTCTAACAAAAGCCAGTAGAGTGTTGTCCTCTAGATTGTCTGCAGTGATTGTCAGGAAAATCACTTGCATTTATCCCACAATCTAAGATCAAAACATGATTCCTAAACTCACCCTCTTTCATGAGTGAATCCTGGGAAACCCTGGTTCAGGGTACTTATGATGTTTTGCAATTAACTGTTGTGGACATTTATTGCTGACTACCATAATCTTCCCTCAGGGGCCTATTATTCACAATTCATCAAATACTGCAATTAACCTCCGCAAATATGAGAGCTGAGAGTTTTGGAAATGACAAACTTCTCAACAGCTCCTACAAGTACAGCAGTTGGAGTGAGCTGATATCAATTTGGAAGTCATTCTAAATAATGTTTTAATGTTCTATTCGAATTTCGTAAAATTGTTTCTATTTCTATGAACCAAGTCCAGTAGTCCATTAGATATATTTTTTAAAAATGCAAATTAACATGCACAAGAGGGATTCACATGCACATCTATAGTTAGTAATCAAGTGCAATTCAAGCTTTTTATAGGCCTGACAGGGAAATAATATCTGTATGAAACAGTATGTTCTTTAATATATCTTTATAATACACAATAAAAGCCTGTATTGGCAAAACATATTGTAGAGGTGGCATAGCATTTTTGGAAATAGCTGCAGTGTTAATATTAAAGGTTATGCTGCTAATTTATTTTAAAAATAGGAAAAAAAAATCCACCTCCTTCTCACGTTCCTTAAGATTTTCTAATTTTGTTCACCAGCTGGATAAATAGAGCAAGAAAATATGGCTATCCAAGTGACTTGAACACAATCTGCTTATACTGGATGTGGGCCAAAAAAGTACATCATAAGACAATTAGCTGATGCGTGGCCGGCTTTACTTTGTACAGGTAGACAATTATTTCTATATTTCAATTAATTTCTGAGTGGTATCTGCTAAACTTGTGGAATTAAATTAGGAATTGAATTTACAGATTATAATAACAAAAGCGATAGAAGGGTTGCTTGGCTTTTAAAGGAGTTTGACATACAGTAACTATCTCTTAGACATAGTAGTAAGCATTTCAATCATTTTTTAAAATAATTAAAAAAAGAATGAAGCAATAACAAATGAAAAGAATAAATAGTAAGTAAGGTCAGTATCTGGCATGGATTCATAGTGAAATTCCTCATTTCGCCATTAGTGAATTTTTTTCACGTAACTGCTGGAAAAGTTTGCTGCGACAAAAAGTTGCTGAGTGAGAAAAAAGTCACAGTGGCTTCAAAAAAGGCGCAGTTGCATCAAAGAAGTTGTGGTCATGTTGTCATGGTCATGTCCAATAAGTTGTGGGCACATCAAATAAGATGTACTGTAGTTGTACCAAAAAAAACATGCATTAGCCATGAATTTTTCGCTGTTTCGTCAGTTTTTCTGGAGTTTTGCTCATTTTTCAGCGAAGCAAAACAGGACACATTCGCTCATAATTAATGACTTTAAACAATATTGCTTGCGTTAATCATGTAGTATTCTTTTCAATTATATTAAAGGAGAAGGAAAGGCTAGTAAAGAGTTATTCTCAAGCGGCAGGCATACCTTCAATTGTCTCAATAGTGCCCTTAATTCTCCCCATATTTCCCCTGTTCAGAAGATCTGAAGCCAAACAGGAAGAAAAAACGCTGAGCTGTGTAAAGAAAGTTCTCATAATGCTTCACTCCTGCACAGACATGCAGACCAAACTGAACATGCTCAGTTAGTTAGACTATGGGGCTGATTTACTAATCCAAGAATCCGAATCCCGAATGGGAAAAAATCAGATTGGAAACGAACATTTTGTGACTTTTTCGTATTTTTTGCAATTTTTTTCGTCACCGTCGCGACTTTTTCGTAGCCGTTACGACTTGTGCGAATTGTCACGACTTTTTCATAGCCATTATGACTTTCGGGAATTGTCGCGACTTTTGCATAGCCATTGCGACTTTCGCGAATTGTCGCAATTTTTTCGTATTGAGCGCTCGAAAAATTCGCGACAATTTGCGAAAAAGTCGCAAAATAACGATCATTACGAAAAAAATGCATTCGGACGCTTTTCGGACGTTCGTGGATTAGTAAATGTGCCCCTATGAGTCAGCTTCCTGCTGATTGGCTCAGATCCACATTCCTAAGGGGGGGGAGTGAGTTCTTAGCATTCTTGAGGGAGGAGGGAGCAGGAAAGAGCAGAGAACAGAAAGCTGCGTGTCTGTGGCACAGGAATTACAGACACAACAAATCTTTTTTCAGAGAAGTCAGTGCAGCGTTTCTGTGAGTGCTTGTGGCTGTATTTACATAGATCTTTCTGATAAAGCTTACTTAGTTTTTACCTTTCTTTCTCCTTTAAAGCCAAAGCAGAAAGAGAGGGGAGATTCTGATGTTTAGTACAAAATTGTAGCTTTACATATATTACTACTACAGAGCTGTCTAGTTTTTTAAGGGCCATATAATTGTGCATATGAGTGGATCCCCCGGCTTGCTCATTTATGCACATGCAAGTGATTTTTTTTATGTAAATGCATGTGCATAACAAGCATAAAAAAAAATCACTATCCTAATTTTTGGGGTTTTAGGGTTTTTTAAACCACAAAGAAGCTAATTTCTGCTAAAACCACAAAGCCTGCTAAATGAAGCAGTTCTAATGACATTGCTGTAAGTCACCTAAAATGTTATGAAAATAAATATAAAACATCCTAAACAAAAAGAGTCTACTGAACAGTTTGATGCCCAATTTGCATAAACAGAAACCCAATATTTTTGGAATGCACACATTCTGATGAATCCAAAATGGATAAAGACATCTTTCAACTCTAAATTATCAAATGGCAAAGCTGTACTAAAGGCAGCACTATTATGACATTTCTGGAATAAAATAAAATGTTTAGTAGTTTGCTGCATTTACAGTGTCTCAAAGTCTTTCTTACATAAAGGTTTCAGTAAACGCTAGGGGTCTAATGACCAGTTTGTTGCCCAGTTTACATAGATACATGGTTAAGTTGGGTTGAAAAAGTCCACCAAGCTTAACACTTCCAAGTGAACCCAAGCACACACATAAACCTATCCTGACCTAATTATGCACTCACATACATAAACCATATATACCAACATCAATACGAACTGTAGATTTTAGTATCCTAATAGCCTTGAATATAATGCTTGTTCAAAAAATCATCCAAACCACTCTTAAAGGCATTAACAGAATCTGCCATCACAACATTACTCGTGAGCATTCCACAACCTCACTGCCCTCATTGTGAAACCCCCCCTATGCTGCTTCAAATGGAAGCTCCGTTCCTCTAATCTAAAGGGTGGCCTCTGGTGCGCTGATCTTTTTTATTGGAAAAAAGAACATCCCCCATCTGCTTATAATCCCCTCTAATGTACAGAGAAATCAGGTCCCCTTTCAAGTGCCTTTTTTTTAGAGAAAACAAACCCAACCTTGACAGTCAAACATCATAGTTTAAATCTTCCATCTCCTTTACAATAATTGAAATAAATAAACAATAATAATAATAAGGTCACACTGACTGATAGTAGAGGATAATGGAGCAGAAAACAAAAAATGGGCAGCAAAAATAAAGTGTGTTATGTGATATCTCGTAATAACAGTACTGTCTTAAATTTTCCACACATGGTGCACAATGAAACACTCAACCCTTGTGAAGTATAATAAGCATTGTCGTCATACAGATCAGTGCTGTAGTTGTTGTGGTTATTTTGATAAAGCATAACAAATGACTATTAATTATAAATATTGCTTTTTCTACCAAATAGTGTTAAAGGTGAACTACTCATGCATTGATGTTTTAATTTAGGCATAGTGGCCTATAGGAAAACATTTTTTTTTTTGACACAGCACTCACGTCAACTTGATTAATTTAACTTTAAACCCTATCACATGTTTTATTTATTGTTCTTTCCATTTAAGCAAAGTAGACTTCTACTATGTCTTGAATACAAAACTAACTCGTTAGAGCCCTGGTAAGGTCCCCCTTAGTGATATCTGGCATCTTACAATGACAACTTTCTCTCTGCCTGCTTCTCTCTCCAACCACTTCCTCCTGCAGGTCCCCGTTCTGTCAGCTCACAGGGGTTGGGGCTCCTTTCCTTCCCTGCATAGAAGCAGGCAGAATACACAGTAATTAATAGAGGCTGGTCAGCCTCCTTGCATAGATAACTTACTTTCTATTTCATCTACAATTTCTTTTACATAGTGTCCCAGAAGTAATTCACTTACATTCACCCAGTTGTGAAATATTGCTGTGATGGCAGAATGGAAAACATGGCTGATTACATTTAAAAAGTTGAGGTCACAAACCATTTCAAATGTGTAATTGATTTGATACTTTTGGTATATTGTCACAGCCGTTGGCAGGTATATAAATTTGGTCCTTGCCTTTTGGGGCATGTTTAATAGTTTGTACTTGAAATGCTCACTGTGGTTGCAGTGGGTGGCATTTGGGCATTGCCTATGTTTTTGGTTATAATGGGGCAAAGATGTTTTACCTGGTTTAACATAATTCCATAAAGTTGTGGTCAACCTCCACCCATTTAAAGGAAACTGAGTCTGAGCATCTTTGTTTTATAATATTACTTAGTTTTGTTCTAATGTGTAGTACATTTTACATATGCGATTGCCTCCACACAGTCTTAATAATTCTAACAAAGGAAAATTGAAGTTTAGATGATGTGATTACTAAGTTATTCAATTGGTGTTCCCAAGAATTTATTGAAACGAGTCCATAGTTATATACTGTATTACTTCTTCAAAGATTCTCCTAAAACTGATAAAAAGGTTAATATTTGAAAAACTGAAATACAAGATCTTAACATATTACTCTCCTTATTGGGCTTTTTAACCCCGTAATTCTGAAGAAATTTTCTTTAGTATCACTTTTGTATGAATATCTTTATTTATAAAGCATTACTTATGTACGCAGCACTGTACAGCATCACAATTGCAGACTTTCAGCCCATTATGCAAAGAAATACTTAACAGCAATGCATCTACCAACACCATCAATTCTTCAAAAGTCATCATGTTGTATTTGTAGTTCTTAATTTTCTAACAAGACCCATTTAAAGTTTCTATCGCATTTCACCAAAAGGATTACAGATCAAGCTTGTAATTATTAGCCTCGTGTCCTACAAGACATATTTGCTTTTGCAAAATCCTATCCACTCTAATAAGAAAATCAATGCAGTGTGTAATTAAACATTTAAGTATTACCTGTGATAGGGTTTAAAGTTAAATTAATCAAGTTGACGTGAGTGCTGTGTCCAAAAAAAAAAATGTTTTCCTATAGGCCACTATGCCTAAATTAAAACATCAATGCATGAGTAGTTCACCTTTAACACTATTTGGTAGAAAAAAGCAATATTTATAATTAATAGTCATTTGTTATACTTTATCAAAATAACCACAACAACTACAGCACTGATCTGTATGACGGCAATGCTTATTATACTTCACAAGGGTTGAGTGTTTCATTGTGCACCATGTGTGGAAAATTTAAGACAGTACTGTTATTACGAAATATCACATAACACACTTTATTTTTGCTGCCCATGCCCATTTTTTGTTTTCTGCTCCATTATCCTCTACTGTCAGTCAGTGTGACCTTATTATTATTATTGTTTATTTATTTAAATTATTGTATTATTATTTAAACATATTTTTGCAGCAGTATACTAATAAGACAAATGCAAAAAAAATGCATCAAAAAGAAATCAATCTAGATAAATATGGGCACACACAATACATTTGTTTGACATGGTTAATTAAATAAGCTACTGTATCCACCATCCTAGCTATCTTGGTAGTGCCTTCCAGCTAGTGATGGTAGAACATGGGTCACATTGGACATTGTTATGACCATTTAAAAGTCTTTGCCATGTTACCCAAGTTCTGTATAATAATATTTTAAAGTTATAAGTTGTTTGGTGAAAAATAAGTAGTTATGGGCGAAATAATTTGGCATACATGGATTTGCGGTGAATTACTGCGTTTTGCCATAAGCAGAGTTTTTCTCAAAACGGGTGTAAAAATTTGCTGCGGAAAAATTCACCGCACGTCAAAATACTGTTGCCTGGTAAAAAAAATGACGTGCATCAAAAAAAGTTGCGTGCATCCAAAAATTGCTATGTGCAAAATATTTTTTTTGACGCACAACATTTTGACCATTTCATGAATCTTTTAAAAGATTTGCAAATATTTTTGCTAAGCAAAGTGGGACAGATTCACTAATAACTAGAAATAAGTCAATCATTGTATTAGCTTATGCACTTGGCAATGACATCACTATTATAGAACAAAAGCACCAAAAAAACAAACTAATTCAACCATATTGTGTATGCTGTTTGGAAAAATTAACATTTAAATGAAAGGAAATGGGGTTTTATGTACAGTAATTTACACCTGACGGACTGTATAGTCATTGAGAATTCCACATAATAAATGTGTCTAAATCTGCTGCAATGTAAGCTTGAATTCACCAGACAATTAGACAACTGACTAATATCTAAAATTCACCAATGGTGAAATGCGGAATTTCACAGAGAATCCATGCCTTTTGAAAAAATTAATTCATTGGTAATTGGAAGCTCTTTTGGGCAGGGATCTCTTGACCTCTTATATTGGTTAATGTAATGTAATTCTCCCATTTATTGTACAGCACTGCGAAATATGTTGGCACTTTATATAAATACATGATGGTAATAGTAACAGACCCCTGCACCAATCACCAGCTGTTGAATTTTGTTATGTTTTTATTAGACCACGTTATATTAGACATGTTATATCAGAATGAAATTTTACAAATATGAATCTACAACATTTATTTTAGTTAAGCTGCTTTATGGAATATAGATGAAAAAATGCAACCAATGTAAAACAAAAAAAGGCTCTTCTAACTTCCCTTTCTATTATAACAAGCATTAATTAAATTTAGCCTAGTATAGCTCAGATTCTGTTATGGTTATTTACTGTTGAATCGAGGTGAGGAAAAGTGAATGAATGTGCCAGTTCACTTATTTGGAAAGTTGTCAAAATTTCCATTTTATTAATTTCTATACTGGAGCAACAGCACCTCTGTGGCATTGAGCAAGCTACACTGTGTACTGCATAGCAATGTTAAATAATTACTGACAAATTGGCAGGTAAACAGCCAAGAACACAAAATTGGAGACTATGTGCATAATTAATCTAATTGTAATTTTTTTTATAAAAGCTATTAAGGAACATTTTTTGGAAAATGTCATTATTTTGTACAGTATAATAAAAATATTACATTTTACCTCATTTTACAGTTTTTTAATTGACGCCAAATGTTATTAAGATCTTAGGTTGATTGGAAACTTAAATTCCAGTTAAATGCTAAAAAGTAATGTAGAACATTTTTCATTATCAATTTTAGATGAGTCTCATAATATGCTCTGGATCTTGCACCAAACTGTGCCAGTTGCTCCAATTTTTAGGCTGCAAGCACAAAAAAATCTGTACTCAATATACCCTTCCTGCATTCATTCTATGTCTCTTACTGAAGATAAATGTGCAATATTTTGTCAGTATTGTGTCTAGTGAATACCTCGCCTTACTAGTAAAAATATAAGTTTCACCCTTATACTAATATCCACTACTTGGTGCAACTATCTAAGTATTCATTTGAGGGGGTATAGTTATTCTTTAATAAAGAAAAGAACATCCATTTTTTTAAATGGGATCCCTATTCTTTTCATGTAAGAGAGTACAGTTGCACTATGTTAGTGATCTCAACCAAGTCTGAGTACAGGAGAAGTATGGTGCTGCTGTGGGAGGAACATATTGGGTGGCAAAAAGCAAAAAAGTGCTTGTATTTCCTGACGCTGAGGGAGATGGTTTATCCTTGCCCCAGAAATATCGGCTGCTAGGCATATAAAGCAGCCAGAAAGTAATACAGCCTTTCAACAGGTGACCTATTTGAATAATATGTAAGTCAACTTTTAGATTGCTATTTGTCTAAAATGATGAAAGCTAAAGAGAGAGATATTAACAAATTAGCAAAGGTTGGCCTGTCATTAACACCTGTTCACTTACTAAGCCACGTAAGCTGATGTGTGGAGAAAAAAAACCTACCTTGTTAGTGGGTCACAAGAATTGTTAGAGAAGTTATGATGTGAAAGGTGGCCATAAAAATGACAATTTAGCAGATAAACAGGGCTATTTCATGTAAAATTGCTTTTAGTTTGCATAAGGTACATTAGAACTTAGGCTAGATGTCTACACACTGAAAACCTTAATAAGAAATGTTTTTACAATAAATATGTATTGTACATGAATCACATAAATTGCCGTTAAAAAGATGAAATGGCAAGGGTATTGTATGCATATATAGTGAATAATTAATGAATTGTTTAGAAATTCACATATTAGTGAATTAGTGCAATAATTGTAGTTGTTCTGCTAGTATATTTCAGTATGACGGATTATATTGTACAAACACTTTGTCTCATGAATGTGGAAATCAATGCTTAATGAAACCTGATATATAGGTTACCATAGTGCTCTTTAGCTTAATACTGTGTGTACAGGTAAAGGGGACCTTTCCATAAAATTGCCCCACTGAGCCCCCAGATTCTTTATAGAAGTTGAATACTTAAAGTAAACATTTACCCCGAACTATGTAGGTCTGTATAAAAATATATAGCACAAAATAGCTCATATGTAAAAACCTGCTTGATCTAAACATTCATAAAAATATACTTTTAGTATGTGCCATAGGGTAAATTGTAGAAACCCCCGGGTTTGTACAATTTACAGTGCACACAAACAAAATTAAAGCTGCATTATTTCCTGTCATGTGATCTCTGGTGGAACACACAGGCCATCACAACACAGTGATAAAAGATGTAAAACACAATATTTACTTATATATTTATTCCAGTTTATTCCAGTTTTCCAGAGTATTTTTCTGTGGGTATAGTTTTCCTTTGATTGTTCATGCAAGAAAATTCAACAACCAGAAAGTTTGCCGTAGAGTGGCTTAGAGTGTGATGTTGTGGATCCATGCTAACTGGCCCAACCAGATTGAAGTGGGACCCCTTTTATGTTTGTTATGTGATGTCAAAGTTAATATAGGTGGAGGTGTTTTTCCGCTTCCAAGAATCAGCCCCATGTGGCATAGCACATGCATAGGTGGGGTGCAATGGGGATTTGACCACAATATTCATACAGACAAAGACAAGTGGTCCTCTGCACTTGCCCAGTATCAATATACATACGATATTAAAGGAGAAGGAAAGGCTACTAAAGAGTTAATCTCAAGCTGCAGGCATACCTTCAGTTGTCTCAATAGTGCCCTTAAGTTTCCCCATATTTCAATTGTTCAGATGATCAGAAGCCAAACAGGGTAAAGAGGATTCCCATAATGCATCGCTCCTGCACAGACACTAAGACCAGCACTGTAGGCGGCAAATGTACAAGTTCCTCTTCTGTGAGCGCTCACAAACAGGAGCGCTCCCCTTCCCTTCCCTTGCGAATCAGTCAGTTGCGCAGTGTAGTGCGTTGAAGGCAAGGAAGTGGGCATCCCACTTCCAAAATGGCGGCACCATTCACTACAGCGAAGTTAAACTTTGAAGTAAGTTTAACTAAGTTATTCTTGCAATAAGAGAGCCAAAACTATAGCGTTTTTCATTAACAGTAGTAGCACTATTGAATGGTATCATTTATAGATTTTGCCTTTTTCTTCTCCTTTAAGATATTTTTTGCTTTAAGCTACTGAAAAATGCCCTCCTCTTTAAACATTACAGGAATTGTTTTCCTATTGCCCATTAAGACCATCAGAAGCATTTGAAAATCTAAAAAAAAACCTACAAATGTACTATTCCCATATGTGAAGCACTATATACTGTATGTATATATAGTTGAAAAGAAATAACAGAGAGAAGTTTTAGTAGAACGGGTATTTTTTCCAGTTCTAGCAGCTAAAATAAATTACAAGAAACAGCTGAAATTCATTACAAAAATTGGCACTGAGGGAAAATTGAACTTAAAAAAAATATACCACACACCTAAGGACCTCCGATTCGAGACCTTGCTCTCCTGTGCCCAATTATAAATCATTTCAAAAATGATTTGTCAAAAATGGTGTAGCTGAATGTCATACAGTATAATACCATGTGAAATATGAATGGTGGCAAAGTGTTAAAAAGTCACGTTTGATGTTATATATTCAGAAGAGTCAATTTAGATTGTATGGTAGATTGCAGTGTAATCTGCTTACTCATTTTATTCCATTTTTATACTAATGGTTTCAGACTATTGCTTTGCTCCTACAAGGTTGTAAGGCATTTAAAACCTCCATAGCATTGTCCCACTTCACCCCTTAATTATCTAAATTTGCTGACCAAAAACTAAATTACAGTTGCTAATATTACTATTGATCCATGACAGAATTTTATGCTTATTTTCTTTTACCGGGCATGAATTTGCCACAAAATAGCATGAGAAAAACTCTGCAAAAAATGCCATTGCCTTTAAAGGAGAAGGAAAGTCAAAATCCGTTAAGCATACTATTAAATAGTACTACTATTGCTGTGTAAAAACGCTATATTCCTGGCTTGCCTAATGAAAGATTTACAGAGATACACATACTAGAACTTACATACTTGTTTCATTCCTGTTTGGCTTCTGATTTTCTGAACGGGGGAAGTATGGGGAGACTTAAGGGCACTATTGAGACAACTGAAGGTATGCCTGCAGCTTGAGATTAACTCTTTATTAGCCTTTCCTTCTCCTTTAATGCATTTGGAGAGAGAAAAAACATCTCCACTCACCAATGCATTTTTCTTAAAAAAATATATATAACGTTTAATTAGCAATCTCAATATTTGGTTAACAGCCAGATGGGATAATTTTCACTAGAGAACCCTCATCTCTCTAGATGTTTTTTTCTTTTTTTTCTATATTAATCAAAAGTCACTTAGTTATGTTTCCAATATCTTTTTGGGGTTTAGAAGGAAGCAGAGCACCTGGAAGGAACCTTTGTAAGCAAGGATGAACAAACAAATTTTTTAAAGACAGTTATAAATAGTACATTAAAGGAGCTGTTCACCTTTGAGTTAACTTTTTCTATGCCGTAGCGAGTAATATTCAGAGACAATTTGCATTTGGCTTTCATTTTTTATTACTTCTAACTCTCCAGTCTGGAATTTTAGTTATCTGGTTGCTAGGGACCAAATTACCTTAGCAACCAGGGACTTGCTAAGGTAGAATTGCAATGAGAGAGGGGAATATGAATAGGAATAGAAACATGAGTAGAAAGTTAAGTAATAAAAAGTAACAATAACAATAAAACTGTAGAGCAATAGCTTTTGGCTGCTGGGTTCAGTGACCCCCATTTAAAAACTGAAAAGAAGTCTGAAGAAGAAGGTAAATCATTTAAACTGGACAAAAGAAATAATAAATATTAAATGCTTAGAATTGGCCATTCTACAAAAAACTAAAAGATAATGTAAAGGTGAACCACCCCTTTAAAATCCTTACAGGAAAAGGAAAGGTAAAAACTAAGTAAGCCTAAAGGGGAAGGAAAGGCTAAGTCACTTGGGGGTGCCAAAATGTTAGGCACCCCCAAGTGACTTAGATCACTTACCTTGTACCCTGGGCTGGTGCCCCTGTTAGGAGAAAAAAGCACCAGCCCAGGGTACCTGTAGGAAGCGCTTCCTCCTTCCTTTCTCTCCTGCCGGCGAAATCCGTTGGCCGGCGCATGCGAAAAGGAAGGAGGAATCGCTCGCTGCTACCCTGGGTAAAAGGTAAGCAATCTAAGTCACTTTGGGGTGCCTAACATTTTGGCACCCCCAAGTGACTTAGCCTTTCCTTCTCCTTTAATCAGAAAGGTCTATGTTAATACAGCCAATAGAGTCCTCTATCAAAAGAAACAGGATTTCTTGTCTTCTTTTGTGTAAACATGTCCTTCAGTATCTCCTTCCTTTATTCCCAGGGCACAAGTCTGTGCAGCTCTCTTCACCTCTCTCTTTTTGCTCCCCCTCCCATAAGAATTCATGAGAATATATTCCCCTCTCCCATAAGAATGTGTAATCTGAGCTACTAGCAGCTAGAGCTGCAGTACGGAAGCTACTGAGACAGAGCTAAAATGGCAGCTGCTTAGACAAACAAAGTGAGCTTCTAGGGCTGTTTATCCAGGTATGGCAATCCTTTCTGCAGAATAAATATAGCATTCTAGCTTGCACTAATGTGGTGAATCTATTGGCAGTAAGATGCCAAAATGCCTTTCCTTCTCCTTTAAAATAATAAACCAGAATAATAGGAACAGAGACATGTGTTTCATATCTGTCAAGTTAGATCAGTAACCCATGGATCAAACATGTAAAGTTCCTTATCAAGTATCTCAGAACTTACTGAAAACAAAGTAATGTAATATATTTACAGTTGGTTCCCTTTGAGGAGAATAAGGTAGATGAAGGGTTTGTGAAGGGTTTAATTGAATCTGCACAAAATTTATGGCTCATTCAAACACAAAGCACAAACCATTATTATAGATATTTTTATTAGTTAGTGTGGAGTAAGGAAACACAGAGAAGACATTACTGCTGCCAGTGTAGAAAGAATATTTATCTTCAAGATCTCACAGTTCTCTGGAGAATTACGACTATAAGTATCACAGCAAAGTTTGAAACAGAGATATAAGTGCAAGGCACAAACAAAAGCAACAGTAAATCAGTCTGAAAAGTAAGTTTAACAGTGAAAAAAGTTCTGTTTTTGTTTCAGGATATTTTCTGAAGCTGATTCATGATGTAACATTTATATACAGGGGTTACTATTTTCAAACCTTTACTTAAATCCAGTATTCAGTCTTCATAAAATTATTTTTTTAATTGCTGTAAAATGTTTTTCTATTTCTCTCTCAGCTCTAGAATTCCCCTCTAAGCACTTTTGCAATTTACATACAGTACATTATTTATGTTCTAGTTTATAAGATATTAGCACTGTTTAAATTATGAATTTGAAACAGAAGGAACACCATCATTTTGACCACATTTTGCCACTGTTCAACTGTTGGCTGAAAATTAATTTTGTGGAAGAGGAATGTATGGAATGGTGCTCTGCTTAGAACTGACCAGAGAAATGCCATATGGCTCTTCCCTGATCACTAGCTTTATTTCCGCCCATCACTAGTTATAAAGCATTACAAGACTGCTTCACTGGGAAAGGGAACACACTTTTAAATTAATAATAACTACGAGCATGATTATTTAAAGGTGAAGGAAAGGTTAAGTCACTTGGGGGTGCTAAAATGTTAGGCACCCCCAAGTGACTTTAATCGCTTACCTTGTACCCCGGGCTGGTGCCCCTGTTAATAGAAAACAGCACCAGCCTAGGGTACCTGGAGCGCTTCCTCCTTCGTTTCGCTGCGACTACACCATAGGCGCATGCGCAGTAGAGTGAAACGCCGACTTCTCTGTTAAAGTTCGGCTTTTCACTCTACTGCGCATGCGCGCGCGGTGATACAGGAAGGAGGAAGCGCTGCAGCTACCCCGGACTGGTGCTGCTCTCTCCTAACAGGGGCACCAGCCCGGGGTAAATGGTATGTGATTTAAGTCACTTGGGGGTGCCTAACATTTTGGCACCCCCAAGTGACTTTGCCTTTCCTTCTCCTTTAAAATGTAGTTTATATTATTCAAATTTCTCCAACAATAGTAATGACCGAATATGTTCCGTTTCGCTTTGCAGAAAAATGTGAAACAACAGGTAAATTTGCAAAACAGCGAAAAATCAGTGAAACGCGCTTGTCGCAGAACTTTTTTGTCTCCCTCACTTTTTTGTTGCATGCATCTTTTTGTTGCCGCAACTTTGAGAAAATTGACGCGACCGCGACTTTTTTTGATGAATTTCGACACATTTTTCCATGACGAATTGGCTGCGAATCTATGACTGCCTAAATAATTCTCATCACTATCCAACAACTATGGTAAGCAGAATTCTTACTGGTAAATTCGCTTGCACCTATGTTGTTTTGATCAACTTTTCTCATTATGGTTTTGTTTTGTAAAGGGCATACTATACTTGTCTTTGCTGAGCGTGAGAAGGATACATAGGAAAACTATAGTATTTATAGCATTCCAGAAAATTATTATTTTTTGCAATTTCTTTTGTTCTGAAAAAATGATGGACTCCGTAATGAATTCACGGTATCATAATTGATAAATACATTATAGTCGTAAGTGACTGGAGCTACTGGATGGTGTAAAGCTAGGTTAAAAGAATACTAAGATTAAATTGCTGGCTAGTCTCTCTAGTAATGTAAGCAGGTCGCACATGATTCATTTTAAAATCAATGCTGCACTACATAAAATTTACTCTGGTCAAGTTGTTATAGAACATATTTTAGCTATCACCTTGATGAATACAGCAGTGCTGAAATAGTAAATTAATTTAACACAGAGTTCATTATTTTTATGCTCTCCCTGTTGCAAGATTATAAAAAATGATCATTAACCTGACTTAATCACATTAGAAACAAGAATTATATATTTGATTTACTACAACTAACTTTACCTTGATGCCCAACACCAGAATGCTTTTAAGTGAAGGAAGTCTAGTTTATAGATTAACAGGGATCTAAAGCCTACATATAATTGTTCCACTAACAAGTTTAATATAATACATAATTGTAACTTCAAGAAAATTGATTTCTTGGACTTGTTATTTTGCACAACAACATTATCAGTGTTGGACTGACCTACAGGGATACCAGGAAGACTCCTGGTGGGGCCAGGTGTCAGTGGGCCCTCCTGCCTCTTACTATTTGACCTAATTTATGGTCATTCCCTATTCTCTATGGGAACAAAGAGACTAAATAAAAAGAATAGATTATATTATGTAAAGATAAAAGACTGCCAAAATATAGAGCTTGAGTAAGGTGTGGATGAAAAATAGTTTGGAGAGTGGGCCCATGGTCTAGGGTTTTCTGGTGGGCCCCTGGTATCCCAGTCCAACACTGGACATTATTGAATGAAGGTGGCTTAATTGTATTATATTGTAATTAAATATTAGAAAATTAGGTTTTACAACTCCAGACATGGAACCAGATTTCCACAGATTAGGTACAGTAAAGATTCTCGTTGGAAGTTATTTTGGTAGCTCTAAAAGCATTGGGGATAGCTATATTGCCCAAAGAATACATCCTGAAAGTGCTGGACTACATCTCAACCTATTTTAAAGTATGTTGAAATTTGTACTGCAGAGACAACCAAGTAGTGCAGTGAGCATCAGAACTTTGGAGTTTTTATTGCAATTCAAGTTTTCGACAGCAAAAATAGTAACTGTAAAACTGTATCTGTTAAAGTAACTGTAATTAAAAATCAGAGCTGTCAATCATATATTGCCTGCCTTGCCTGTATGCCTGTGGCATAGAGGCGGTCAGGCAATATATGATTGACAGCTCAGATTTTTAAATTAATTTATAACAAGTATGGACGATTTCATTAAAAAAAGAATTTGGGTTCCATTTTTAATTCTTAAAGGGCTACAGCTTTTTATGTGTGGGTGATAGGTCTCTTTTAATAATCTTAAAGGAGAAAGAAAGGTAAAAACTAAGTAAGCTTTATCAGAAAGGTCTATGTAAATACATCCATAAGCACTCACAGAAATGCTGCACTGACTTCTCTGTGAAAAGATTTCTTGTGTCTGTAATTCCTGTGCCACAGACATGCAGCTCTCTGCTGTCTCCTCTCTCCTGCCCCCCCGTCCCTCAAGAATGCTAAGAACTCACAACCCCCCTTAGGAATGTGGATCTGAGCCAATCAGCAGGAAGCTGACTCATAATCTAACTAACTGAGCATGTTCACTTTGTCTGGGTGTCTGTGCAGGAGTGAGGCATTATGGGAACTTTCTTTACACAGCTCAGTGTTTTTTCTTCCTGTTTGGCTTCTGATCATCTGAACAGGTGAAATATGGGGAAACTTAAGGGCACTATTGAGACAACTGAAGGTATGCCTGCAGCTTGAGATTAACTTTTTATTAGCCTTTCCTTCTCCTTTAATCCTAGTTTTTATGTTTAAAAATTGTGACAAATGAAACTGGTGAACCTCATTAAAAAATTAACGAAACTATTTAGATATTTAGATATATTAGGTATTTAGATTTTTGTTGCCTAGTGTAGTTA
This sequence comes from Xenopus tropicalis, assembly GCF_000004195.4. Taxonomy (NCBI): domain Eukaryota; kingdom Metazoa; phylum Chordata; class Amphibia; order Anura; family Pipidae; genus Xenopus; species Xenopus tropicalis. The sequence continues at coordinate 77,807,223 of NC_030677.2, read as the reverse complement.
TCATTATTATTTATATTCACGCATCGCTTTACAAAATAAGGGGGTACAAAAGACAAAACAGTTACTATGTACATATAGACAATACACAAAAAATGGTTCACAGTTACATTTGGATAAGGATTGGAGACAATAGGGGGAAGGCCCTGCTCGCAAGAGCTTACATTCTAAAAGGAAGGGCGGTTGAGACATAAGGTCAGAGTAAGTAGCTAGCATTCTAACTATGCTTTTTTCTGTGCTCCATCCAGTATTTTCTCTAACTAATAGGGCATAACATGTTCATTCCTCATTATGAGCATTACATTGCTTGATACAATTTTAGCTAATGTAAATGTAGAGACATCAGACAGAATTATCGACATTCACGGTGTAAATTGTTT